>NC_058381.1:29326892-29647933 GCF_018350175.1 Felis catus | reverse complement strand
ATTTTTTTTGAGACAGAGAAAGAGAGAGAGAGAGAGAATGCAAGTGGGGGAGGGGCAGAAACAGAGGGAGAGAATCCCAAGCAGGCTCTGCACTACCAGCACGGAGCCCCACGTGGGGCTCAATCCACGAACCATGAGATCATGAGCTGAGCCAAAGTAGGACGCTTAACCTATAATTCTGTTGTACTAAACTTTCTTGGGCAGAAAGGACACCGACTATCACCTACAAAAGCTCAAATTTCTAAATTTTTTTTTTCAACGTTTATTTATTTTTCGGACAGAGAGAGACAGAGCATGAACGGGGGAGGGGCAGAGAGAGAGGGAGACACAGAATCGGAAACAGGCTCCAGGCTCTGAGCCATCAGCCCAGAGCCCGACGCGGGGCTCGAACTCACTGACCGCGAGATCGTGACCTGGCTGAAGTCAGACGCTTAACCGACTGCGCCACCCAGGCACCCCAAAAGCTCAAATTTCTAAACAGAAGGTACAATAATTAGGATACGGATTAACTCCTGGACATCATTTCCTGTCAATTGAGAGAAAAAGGACTAAAATAGAACTTAGATCTCCTACCGCATAAAAACAACTCTGAACCATTTTCGGAATGGCGGGGTTTTGCAGCCTATGGATCCCAGGGTTTGGAGCCTTAGCCAAAACTCTGTAGGAGTCCACTAGGGGGCGGATGAAGAGTCTTTAACATGGGATAAAGAACAACAACTAAAAACTAAACTATCGTTGGCCCCAGCTCTAGCTCTACCAGACCTAGAAAAGCCATTTACCTCCTTCTTGCTGAAAAACAGGGCCAAGCCCTACAAGTACTAACACAAAAACTAGGGCATGAACTGAGACCCGTAGGATATTTTCCAAAGCCGCTGACAAGGCAGCTCCAGGATGGCCAGCATGCCTCTGAGCAGTAGCAGCTACTGGTGGAAACATCTAAACTTTCAGTGGGACAGCCTTTGACAGGTTCAAGGAGTTTTAGAAACTGGAGGACATCAGGGGCGCCTGGGTGGCTCAGTCGACTGAGCGTCTGACTCATGGTTTCGGCCCAGGTCATGATCTCACAGTTTGTGGGTTTGAGCCCCATGTTGGGCTCTGCGCTGGCTTGGGATTCTCTCTCTCCCTCTCTCTCTGCCCCTTCCTTGCACTCTCTTTCCCTTTTGAAATAAATAAACATTAAAAAAAAAATGAGGGCAAAGATGTTACTTTAACGAAAACTATTGAGGCCAACCCATTACCGATCAATATTTCAGCTCAAAAGGCAGAACTGCTAGCTTTCACTCAAGCTCTTCGGGTAGCTAAGAGCCTGAGAGTAGAGATATATACAGATTGAAAATATGCCTTCCTTGTACCTCATGCACATGGTGCCATCTAGAAAGGAAGAGGGTTATCAACTTATGATTCCCCTATTAGATACAGACTGGAAATTGTGACTCTGATAAAGGCCGTTCATCTCCCTAGAGAAGTTGCTGTAATATATTCTTAGAGGCTATCAAAAGGGAGAACATTTAGAACCTAAAGGAAATAGGGGCACCTGGGTGGCTCAGTCAGTTAAGCGACTGCCTTTGGCTCAGGTCATGATCTTGCAGTTTGTGGATTTAAGCCCCACGTCGGGCTCTGTGCTGACGGCCCAGAACCTGGAGCCTGCTTTGGAGTCTGTGCCTCCCTCTCTCTCTGCCCCTCCCCCGCTCATGTCTGTCTCTCAAAAATGAATAAACATTAAACACACACACACACACACACACACACACACACACACACACAAGAACCTAAAGGAAATAATTTAGCCAATCGGGCAGGGAAACTGGCAGCTCAAAGTCAACTAGTGATGAGTCTTCTGCCAGACTCTAATCCCTGTAGCACTGTTGTTCCCACTTCTGCTATAGAAAAGAACAACGTCTATAGAAGTTGTTGGGGAAAGATATACTAAACTGCCAGCAATGGTATAGGAATGATTGTTGTGCCCTAAAGAAAAACAATGGAAATTAGCACCAGGCTTGCACCAGACTACTCATATGGGAAGAAAAGCTTTATGGGATTTCACCAAATCCTTATTTGATGGAACAGGATCAGGAGCCCTTTCGTAAAAGTCATGTAAATCTTTTCTTTTTTTTTTTAAAGTAGGCGCCACACCCAATGTGGGGGTTGAACTCATGACCCTGACATCAAGAGTCACATGCTCTACTGACTGAGCTGGCCAGGTGCTCCGACCACCCCCTCTTCTTTTTTTTTTTTTTTTTTTTCCAGTAGGCTTCATGCCCAGCATGGAGCCCAATGCAGGGCTTGAACTCACAACCTTGAAATCAAGACCCGAGCTGAGATCAAGAGTCAGACACTTAACTGACTGAGCCTCCCAGGCGCCCTTGACCACTCCCTCTTTTATTTAAAAAAAAAATTTTTTTTTCAACGTTTATTCATTTTTGGGACAGAGAGAGACAGAGCATGAACGGGGGAGGGGCAGAGAGAGAGGGAGACACAGAATCGGAAACAGGCTCCAGGCTCCGAGCCATCAGCCCAGAGCCCGATGCGGGGCTTGAACTCACGGACCGCGAGATCGTGACCTGGCTGAAGTCGGATGCTTAACCGACTGTGTCACCCAGGCGCCCCCTCTTTGAACACTTGTACAAAGATGTGGAACATACCTGGGGGAGACTGGCAAATTCATTTCACACAAATGACACCTTGTAAGGGATGCAAATATTTATTAGTCTATAAAGATACCTTTACCGGATGGATGGAAGGTTTCCCATGGAAGACAGATAAGGCTAGTGAAGTAACAAAGACTTTATTACGGGAAATTATCCCCGGTTTGGGCTTCCTTGGTCTCTTCAAAGTGTCAAAGGCCCATCCTTTACAGCCCTAGTCACTCAACAGGTAGCCCAAGCCTTTAAAATTTAATATTTTCTTGCATACAATCTGGCATCCTTAGTCATCAGGCAAAGTCGAAAAGGCTAACCATAATGTAAAAAGATACCTCACTAAGATGAGCCTAGAAACACAAGAAAACTGGGTAGCTCTTTTACCAATAGTTCTCTTGAGAATAAAGACCACTCCACAGGAAAGATTGGGGTTATGCCCTTTTGAATTAATGTATGGCAGACCTTTCCTTACCATTGACTTATCCGTGGACCCGGATTATCATAATCTGTTACATTTTTCATTACAAACTGGGTTAATAAAAAAATTAAAAGGAGAAGCTGGATTAATCCATCAAACTCTTAATGAATATGCTAATAAGATACTGCCCAAACCAGATCTGATGAGACCCAAAATTCTCTGCAAGTAAACCCCAGAAGACTAGTCTGTTTAAATGCTCAGAGGAGCACAGGGGTGGCTCAGTCGGTAGAGCATCCGACTTAGGTTCAGGTCATGATCTCGAGGTTCGTGAGTTTGAGCCCCACATCAGGCTCGCTGCTGTCAGCACAGAACCTGCTTTGGATCCTCTGTCTCCCTCTCTCTCTGCCCCTCCCCTGCTCGTTCTCTCTCTCTGTCTCAAAAATAAATAAACATTAAAAATAAATAAATAAAAGATTGGAAGGCAAACAATTCTGGAGAACCAAGTCCTAAATGGAAAGGGCCTTACAGGGTCATGTTAAGCACTCCCTCTGTGGCAAAACCAGAAGGCCACTCAACATGGACTCATGTTTCCAGAATGAAACTTATACTCCCTTCAACACAGGATGACAAGGAACGGGACCACGTGCTCTCATATTCCTGTGAACCAGTGGCAGAGCTCAAACTCCTCTTCAAACAATGAGATTAAAAAAAAAAAAAAAAAAAAAAAAAAAGGGGCGCCTGGGTGGCGCAGTCGGTTAGGCGTCCGACTTCAGCCAGGTCACAATCTCACGGTCCCTGAGTTCAAGCCCCGCATCAGACTCTGGGCTGATGGCTCGGAGCCTGGAGCCTGTTTCCGATTCTGTGTCTCCCTCTCTCTCTGCCCCTCCCCCGTTCATGCTCTGTCTCTCTCTGTCCCAAAAATAAATAAACGTTGAAAAAAAAAATTTAAAAAAAAAAAGTCTTTGTTTTTATGCCTGCCATCTGCACATTATACCTAATTGATAACTCTTTTCTACAATGACCACAGCATTATGCCGAGCTACAAAATCAGTTGTTGTGCTGGATTTGTGGCTTACTGCCCATATCAAGCACTTCAGGCTTCCTTTGGTGGGTTTCTCCATTACAAGGTACAGATTGGCATTATTTGCATTAATATATAGCCGATATAATACATTACCCGAAGACCAGCACATTTAGGGATATTTCTTTTTTTATCCTAAAAAAATTTTTTTTAATGTTTATTTATTTTTGACAGAGAGAGAGAGAGAGAGAGAGAGAGAGAGAGCATGAGTGGGGGAGGGGCAGAGAAAGAGGGGGACACAGAATCTGAAGCAGGCTCCAGGCTCTGAGCTGTCAGCACAGAGCCCGACGTGGGACTTGAACTCACAGACCGCGAGATCATGACCTGAGCCAAAGTCGGACACTCAACCGACTGAGCCACCCAGGTGCCCCTTTTTTATCTTTTTTTTTTTTTTTTAACTTTTATTTATTTTTGAGAGACAGAGAGAGACAGAGCACAAGTGGGGGAGGGTCAGAGAGAGAGGCAGATACAGAATCCAAAGCAGGCTCCAGGTTCTGAGCTGTCAGAACAGAGCCCAATGCAGGGCTGGAACTCATGAACCCTGAGATCATGACCTGAGCCGAAGTCAGACGCTCAACCGACTGAGCCAGGGATATTTCTATTACTAAAAAGAATGTTTCTTGCTGGCCTATGGTAAATGTTACATGGGACTCTCCAGGCCATGATAGGCCTTTCTCTTATCCTCAAATGACCAACCCACAGGTAGGCCCATGACAACAGACTCCCTGCCTACGTAGTCCTTCCTATCGATACACCCAGGAAGGATTATATCGAATATAGGATGGATAAGTACGGCTTACTCCCACAATCGGACAAATAGGACAACTAAGCCAAAAGGCTCTTTTCTGCTGGGAACAGAAAAACCATACCCTTGATTCATGGCCCAATAGTACTCATCAAATGGGATGGTTTGCCCTAGAAGCCTGTGACCATACCATTATTTTACAGGCAACCAACTGGTTTGCTACTGACTAGACAAGGGGGCAAGACATCAGATGGCCAGCACCTCATGGAACACAATGGTTATGTGGGCCAAATTTATGGCCATGGCTTCTACCAAGCTGGATTGGAAGATGTACTATAGGTTATGCCTGGACGCACGGCCATAGCAGTAAGATGATCACAAGTCCAGCGAATCTTCCATACCTAACACAATGATGGGTGAGGTCCATGTTCCACTGGCATGACCTTCTGACATCTATTTTTCTTTCATCATTAGGTCTAGAAGATGTTATCTGGCACACAGAGGCCCTTGATAAATATGCAGTTAAGGCCTTAAATAACTCTCAAAATAGCATTACATTATTGAACACTAAAATGACCTAAGTGGGCAAAGCAGTTCTACAAAACACAACGGCATTACATGTCTTAACAGCAAAAGGAGGGGCTGGTGCCATTATTAGAGCAGAATGCTGTGTCTACACTCCAGATTAAGATGAAAATATAACAGGATTATTTACTGATAGGAATAATCAAGTTGGTGCTCATGGAGACCCTACATTGCTACTTAATGACTGGTTGCATTCCCGGTGGAAATGGTCCACACTAAAGGACCAAGTTTCTCACTGCTTTTCTTATTTTCATTATAATAATCCTAATATGTTGTTTCTTTGGCTGTGTTCTCTCCTATTGTCTAGATACATGCAAGGAGTTCTTGACTCCTTTGCCCAGACAACAGATGGTCCTAACTACTCGAAGTAAATTCACCCCGATGTCCACTCTGGACTCCACAGCAATGGCTTTCCATTATAGTTACTTGTAAGGACAGATAGTCACCAATTGCCGTCCATAAGGAGAGACATCTCTCCCACCTCTGTCAGCTCGAAGAAATTCTAGAAGATGAACCCTTTGCCCTTCAACAATCTTAAAGATTTAAGGACTGAAAATTGGTCAGGGGGGAAATGATGAGTAATAGGAGGAGAAAAGTGTTCACCTTTAGCCCAGAAGGCTGACCTAAAGCCTGCATAGTTTTGATAAAGATCACATACGTGCCGGTTGCTGCATTCTTAAAGGGTCTCATGACTGCCTGTACTTCTTACTGATAGTTAATATCAAACTGAATAATAAGCACCAGAGAAATCTTGCAAAAGTATTTTAATGTGTAGAAATTTGAAGACATTTATGATCTAATAGTCCCTGCATGTCCTTGGAACTAAGCATATAACCATGAGCTTCATACAGCAAAACTGTAGCTCTTTCTGCCCACGGATCCAGTCCCCGGGCTACATAAACCAAGCTGCACTTTCTTGACCCTCACTCTCAACAATATCGCAACACATATTCTTGAATGTTGCTAAGAAAGTAGGTCTTAAATGTTCTCACTACAAAAAAAAAAAAAAAAAAAGGTAATTAAGTGACAGGATCGAGGTGGTTGTTAACCGGTGTAATCATTTTGCAATTTATAAATGCATACAATCAATACATTGTATACCTTAAATTTACACAATGTTATGTGTCGATTATTTCTTTTTTTTTTTTCATTTTTTAAAATGTTTATTTTTGAGACAGAGAGACAGAGGAAGACAGAGAAAGAGCACTAGCGGGGGAGGGGCAGAGCGAAAGGTAGACAGAATCTGAAGCAGGCTCCAGGCTCTGAGCTGACAGTATAGAGTCCGATGCGGGGTCCGAACTCACTGGCCGAGAGGTCATGACCTGAGCCAAAGCTGGACGCTTAACCAATTGAACCACCCAGGTGCACCATATGTGTCGATTGCTTCTTAATAAAGCTGGGTGGGTAATGGGGGTGAGAAATGAGCCACCAAGCCAGGAAAAGACATGCAGGAAATTTAAATGCATATTACTACTTAAATGAAAGAAGCCAGTCTGAAAAGGCTACACACTCTATGATTTTAACTGTATCACATTCTGGAAAAGGCAAAACTACACAGACAGTGAAAATATCAGTGGTTGCCAGTAGTTAAAGAGGAGGAATGGAAGACAGGAATGAATAGTTGAAACAGAGGATTTTAGAGCAATGAAACTGTTCTGATACTGTACATGACACTATGCATTTGTCAGAACCTATAGAACTATAGAACACAAAGAAGGAGGCTTGATGTAAACTAGTTCATAACAATGTATCGATACAATGTATTGAATGAATTGATATTGATTCCTTAATTGTAACAAATGTACCATACCCATGCAAGATGTTAATAACAGGGGGAAACGTGTGTAATTGGGAGAACGGGGTATATGGGACCTCTCTGTACATTCTGCCCAAGTTTTATATAAACCTAAAACTGCTCTAAAAAAGTCAAGTCTGCTAATTTTTTTTTTAATTGAGAGAGAGAGAGATCATGAGCGGGGGAGAGGGGCAGGGGGAGAGGGGCAGAGGGAGAGAAGGAGAGAGCGAGAGCATGAATCTTAAGCAGGCTCCACGCTCAGCACAGAGCCCAATGTGGGGCTCGATCCTGCACCCCTGGGATCGTGACCTGAGCTGAAGTCAAGGGTTGGATGCTCAACCAACTGAGGCACCCAGACACCTGAGTCTGCTAATTTTTAACAAAATAAGTGAAGTAGAAGTAAAAATCCGAAGTATATGTTTTAGAATTTCTCAATAAGGGAGGGTTGCTTAAAAAAAATCTTTTGGGGCACCTGGATGGCTCAGTCAGTTGAGCGTCTGACTTCGGCTCAGGTCATGATCTCACGGTCTGTGAGTTCGAGCCCCACATCGGGCTCTGTGCTGACAGCTCAGAGCCTGGAGCCTGCTACAGATTCTGTGTCTCCCTCTCTCTCTGACCCTCCCCCATCCATGCTCTGTCTCTTTCTGTCTCAGAAATAAATAAACATTAAAAAATAAATAAATAAATAAATAAAAAATCTTTGAACTTAGATTTGGTTGAGATAACTAAGATTGATGGGAAGAAAATTATTACCACCTAGAAGGACTTTACATTCAGGTTTCCTCTAAGTGACTCCAAGTTCTTGTTGTACATTAATAAGAAAAATGGAAATCCTAAAAAAAATTAAAAGACCAAAATATGCACTCTTTTTTTAAATTTCTTTTTTTTTAAATTTTTTTTAAACGTTTACTTATTTTTGAGACAGAGAGAGACAGAGCATGAACGGGGGAGGGGCAGAGAGAGAGGGAGACACAGAATCCGAAGCAGGCTCCAGGCCCTGAGCCATCAGCCCAGAGCCCTACGCGGGGCTCGAACTCACGGACCGCGAGATTGTGACCTGAGCCGAAGTTGGACGCTTAACCGGCTGAGCCACCCAGGCGCCCCTAAATTTCTTTTTTTTTAGTGTTTATTTATTTTTGAGAGACAGAGATAGAGCATGAGTGGGGGAGGGGGGAGAGAGAGAGAGAGAGAGAGAGAGAGAGAGAGAGAGACAGAATCTGAAGCAGGCTCCAGGCTCTGAGCTGTCACCACAGAGCCCGGCATGGGGCTCAAACCCACAAGCCATGAGATCAGGACCCCATGAGCCACAAGATCATGACCTGAGCCAAAGTCAGATCCTTAACCAATTGAGCCACCCAGGTGCCCCCAGAAATATGCATTCTTCTCTCTGCAAATGTATCCTCCAATCTCTCTCTTTGTTTTAGCCCAGCAGTGTTATTTCATGTAACCATCCTGTATTTGCTGCCTTTGTTTTCTAGTCCCGGGGGAGGGTGACTCATATTCACAAAGGGTGAGGTGTGCAGGGAGGCCTTCCAGAAATTTGAGGAAAGTGAGGGAGAACTTTGAAATATTAATTCCAGCCAGTTTTGCAAACACTGCTGAGATGGCTGGGAATTGCCTCCAGAGGTTGGGATACTGTGCTGTTAGAAGCCTTCCCTAGCAGAAGTGGCCTTGGTTTTATGGCTTTTTTTTTTTTTTTAAAGTAGGCTCCATGCCCCACATGGGGCTTGAACTCACGACCCTGAGATCAAGCATCGCAGGCTCTACCCACTGAGCCAGCCAGATGCCCCCGGTTTCATTGCTTATTAACTGTCGGAAGCCAGCTTCCCGCCAGGTGTCTGGGAGGGCACACCCAGTTCCCCCGCTCTGGCTAGAGGTGAAAGTGAAAGGTTTACACTGAACTGAGCCACCTGTCAGGAGGGAAACCGGGTTGCACTTAACTCGAGGGTGCTCCCAAGTGGTTGTGGACCAGCAACGATCGCCTGCAGAGAGAGGCAAGATGTGGGAGCCAACCTATAAGCATAAAAGTACGAGTAGATGGGGAACCGGAGAAGCCTGGGGTGCAGAATCCCTGACTGTGACTTCCAATAGTGGGCTGGATATGCCAGCACCACAGGGTAAACCAGGAGCTTAGAACAACTAATCAATAACTAGTACTTATTCAGCACTTCACCTGGACCAGGCACTGGGCTAAATGCTTCTGTGAAACATCTCACGTAATCTTCACAACAGTCGTATGAGGCAGGCATTACTCGTATCTCCGCCTGATAGAGGAAGGGATGAGGCACAGAGAAATTCAGTCCCTTGCCCAGGTCACCAAACTATGATGTGGTACGGCTGGGAATTGAGTCCGGTTCGCTGGCCCTGAGACCTCATCCTTTTACATACACTAGTGGAGAAGAGAGCAGAGAGATTAGGGAGAGAAAATGTTCCTTAAGTGGCTACTGTGGCCTTTAGCTGCCACTGCTCGATATCAGGTACAGTTGGGTCTACTGAAAAAGCAAGAACCTAAGAGGGGGTGGGGGTGGGGGCGGGCTACAGCTGTGATGGTGACGAGGGCTCTGTTCCAGGCAGAAAGCTTTTCAAGGTCAGAAGTACAGTCTCAGTACCCTCAGTGCCTGGCATAGTGATGGGCACATTGTAGGTGCTCGGTCAAAATTTGCTGAGTGCGGGAAAGATCTGGTGTTTTTTTGGCCACCACAGCCATTTACATGGATGGCATCACCCCCGGGGCCGGTTAATACCCAACTGCCTGCTGATGACACCTTTTTTCTTTATTATTGTGGTAAAATGTAGATAGCATGAAATTGACCATTTTACTAATCAAAAATTTTTAGTGTTTGTTTATTTTTGAGAGAGAGAAAGAGAGAGAGCCCAAGTCAGGGAGGGGCAGAGAGAGAGACACACAGAATCCGAAGCAGGCTCCAAGCTCTGAGCTGTCAGAGCCCAGTGCGGGGCTCAAACTCATGAACCACAGATCATGACCTGAGCCAAAGTCAGATGCTTAACTGACTGAGCCACCCAGGCACCCCTATCGTGTTAATTTTTTTTTAATGTATTTTTAACGTTTATTTATTTTTGAGACAGAGAGAGACAGAACATGAACGGGGGAGGGTCAGAGAGAGAGAGGAAGACACAGAATCCGAAACAGGCTCCAGGCTCTGAGCTGTCAGCACAGAGCCCGATGCGGGGCTTGAACTCACGGACCGCAAGATCATGACCTGAGCCGAAGTCGGACGCTTAACCGACTGAGCCACCCAGGTGCCCCTCATGTTAATTTTTAAGGATACAGTTCAGTGGCATTAAGGACGTATGCATGCTGATAATTTTTAAATGATACACAAGCTAAGAAAGCAGCAATGCCTTTCCTCCTTAAACTAGTCAGCATTCGTATTGGTTCGGGATGTCCCAGTTGTGCTCTGGTAGCAAAACACTCCAAAATCTCAGTAGCTTGAAAAAGTAAAGGTTTAGGGGATGCCTGGCCGACTCAGTTGGTAGAGCATGTGACTTTTTTTTTTTTTTTTTAATCATGGACCCAAGTCAACACTGGATCCAGATATCTACCACCTTTAAAAAAAAAAATGTTTATTTTTGAGGGGGGGAGGGGCAGAGAGAGAGGGAGAGAGAGAGAATCCTAAGCAGGCTCAGCACTGAGTACAGAGCCCAATATGGGGCTCTATCTCACCAACTTGGGCTGAAACCAAGAGTCAGACACTTAACCGTCTGAGCCATCCAGGTGCCCTGATGTCAGGGTTACGAGGTCAAGCCCCACATTGAGCATATAGCTTACTTAAAAAAAAAAAAAAAAGTAAAGGCTTGTTTCTTTTTTAAAAGATATATATTTTTAATGTTTATTCATTTCTGAGGGGGAGGGGCAGAGAGAGGGAGACCCAGAATCTGAAGCAGGCTCCAGGTTCCAAGCTGTCGGCACAGAGCCTGACACGGGGCTTGAACCCACCAACTGTGAGATCATGACCTGAGCTGACGTCGGACGCTTAACCGACTGAGCCACCCAGGCGCCCCATAAAGGTATGTTTCTTGCTCATGCTACATGTCCATTGCGGGTCGCTGGGGGCTCCGTCTCACATTATCCTCGTTTTGGGAGCCAGGCTGATGGGAGAAATACCATCCGCGGTGTTGCCGGTTGCTATGGCAGAAAGAAAGCAGCGGCAGACCTCGCGCTGGCTCTTAAAATGTCTGCACACGTGCAATTGGTCAAAGCAGGTGCCATAAGCACACCGAACTTCAAAGAGGCTGGGACGTGTACTCCCATCACGTGTCTGGAAAGAGGGAAACAGAAAATTTGTGGAGAGCCCTGGGAATGAGCACTACAAGTCTCTTTCAGTTGCAAATGACGGAAATTAAATTTGGGAGTGCATGGGTGGCTCGGTGGGTTAAGCGTCTGACCTTGGCTCAGGTCATGATCTCATGGTTTGTGAGTTCGGACCCCACATTCAGCGCTCTGCTGTGAGCACAGGGACCGCTTCGGATCCTCTGTCCCCCCACCTCTCTGCCTCTCTGCCTCTCTCCCTCTCTCTCTCTCTCTCTCAAAAATAAATAAATATCTAAAAAAAAGAAGTTAAATTCAAACTGACTAATGTACTTGATCCCGACACCTGTTGGTATGTCCCCAACTGGCTAGGCAGGTTGAGGAAGAAGGTGGGAATTGGAGTGACCATGACTTGGCAACTGAAACGGCTTCAGAGTGGGCTCCTGGAGGCTCCGGGGCCCCTTATCTGAGAAAGTCAGGTTGGTGGGTAACAACTGGCCTACTCTCAGCGTTTGGTGGGCCCAGGTGAGAATACAAATAGAGACGCTTGTAGCATGTCTTAAATATGTAAAAGTTCAAAATCAAACAAACACATGGTTAAATAAAATGTATCCTAACTTTCCACTTTAACAAGTACAGCTTCCTCACAACAAAACATACTTTCATGGCAAGAGAATCAAAAAGCATCTGTAAGGGGCAACTGGCTTCCTTTGAGCCTGCAACTCTTGATCTTGGGGTTGGAAGTTCCAGGCCCATGTTGGGGGTAGAGATTACTTAAAAGTAAATCTTAACAAGAAAAAATCCAGGGCTCCTGGGTGTCTCAGTCTTGATTTCGGCTCAGGTCATGATCTCACGGTTGTGAGAATGATCCCCACATGGGGCTTGGCGGTAGGTGTGGAGTCTCCCTCTCCCCTTTGTCCCTCCCCAAAGTGCACTCTCTCTCTCTCTTTCTCAAAAAAAAAAAAAAAAGTGTTTATGTGACTGAAACTTGGCAAAATAAAACCACTGAATATTAATTTCCTTGTTTTTTTTCCCTTTTGGTGATTCAGCAATATATATGACATACATAAATTGTTTCCCATGGCTTTTGAAATATATTACTTTTATAATAATAAAGAAAAAGGAATATAATAGTTTTATTCTATTTCATCATATAATCTAGGTAAATTGAGTAACAAATATCTACGCTTTAAAAAAGTTTTTCTTTATTTTGAGAGCGAGAGAGCGTGAGCACACGAGCAGGGAGGGGCAGAGAGAGAATCCCAAGCAGGCTCTGCACTGTCAGCACAGAGCTCAAACCCATGAACCGAAATATCATGACCTGAGCCAAAACCAAGAGTCAGAGGCTTAACCGACTGAGCCACCCAGGTGCACCTTAATAATCTCATTTCTAGTTCTCCATTCTATACAGTGCTCGTTTAGTGCATTAAAAAACTTATATTACATGTTGAACATTTTTGTGTCACATTTTGAAATAATTTCTGTGAAACCTGGAAACTTTCCATCGCTCTCTATACATGTTGAGCTGTCGTGGTCACAAAAAGCATCATCATCCTCAAATACTGGATGCACATAATTTTAAAAGAACATCATACATCACATTAGAACACCATCTGTCTATGTTGAATGCTACTTTTGTTTTGCTGTTTATTCGGTCTCTTAAAAATTAATTCTAGTAGTTGCAATGTGTATTTTGTGTGTTTACATTATGTTTCACTTAAAAATTTTTTTTTCAACGTTTATTTATTTTTGGGACAGAGAGAGACAGAGCATGAATGGGCGAGGGGCAGAGAGAGAGGGAGACACAGAATCGGAAACAGGCTCCAGGCTCTGAGCCATCAGCCCAGAGCCCGACGCGGGGCTCGAACTCACGGACCGCGAGATCGTGACCTGGCTGAAGTCGGACGCTTAACCGACTGCGCCACCCAGGCGCCCCCACTTAAAAATTTTTTAAACATTTATTTATTTTTGAGAGACAGAGTGAGTGGGGGAGGGTCAGAAAGAGAGGGAGACACAGAATCCAAAGCAGACTCTGTACTCTGGGCTGCAAGCTGTCAGCCCAGAGCCCACCACAGGGCTCGAACTCATGGACCACCCGGCAAGATCATGACCTGAGCTGAAGTTAGACGCTTAACCAACTGAGCCACCCAGGTGCCCCTGTTTCACATTAGCCAAGAACCTGTGTGTTTCCAGACAGAAACACCTTATTTGGCCAAAGCTGATCTTCAGGATCAGTGGTAAAACTCTGTCACAGCAGTAGAAAACCATTTTGGGACCTAGGACATAGAAACATATAAAGCTATTTCTACAATTTCTTTCTCCATCTACAATAACTTCGCTGTAAAGTTAAATACTAACATTTCTGCCATGTTCATGCAATAGAAAATTGTAATCATTAATTTGAATTGCATTGCACTTTGCTAGGGACGCATTTGCACTGTCAGAAGGATGTGACAGGCATTTTTCGGGATCGCTATCCAAAAAGCATAGTAAAGCTCCAGAGATTTCTGGTTTTCCCGTTCAATTGCAGATTTGCAAATGCAGTTCTCTTCACGTGCAAACGGATGCCCAGAACTGCATTTGGCTTTCTGAATCATCACTTTGTTACAAATAATTTTTTTTCCTCACTGTTTTAATCGATAATTAAGTCTTCCGTTTAGGGCAGAATGAGAAGTTGAGGGATTTCATCTGATCTTTTCAGATTGTGGGTTGGGAGATTTTTTTGTTTGTTTTCATTTGGTTAGTAAGGAAATCCTTATTAAATAAAAGATTTGTGGGGCACCTGGGTGGCTCAGTCGGTTAAGCGTCCGACTTCTGCTCAGGGCACGATCTCGCGGTTGGTTCATGAGTTCAAGCCCTGAGTCAGGCTCCCTGCTCTAGGCAGAGCCTGCTTCAGATCCTTTGTCTTCCTCTCAGTTCTTTGTCTCTCTCTCTCTCTCTCTCTCTCTCTCTCTCTCTCTCTGCCCCTCCCCTGCTCGCTCTCTGTCTTTCAAAAATAAGCAAACAAACACCATAGGGATCTCTTAATCTCGATGACATTAAAATGGACTAAAAAAAAAGAGGTATAAAGTCCTGTCTGCAATTCTTATATGGGTCATGCTTGGCAGAGGTCTGTTTTACGTTCATTGTGTCCAGTTTTTAGAAATTTAAACAGACGCCTTTCTAGTTCCACTTCCTTCAGCCTTTTTCTTCTCTGAGCTCCACTTCTGCGCTTTCTGTGTTTAAGATGGTCTTCATTTGAAGTCACTTTCAAAATTATTTCCATAAAGCTGAAATTCATATCCAAATTTTTGGAAATTTTACATTCTTGTTAAATTTTTTAAATAAAAACTCATAGTTCCAGCGTTCAGTGTGCATTTAGTTGCCACCGTATTTGTCTATCTAGTTGCCAGTTCATGTAGCGTTTCATGAATGTTGCATCTAGACCTGCCTAGATACAAATTCAAGAGTAATAGGAATGATTTAATGTTACAAAATATTCCTTAGCTGTCACTGGCAACTGTTGCAAATGCCAGAATCACACGCCCCTGGGAAATGATACCTTGTTATGTAAGAACTGATGGCGGTCAGGCCAGCTGGGAGGAAGGGTTTGACAAGTTCATCGATTTGTCTTTTTTTTTTTTTCTTTTTCCTTAAGTGCTTTCCCCTCCTTGTACTCTGGAGCCCTGTCTAGCTCCAAGTTACCAGCAGCACGACTGACAAATCTTCGTGGCATTTGGTCTTAGTCCCTTCTTGTTTCAGGGGCTGGAAATGTAATGAAGCAATTTCTGGGGACCCGAATAGCGTTAGTCATGAGAACAAATGTTTAGGGTTTATTGATTGTGCTGTACCAGCACTGAGTGCCAAATCCCACCAGGTAGGCACCCTTATGATCCTTAACACGCGCATCTGTTGTGTTCCTGGTATATGGGGTCCTCCAAAGCTCAAGGCCTGGGTTAAAGGCAGCAGTGGCCACTTTGGATGTTGTCTTAGGAACAAGTGAGAGATCTGTGGAAAATGGGATCCCTGGCAGACTAGAAGCTAGGAGAGGGACACCTGGCTGGCTCAGTCAGAGGAGCGTGTGACTCTTTGATCTCGGGGGCATGAGTTCGACCCCCCCTGTTGGGCATAGAGATTAGGGATTACCAAAAAAATAAATAAACTTAAAAAAAAAGGAAACTAGGAGGGGCCCCTGGGTGGCTCAGTTGGTTGAGCGTCCGACTTCAGCTCAGGTCATGATCTCACAGCTTGTGGGTTCGAGCCCTGCGTCGGGCTCTGTGCTGACAGCTCAGAGCTTGGAGCCTGCGTCGGATTCTGGGTGTCCTTCTCTCTCTGCCCCTCTCCCACTCGTGTGTGTGTGTGTGTGTGTGTGTGTGCACGCACGTGCATGCACACACTCTCTCTCAAAAATAAACATTAAAAAAACAAGTAAAAATAAACAAGTGAAAATATTTCTTTTTTAAAAAAATTTTTTAACATTTATTTATTTATATTTTTTGAGATAGGGAGAGACAGCATGAACGGGGGAGGGTCAGAGAGAGAGGGAGACACAGAATCCGAAGCAGGCTCCAGGCTCTGAGCGGTCAGCACAGAGCTTGACACGGGGCTCAAACTCATGGACTGTGAGATCGTGACCTGAGCCGAAGTCGGACACTTAACCGACTGAGCCACCCGGGCGCCCCAAGTGAAAATATTTCTAATGATACCTTTGATTTAACGTGATGGATTCAAAATATTAATGAAGTCCTTAAGATATGGTATATGATCTTGCAGTCCTTTTCAATTCAGACCCGCCATGTTTAGTGACATATGGCTAGGGGGCGCCACACCGAGTAGCAGGAAAGCTCTCAATAACCCCTCCGTGTCTGCCTTCCAGTCCATGCTGGCTGGGACACTGTATTAGTTTCCTGCTGATGCTGTAGCACATCACCCCAAATTTCACGGAATAAGACGATACAGATTTATTTTCTTACAGTTCTGGAGGTCAGAAGTCCAAAATGGGTCTTACCGGGCCAAGATAGTTGTCAGACCGCCTGCTCTCTGGAGAAACTGTTACCTTGCCTTTTTGAGCTTCTAGAAGGCTGTCTATATTCCTTGACTCATGGTCCCATCACTCCGACCTCTGCTTCCATAGCCGCATCTTCTCTGACTCTAACCCTCCCACATTCCTCTCATAAGGACCCTTGTGATTGTGCCGAGCCCACACAGATTATCCAGGATAATCTCCCTATCTCAAGATCTGTAACTTAATGACATCTGTGAAGTCTCCTTTACCATGTAAGGTAGCGTATTCACACGTCCTGGAGATTAAGATAGGACATCTTCTTGAGGCAGTCTCTGCCCACCACAGGTGCTTGAGAGGCTGAGGCTTCAGGGGAAAGGTGCCAGGGTCTTCAGTCAAAGTAGGGTCAGGGAAAGAAAGAATGGCTCCATTTTGTCCAGAGCAAGAGCAAGAATAGGCTGAAATTCCATAGGAGAAAAATAGAGGAAGATGATGATGTTGCGTCTTTGGGGTAAAACCTGGCTCAGGTTGTCCTAACCAGCAAGCTCATTTTCTTTTCTCCCTTCCCTCCTTCCTTCCACTCTTTCTTTCTTCCTTCTTTCCTTCCTTTCACCCTTCCTTCCTTCCATCCTCCCTCCCTTCCTTCCTTCCTTCCTTCCTTCCTTCCTTCCTTGTCTTCTCTATTTCTTTCTTTCTTCCTTTCCTTTCCTTTCCTTTCCTTTCCTTTCCTTTCCTTCCTCTCTTCCTTCCTTCCCTTTTCCCTTCCTTCCTTCCTTCCTTCCTTCCTTCCTTCCATCCTCCCTTTCTCCCTTCCTTCCTTGCCTTCTCTATTTCTTCCTTCCTTCCTTCCTTCCTTCCTTCCTTCCTTCCTTCCTTTCCTTCCTTCCTTTCTCTCTTTCTTTCTTTCTTTCTTCCTTTCCTTCCTCCATTTCCTTCCTTCCTTCCTTCCTTCCTTCCTTCCCTTCTCTATTTCTTTCTCTTTCTTCCTTCCTTTCCCTTCCTTCCTTCCTTTCCTTTCCTCCCTCCCTTCTCTATTCCTTCCTTCCTTCCTTCCTTCCTTCCTTCCTTCCTTCCTTCCCTTCTCTATTTCTTCCTCCCTTCCTTTCCTATTTAGAAATTTGCCACAGTTATCAGTACTAGAACAGAGCTTGTCCTTCAAGGATCATATCTATTACACGTTGCTCCCTTCCTCCTTGTCTGCTATACACACACACACACACACACACACACACACACACACTCAGTGCACAAATCAGGCAAAACTCTCATCATATGCTCAGTGGCAGAATGGATCATTCAAAAATTAAAATATTTGGTGTGCTTGGCTGGCTCAGTTGCTGGAGCATGCGACTCCTGATCTCAGGGTTGTGAGTTCAAGCCCCACATTAGGCAAGGAATCTACTTTAAAAATATTAAAATATCCATTGAGTATAAAAATGAATATATGTATTTCATGTTCTCATAGGAATACTATTACAATGGGACAGTGGGTTTCACCAAGGACTTGGCACTGAACGAGTCAAAGATATGGTCAAAAATACACCTGAAGAGAACAGATTATAAAATCTGTAATCACCTAGAACAATAAAAGTGTGTGAGTTCACAATTTCTATAAAACGGACTTAAATGTACTCTATGCAATGATTATATGGGAGTCCAATGAGCTGTGAAGTACATAAAAGTCACATTGGATTATATATTTGAACTGGAGCCTAATTTGATGGCCATAATATGGTCAGTGAAAATCTTGTTCAACTTGTTAGAGTTTAGGATGGCTCATATGAGATGATTTAATGATCCAGAATATCTCATAGATGCCTTTATTTTTTCTTGGTATGTTTCCCTGGAGCCAGCAGAGATATTTTAAACTATTCCCAGGAGTCAGTACATCCAGTGCTCAAGTGCCCAATGCATTATGGGTAATGGTGGTCATCCTAGCCAACCTGCACCAGAGCACTGAAGAAGGAAGGCACACGGGAAGGGGTGGGGGCCCGGCACTTCATGCACCTGCTCAGCGGTGCCTGGCTCAGTCAGTAGAGCATGTGACTCTTGGCCTCAAGGTCACGAGTTTGGGCCCCACAATGGGTATAGAGATTACTTTAAACACACACACACACACACACACACACACACACACACACACACACGGGGTACCTGGATGGCTCAGTTGGTTAAGCATCTGACTCTTGATTTCAGCTCAGGTCATGATCTCACAGTTGTGAGATCGAATCCCGTGTTGGGCTACACACTGGGTGTGGAACCTGCTTGGGATTCTCTCTCTCCCTCTGCTTCTCCCCTGCTCTCTCTCTCTCTCTCTCTCTCTCTCTCTCTCTCAGAAACAAACAAACAGACAAACAAAAACCAACCACTCAGGATATACCCAGGGAAGGCAGTCCACAGGTGTGGGTTCTGGGAAGCTGTCCAGTTTGCAGGCAGAACATGGAATCTGAAGACCAGGACAATTGATGATAAGCAATTGTTTAATAAGGCAGAAGGTGTCTGGGTCATCTGACAGGAAAAGAGGTTGGTAGAAGGTAGTGACAGAACAGGTAATAAATTAACACCCTTGGCTTGGTACTCTTGGATGCCACAGTCGCCCCATAAAATGCTTTTGAGTGACCCCAAAGGTCTGTGGCATGCAGCCATTTGTCACTTTGCCAGGACAAACATCGTAAACACATGACACCTGGGAACTAGTTGAATGGATGACCGGTGTCCCACCTCACCATAACTCTGGTTCTTTGCTCATGATTTGGCACGTGGAAACTTTCCTTAGGTGATAACAATAACCCCAATTTTTTTCCTTTGGAAAAGAAAGTCAGCTGCTGATGCCGGTACGGAAGTAAAGAGAAATTTGGTCAGAAAATGAAATATAAGTGAACGTCGAACTCAGTTGTGCTGGGCTTGAAGGGATGAACCGTCCAATTGGACGCGATGCAAAACAAAACAAAACAAAACAAAACCAACAACGAAGAAGTTGTTCGAATATGCCACGAAAGCTGGTCATCATGGGAAAGTTACATTCTAGAGAAAGTTGGAAAGGAGATGGAAAGGTAAGCGAGGCTCTGTACAACAGGCAGGCGGCTCTTTGCATCTGGAGAACAAGAGCCCCGTGTACAAACAATGTAACGGTTCGAAATGGCTGGGAGGAGCATCGCTCGAGCCTGTCACGGGTTCTCTGCGATCGGAAATCAAACTCGAGGGAGCTGCTACCAGGAAAGCACGTTTGCCGGCAGTGGCCTCTGCTCCCGCGGGCGTTCAGAGGACTGGGGTGGGGTTGGTGGGGCAAAAGCGACTCAGGGACTTAGTCCTGGGAGGCCTGGAGAGAACGCTCCGCAGATCATCAAAAGGGCATTTTTGGCTCCGGGAGCCAGGCAGAAGCCAGCCGACAGAAGGACAGGAGCAGGAAGCCAGAGGTGCTCTCAGAGCAAACTTAACTTTGTGTTGTGTCCCCGGGCCGCGGACGTCACAACCGTCATCTTCCTCTTCCCAAGTTAGGATGGGTCCTAAAAATCGTGACGGGGCTGAGCCTGCGGATTCGAAAGGAGGATTGAGGGCTCTCAGGTATAGAAGAGAGGGCCGCCGAGCTGGAACCTGGAAGGGTGTGAGAAAAATTGCCGGCGAGAAGAGCAGCTGGTGTCTCAGGGTCCGACTGCTGCAGAACCCCTCGACAAATCAAGCGCTGTAGCGTCTGATTCTCTTTCTTTACTGGAGGACCTTTACACGGAGTTCTCCATGTGCGGCCGCCTGGAGAAAGGTTAGGGCAATGTGTGCTGTGTCTCCGTTTCCCAGAATCCTCTTCTGTGTGGGGTTCCAGGTAGGCGCTGGCCGTAAGAGGAAGTTGCATAAGATTTGGAAGGTGGGAGCGAAGCAGCAGCCGTTATCCTCTGAAGGCTGTCATGGTTGGGAATAGTTGCAGATAGATGCTTGTTCTCACTCTCCTCTGCTCCCGATCTGCCTCTTCTTACCACCCCCTGACCCTACAGACTGATAGTGTGGCCCCAGACTCACTGCCAGATGCTTGACAGCGACCCACAAAGTAACTAACCACACGGCTTCCCGCTGATCTCCGGCGAGCTTGCATTTGCCATCCCATGTCGGTGCTGGATGTGTTTAGCTTCCTGGGTGGACCACACAGTGACCTCTTCTCTGAGCCCTGACCTTTCTACTGGTCCTGTACGTCCCCAGGGTATTACTTGGGCATCTTTAGATGGAGCTCTAAAACACGTCTCATGAGAGGGTGGAAGACATTCTGACAATGAAAGAGTGGAGACCTTCTTCGTTCTTCCATATTACAAGAAAAAGAATGAAGGGTAGAAGAGAGATAGAAGTTTTAAGTGGGAATCAAAGGAAGTGAAAGCTGGAGTCTCGCCAACCACAAACGTGGCGTATAATCTCACCATTTGTTTAGGAATTCGTTTATGTCTTTGAATAAAGACTTTTAAGTTTTCTCCATAGTAGTTTTGATCCTATTTTGTTAGACCTATTCCTAGAGTGTATAGATTTTGGTCCTATTATAAATGGCATTGAAACAAAATTTTTTTAATGTTTATTCATTTTTTTAAGAGACAGAGAAAGACAGTGTGAGAGAGAGGGGGAGACACAGATCCGAAGCAGGCTCCAGGCTCTGTCAGCACAGAGCCCGATGCAGGGCTCGAACTACGAACCATGAGATCATGACCTGAGCGGAAGTCAGATGCTCAACCCACCGAGCCACCCAGGTGCCCCTATAAGTGGTATTTTTAAAGTTAAATGTTCTAATTATTTGCTACTGGTATATAGGAAAGCAATTTGGGGGTGGGTGTAAAGATCTTACGTCTGGAAACTTTAATGAACTTTCTCATCAGTTCTAAGAGTTTATCTGGAGAGGCTCTTCAATTTCCTATATTTTTTTCTCCAATTTTTTATTTAAATTCTAGTTAGTTAATAGGTAGTGTAATATTGGTTTCAGGAATAGAATTTAGTGGTTTATTACTTACACACAACAGCCAGTGCTCATCACAACAAGTGCCCTCCTCAATACCCATCTAGCCCATCCCCCTGCCCACCTCCCTTCCAGCAACCCTCAATTTGTTCTTGAATTTTCTATGTATTATCTCCTAATTTTCACATGAAAGTTAATTTTCTTTAGGTGAAAAGTCCAAATGAAATAATATAAACCTAGGACCATAATACCCTGTATTAATTTTCTTTGCTTTAACAACTAACGTTTATTTAACTCTGGAAATCTGGAAATCTGGAAATCTGGAAATCTGGCCTATGGAAGCGTTTTGCAAAGTGTGCTCATCCACCAGTATAAGGTTTTTCTATTTCATACTATATTCTTGTCTTGGAAGTTCACAAAGGCTCTGAGAAGTCCTGCAAAGAAATCTTTCTAACTTGGTTAAATCATGTATTTCAAATTTATTTCATCATGAAACCCCCTTTCAAGCAATGTCTTCCGGTCTCCTGAGGAATTACTTTTTACAGACTACAGTGTGGGAAATAATGGTCTTAGGAAACCCAGTCATCGTGAAAATTGCTTAATTCCAGGATTTTCTCAAATAATCTGCTGTCATTTTCACTATATTCTCTGGAAGTTAAGCTGGGGAGAACAAGGCTCTATTTGGCTTTTTCGGTTTCTACTTTTCAGTCTTTAATAATCACTCAGTATAGGCTAATGCCAGCATTATAAAAGAAAAACATGCTTATTAAATCTCATGAGACTACCCACTACTTCTGTTCCTCAAGAAAGGTCCACAGCTGGTCACAGTGGGAGGTTGTCCTAAATCCTGTCAATATGTTTTGACTGATGTGGAGATGAGATCTTTTTCTGCTTCTATTACTCTTCCCGCTGAACCCCAGGTCGTCAGCTCTTAGGCCATGTTTTTTTCCCTTACGTTGAACAGAACACTGTGTGTTTTTCAAAAGCTGTCTTTTCTGTGTTCTGGATTATGTACAAAGACTACAAATTTATCAGAGTACAACTAAATAAATGGGCATAGAAAAGGCCACAAGTAGGAACATATTTTATTAGGGGGGGAAGTTTTAATTATGTAAATCTTCCTTGTGTTACTATTTTTTAAGTAAACTTTACGGCTAATGTGGGGCTCAAACTCATGATCCCAAGGTCAAGAGTCACGTGCTCTAGTGCTGAGCCAGCCAGGAGCCCCTTGTATTACTATTTCTGATCAGAATGTTTATTAGATCATTTGAAAGGATAATGTAAGTCTCTGTGTCAGTGGATCTCACCCTGGTGTGCATCAAAATCATGTGTGGAGCTCTGAAAAAATATAAATAGCTGAGCCCTACCTGAGCCCCTCTGAATTAGGATCTGCAAGGAGAAGATTAAGCACTTGTTCTTTTATTTTTTTTTAATTTTTTTTCAACGTTTTTTATTTATTTTTGGGACAGAGAAAGACAGAGCATGAACGGGGGAGGGGCAGAGAGAGAGGGAGACACAGAATCGGAAACAGGCTCCAGGCTCTGAGCCATCAGCCCAGAGCCCGACGTGGGGCTCGAACTCCCGGACCGCGAGATCGTGACCTGGCTGAAGTCGGACTCTTAACCGACTGCGCCACCCAGGCGCCCCAAGCACTTGTTCTTTTAAAGTCACTACAATTTATTCTCATGGAAACCAATTTGACAATAAATTTCATATATTAAAAAAAAATAAATAAAGTCACTACAATTTATTCTCTAGCGTCTACTTACGGCATTTCTTTTTTAATAAGCCATCTTCCCCTATGGCCTTGCCTAAATGTTCCCCCTGATTTTGATTTTAACTAATAAAAAATATTTTTAATGTCTATTTATTTTTGAGAGAAAGAAAGAGAGAGAGAGAGAGAGAGAGAGAGAGAGAGAGAGGTGGTGGGAGGGGCAGAGAGAGAGAGACCCAGAATCTGAAGCAGGCTCCGAGCTGTCAGCACAGAGCCCAACACAGGGCTTGGACTCACGGATCACAAGATCACCATCTGAGTCAAAGTCAAACGCTTAACTGATGGAGCCACCCAGGTGCCCCTCATAAAAAATATTTTTAAAGAAAATAAATTCATTCCAAACTCACTTCCCAAACATATGAAAAAAAATTTTTCCATGTCTGGCTCTAGTCCTTGTTCACATAGAGACATTTTTGAATTCTGAATTTGTCATTGAGCATTTTATTTCTAAAATTTTCCATGCTATCCTATAGTGATACAAATTGTTATTTTGGGGACTTCTATAATATTCCAGAAGGTATTTATTTGTATCATAATCTAACTAACCATTCCCTTACTATTGGACACTTAAGCGGATTCTCTATTTTTTTTTAAGTGATCTCTACACCCAATGTGGGGCTCGAGCTCACCACCTCAAGATCAAGAGCTGGCCACTCCGGTGACTGAGCCATCCAGGCACCCCTGTTTCTCTATTTATAGTCCTCCAGAGAAAATGGCAATGAAGAACTTGATGGGTATGTTGCTTTTCTTTTAAATGAATTCCCTTGAGATAATTTTCTGAAAATCGAGCTATTGGGTCAAAGTGTATGAACGTTTTTTTTATGTGAGTCTGTTAATGATTACTAAATTGCTTCCCAAAAGGTTGAACGAATTCGCAAAGCCATTCCCCAACTCCCTGGCATAATTGCTGAGGTTTTCAGGGAGGGGCAGGCAATACTAGAGGTCTGTTGTTGGGTGTTCCCATAACAGGTGGAAGAAATATCTCCAAATCTACTAGTGACATTACCTTACCTTACAAGAAAACTAGTAACGACAGTATTCTGCCCCTGCTCAACTATCTTATCTACCATGTTCAAGAAGAATGAAACTCACTGACATTTACCACCTTTCATCCCACCTCTGTACTTACCTCTGTCACAGCACCGACCCCACTGCCCGTGGCCTTTACCTCCTCCACCAGATTGGGGAGATTCACCTTGGTGAACCACAACACCTCACACGTGGCCTGGCACAGAATAATCGCTAATACATGTGTATTGACTGAATCTTGACTTGCTCTTGGTCTCTCAATAAAAGCACTTGAAACAGAATACTAGCTTTTATTTCTTGGGCTCAGCACTATGCAAAGTATTTTATATGGATTATCTCGATCTTCACATAAATCACATGAAGTAGGTCCTGTTATTACAGATGGGGAAACTGAGAGGCTAGGTCAAGTTACTTGAGGTTACAAGTGTTTCCTATTTTATTTGTCAATTTATGTACTTATTTAAAAGGAGATAGAAGTTTATAGAATACACAGCAAAGGGGCAATAGGTAGGACAGCAAAGGAGAGACTCTCTGCCAGGAGGTCGGGGGGGGGGGTGCTATAGTGATGGGGGTGAGTGAGAAGGTATAGGAACGTATGGAAATTCTCTTTTTTGGTACCTGTGCCCAGTTAAGTAGCCCATTGGCCAGCCAGGGCCTGTGGCTATTTTGAGGCGGGTGGCCTAATGATCCTGTTTGCACTCAGCCCCGTGGTCACTGCAGGCCCTTCTGCCTTCCTCGGGTTTCCGCTGCTCAGGCCTGTTGCCTAAAAGTGGCCTCTGCATTCTCTACATCTCTTGATCCTTGACATGTGGGTGGAGGTCTCATCTTCAGTAGATGCTTCATGCTGGCCCTGAGCAGGGTGGGGTGGGAGGTGGGCCTGTCCCCACCCAAACTGGTGGGTCGATCAGGGGTTCTGGGGAGTTAGAGACCAGAGCATGGTATGAGATTAACATGCTGATGGGCGATTTGAGGGAAATTCCCTGGTGGCCAGGTCCATGGGGATTAGGGGGAGGGGACCTCTGATGGCATGGGCTAGAACCCCTGTGGAGTCATCATTTGTATACGGACATGTTGGGTTCACTCGGGCCCGCGGCAACGTATTTTGCCTGTAGATCAAGATGGCAGCCCGACCCGCGGGAGCAAAGGATAAAAGTGGGGGCTGAAAGAAGCGAGGTGGCCCGGAGTCAGTGGTTTCAGGGAAGTGTCCCATCCGAGTCTGTAACATGTGCGGATTCGCCCTGGACCAGCTGCCGCTGCCGATCGCACGGCACACCGGCAACGGAGGCCTCAGGGGGACGGAGTGGGAGAGGAGAGGACAGCCTTACCTGTTCACCCGCAGACTTTCAGTTGTCTGAGGAGTACTCGGGTTAGGCTGCCGAAGGGCTGGAAAGAGAAAGGAGAGGGAGGGAAGGATCCCTCGGAAGGGCAAGAGGGGACAGGGTGGTGCGGCTGGTTCCCCTGGGTCTTCGGATCCTCACTGAGGAGTAAATTCAGCCAGAGGTTGTCAGTTCCCCCAAGGAGGGCTAGAGTCGGTCCACCGAGAAAAAGTCCTGAGTAATTCACGGAGAATCCAGGGAGAGTCCCGGCAGGGGTCCCCACGAGGGCCACTGACTGCGGGACGACCTGATCGGGTGGAGGCCCGCAATGCGGCAGCGAAAGCATCCACCCAGGGCAGGACCAAGGACATAGAAGTTTACTGAGTACACTGCAGGCAAGCAGCAGGCAGGACAGCAAAGGCGATGTCTGCCACTGGTTTTTAAAATTTTTTTTTTCAACGTTTATTTATTTTTTTTGGGACAGAGAGAGACAGAGCATGAACGGGGGAGGGGCAGAGAGAGAGGGAGACACAGAATCAGAAACAGGCTCCAGGCTCTGAGCCATCAGCCCAGAGCCCGACGCGGGGCTCGAAGTCACAGACCGCGAGATCGTGACCTGGCTGAAGTCGGACGCATAACCGACTGCGCCACCCAGGCGCCCCTGCCACTGGTTTTTAAATACCTGTGCTGAGGGGCACCTGGATGCCTCAGTCAGTGGAGCATGTGACTCTTGATCTCGGGGATGTAAGTTGGAGCCCCATGTTGGGTGTAGAGATTACTTAAAAATAAAATCTTAAATAGAAACCCCAAAACACCAAACATGCCCCCCCCAACAAAAAATCCCAAAGAAAAATAAACAAGCAGAAAACCCCTGTGCTGAACAAGGCAATAGCTTAGGCTTTGGCAGTGGTTAAGTGAATAAAACCATTACAGTGTGGTGCACAAAACCCCCCGAGGTCTGATTGGCTGATTGTGACCTAGTAGACAGCACTAGTTCTGTTAGGAGTCACTCCCAACTGCAAGGGTGTCATGGAAGGTTATGCAGGTTGTGTCCGGCACAAGGGTATCTAGCCCAAGGGCAAGTGGAGCCTGAAATCCAGGCTGTGCTAAGTGCATTCTGCTCACCATGGAGCCTGGCACAGAGCTGTGCCTGTCTGGGGGGAAAGGACACTCGTTACCTAATTTGCACAATGCCACTGTGGGGCTAGTGACAGTCCTGGGTAGAGCACGTCACTTTGTAGGAAACTGGAGTGCCTGATTGCACAGAAGACAGAAACTTGCCAGGCTTCAGTATCGATAGAGCAAGAAAATGGTTCCAGAGAAGTTGCAGAGGGTGTGTAGAGGTTAGGTACAGTGGAAAATTTGGGCGCAGTGTCTGAGCTCGCATATTGTTAGGTGCTCTACCCCGTCGCTCCTAGAGGTGGGTCCCCTTGGCAACAGCTCTCATTCCCACTGAAGTTCCTACCCCCCGCAGTTATTTGAGACTTCTAGATCTTGCTGTTTTCAGACAATCCCAGCGGCAATGGTGTACAAAAAGGTATGCAAATTAACAAAAGAAACACCGCACAACAGATTATAAACCTTACCAGAGAGGGCTCACTGCAGTTTTCTTATAGGGTCCAAGCAATTCAAACATCCCTATGCAGGCATGCAGCATGGCCAGGGGGGCTCCTGGGAGGATCCCAGAGGGAAGGAAATACCCAGAAGGAAATATCTCCCATGGAATAAAATGAAGTAGGTAACAGTCTCTGATAGTTAATTGCTTCTCTATATGCATGAGCTTGGCCACAGTCGGAGGACCTAAATTGGTGTTGGGTACAACTTCCCTCTGTTCGAAGCGGTTTACAGAGTTTCTTGGGCTCTATCTCCGAATGGAATGCCATTGGAAGAAGCTGGGAAGAGTGGAGGGGGCTCTGAATAATGGCCAACCATACCCCTGCAGGGGGCCCACCGAACAGAGCCAGAATCAAGATCTTAACAAAAGAAATTTTTTAATGTTTGTTTTTGAGAGAGACAGAGCACAAGCAGGGGAGGGGCAGAGGGAGACCCAGAATCCGAAGCAGGCTCCAGGCTCCAAGCTGTCCGCACAGAGTCCAATGCGGGGCTCGAACCCACGAACCGTGAGATCATGACCTGAGCGGAAGTCAGATGCTTAACTGACTGAGCCACCCAGGCGTCCCCAGAATCAAGATCTTAAATATGTAGCTGAAAAATCCCCAAGAAATATGTGGTGGCAATGGTGTCAGAGCCTGGGCACTTCACGATAGCCACTTGGATGGAGCCTGCGCCCTGGGAAGCCAGGACACCTTGGGTCCAGAGGGGAGTAAGGGGACAGCCCCCTTTCATCACCTGCTGAGTGACTTCACATTCCCTTTTACCATCTGTGCTTCCAAGGGGTGAAGGAAGAAAGGTACTGTATCAGTTTCTTAGGGCTGCTGGGACAAAGTACCACAGACTGGGTGGCTCAAAACAACAGAAATTTGTTGTCTCACAGTTCCGGAGGGAAGAAGCAAAAAAATCCAGGTGTTGGAGAAGTGTCGTCTCTTCTTCACTTCTGGAGGTGCGCTGGCAATCTTTGGCATTCCTTGGCTTCCAGATGGATTAACTCCAACCCTCTGTTGTCACATGGTGTTCGCCCTGCGTTTTCCATTTTCCCATGGCTGTCTTCTTTGAGGACACTAGTCATATTGCAACTAGGGGTCAAATCTACTCTGGCATGACCTCAATGTAACTTAAATCCCCAGCAGCCCTATTTCCAAATAAAGGCACATTCTGAGGTGCTGGGGTTGGGACTTCAGCACATCTTTTTTTTTTTTTAATTTTTTTTTAACGTTTTATTTATTTTTGAGACAGAGAGAGACAGAACATGAATGGGGGAGGGGCAGAGAAAGAGGGAGACACAGAATCGGAACCAGGCTCCAGGCTCTGAGCCATCAGCCTAGAGCCCGACACGGGCTCAAACTCACGGACCTCGAGATCGTGACCTGAGCTGAAGTCGGACGCTTAACCGACTGAGCCACCCAGGTGCCCCTCAGCACATCTTTTTTAAGGGGGCACAATTCAAACATGAAGTAGACATGTTCTCATATAGAACTGCTGGCTGGTTCTGTTAGGTCTGCCTCTGGCAGCAGTGAAGTGAGTTGGTTAATCCACGGGCTCCGAGTCAGATTTCTGGGGTTAAAACCTTGTCAGTGGGGCTTTTATGGGTAAGGGCTGTAGAATGGGAATGCGGTAACAAGAGCATCTAGTATTGGGGGCTGTGCGAAGGAGAAAGTACTTTACACGGTGCTGGGCATTGAAATGCTCATTAAGTATTAGCTATGAGTACTATTATTCCCTAACTCTTTCTATTGACTTCTATAGGAGTAGATCCTTTACCCTTCTCTGTAGACACACCCGGGCTTGGGGCAAAACGGGTGGAGAATGGTAGGGGTTTAGTTCCACTCGTTTATCCAGTGAAAGTAAAGGTGTGAGGACACTCCTTCACTGGACCGCCCATGAAGGAGACAGTTCATACATGTTGGTGCTGAAAAAGTTCCTTCTGTAGATGCTTCCTGTAGGAAAGGCAGGGCATTCCTGAAACATGTGCCCCCTGAAGGTGGTGGATGTGCTGCCAGGACAAGACAACTGCTTGACTTTTTAAGAGCCCCACAGGGGCCCCTGGCTGGCTCAGTCAGTAGAGCACATGACTCTTGATTTCAGGGTCGTGGGTTCAAGTCCCACGTTGGGTGTGGAGCCTACTTAAAAAAAAAAAAAAGCCTCACAAGATGACGTATTGATGATGTTTTGATGAAAGTTGTCATGGCCCTTACTCAGCCTTATGACAGACTCAGAAACTCCACCGTGTTCGCATCCCAGAACTGAAAGCTAACTCAAACAACAAACCTTCACAAAGGCATATAAGAGGTAAAAAAACACGAGAGCCACTTGTGTAATTTGCAATGGCCAAAAGCTACCGGTAAGGTGGACGAGTGCCTGCCACAGGTCCAGCCATGTCTCCTTGGAGAGAATTATCAGAAGGTTGCTTGGTGGGTTTGGACTCAGAATTAGGATTAGAGTTACAGGATTTAAATGAATAATAGCATTGGGCTCTGATCTGACCATTTCCATTTCCCAGAGAGGGCAGTGTTGATTATATTGGATTGGGTACCTTTTCTCTTCAGTGGATACTACCTACTCCCTGCTTTTTTTTTTTTTTTTTTTTTTTTGGCGGCCTCCTTGGGGTGTTTTGTCACTTCCTCCTTCTGACTGACATATTCTTTTTTTTTTTTAAAGATACAGTGTTACCTTCTGTCTTGCTCCATTACCAGATTCTTATTCTTATCATCATCATTATTATTTTAACATTTTATTTATTTTTGAGAGACAGAGCATGAGCAAGGGAGGGGCAGAGAGAGAGGGAGGTACAGAATCCGAAGCAGGCTCCAGGCTCCGAGCTGCCAGCAGAGAGCCCGACGCGGGGCTCGAACCCACGAACTGCGAGATCATGACCTGAGCTAAGGTTGGATGCTCAAATGACTGAACCACGCAGGTGCCCCTCTATGATTATTTTTTAACATCAGGATTAGAGAATCTGGTAGAAGCTATCCATAACTATTTCCACAGAGAAAAACCTCATCCTTACAAAACCATGTGAGCAATTTCAGGGAGTTCACAGACATCCTTGAAGCTGTTTTGTGCATCCTAGCTTTAAATCCCTGCCTAAAGCAGACTGTCCATTTTGAGCCGAGGCTAAAATTTTCAGCCTGATCCAGTCATCCTCTTCTCCTCAGGGCTAAGTTTTTAGGATTACCTCCCTTCTCATTCCTCCCACCTTCTAATTTCATACTAGGGCCACCTTGTGACCCATGCACTGCCCTGACCTTGTGGCTGCCTCCTTCTCAGCCCCAGCTGCTGGGTTGATCTGTGGCTGTGATTATAGTTAATCCTGTGTTTTCAGCTTTCTCGCTGTGGCTTGTATCTTGCACTTTCCCTAGTATCCCAGTTACTCTCCATTTCTTCCTTCATTCCTCCTGTTCTGGAAGGCTTTGCTCATGTGCCCACACACAGGATAGGACTAACACGTTGATTCTGTCCCTCCTCATAGACACATTCACAGTCTCATCTCCCTCTTCCCCTTTTATTCCTACCAACGCTTTCAGGACATAACTGCCTGGACACCATTCTCTTAGTTTCTTTCCTGTACACATTCCATCCCTCCACCGCCACCAGGGCATTCATTGTCTTTCTTTAGAATATCCACTTTTGACGTGATTTTCAATACATATTGGTTTTCCCACCTGGACCACTTCTCTGAGCTCCAGGTTTGCACATACAACTTAACTACTTATTTCCACTTGAATGTCGCAAAAGCAGTATAAACTCAGTGGGTCCAAAGTGAAACCAGTGATTCACTGCCCCCATCTTCCTCATCTCAGTAAGCTGTACCCCATTGAACACGGTGACTCAAGCCCGAGGAAGCATCATCCATCATTCCCTTTTCCTTACGTCCAACAACATGAGTGAAGTAATCCTCTTGCTACTACTTCCAGAAGATATACTGCATCCAACCCAGTCTCTATATACCCACTGCCATGATTCTTAGCTCAGGCCAGTACCATTTCTCAACTGGCCCACTGAGACTGACACCAGCCTCCCTACTGGTGTCCCTGAGTCTGTACTGGTCTTCCACTCCCTTAACAGCAGTATGTATGTATGTATTTAAATATTATTTTGAGAGAGGGCGCTAAAGCGCAAGTGGGGGAGGGGCAGAGAGAGAATCCGAGCAGGCTCCACATTGTCAGCGGAGGGCCAGTGGAGGGGCTTGAACCCGCGGAACCATGAGAACGCTCAACTGAGTCACCCCAGTGCCCCTTTAGCTCTCATAAACAATTTTTTTTAATGTTTATGTATGTTTGAGAAAGAGAGAGAGAGGAGGTGCACGTGCGACCATGAGTGGGGGAGGGGTAGAGAGAGAGAAGGAGACAGAATCCAGGGCAGGCTGCGGGCTGTCAGCACAGAGCCCGACGCTTGAACTCATGAACCGTGAGATCATGACCTGAGCTGAATTTTGACGCTTAACCAACCGAGCTACCCAGGCGCCCCTTCAGTTCCTTTTTAAAAACCGAAATGACATTGTATCACTCTCTTACTTAACCTTTTTTAATGGCTTCCCCATCCATTCACTAAATGCCTCTTTTATTGAATGCCCTCCATGTGCCATGCTCTCAAGTAATGTCTCCTTTTGTGAATAAATGAAGTATATAGTATGTAGACAGTGATAAGTGCTATGAAGAAAAATAAGGGGTGAGGGACAGAGAAGTGTGTGTGTGTGTGTGTGTGTGTGTGTGTGTGTGTGATTACAATTTTAAATAGGGAGACCAGGAAGGTTTCACTGAGACTGAGTAGATGACCATGGAGCAAAGGACTTGTAAGAGGTGAGTGAGTGAGCTCTGCAGAGTGCTGCAGAATATTTAGTTGCAGGGAACAGCAAGTGCAAAGACGCTGAGGTGGTAGCATGCTTGGCTTTGGGGCTGAGCACAGAAGAGAACCCATGCTTTACTATAATTTATAAGCTGGTCTAGTGTTCTTACCCTCTCCCCACAAAAAACCCTCCTCCCTCTATGTCTGCACTGACCCCAGCCCCCACTATATTCCATCCATACTGATCTTCTCCGTTCACCAAAAGCTGTTTCCTACTTTTGCCTGTGTTGTTGCCTCTGCTGGGAACACTTCCCAATTCTTATTCCCAAATACTATTTGCAAGGCTGGCTCCTTCTTATCTGGTAGGTTTCAGTTTAAATGTTACCTTAGGCCTTCTGGAACCATAAAACTTTGCTGTTTCTTTCCTATTTCAACTTCCTCTTTGTTTCCTTCACAATACTGATGGCCGCATTCAATTGGGATTCATATATATGTGTATATCTATCTATCTATCTATCTATCTATATACTTAATATATATATATGTATATATATACTTAAAACTCAATAGGTAAGCGGTACCTCATTGTTATTTAAATTTACATTTTGATCACCAATGAAGATGAAGCCTTTCCCAAGTAATTTCACTGGTTGGTTCTTAATATGATCTCCTTTCTAAATTTTGCCCAAATGTTTACTTAAAGTCCCCATGTCTTAAGACTGAGAGCAGGCCTGGCCAGCTGCGACCCCATGCTGTCCACTTGCCTGGTGGCAATTTGTTTTCCCAAGTTTCCTGGCAGTTAGTGACTCATAGTGACCATCGCTTCGTAGTAATTCTTCCAAAAACCAAACCCATTTAGAGGAAAGGGTTTCAGTGCAACATCACCAAGTTGTGAAAAATGGGCAAAAAAGTTGCATTTGAGTAGTGCCAGGTACTCCCCGTTATGCAGTTATTCCTGAGCCATTATTAATGGCCACCTGATTATGCATTACAAAGTACTGGCGGTTACGGGAACAAGGGGCGCCCTGCCCCGCTTTGCCAGCGGGCTCTCCAAGACCCGGCAGGCAGATGGTCTAACCGACGCCTCGAGACGGCCCAGAGCCGACGCAGGGGACCCCGCGCTGCCCTCGCGGGGTAGACCGCGGAGGCTCCGCGGCGCCGCCCGAGAGCCAGCCAGGGATCTTTTCCCAGCCCCGCCGAGACTACAGCTCCTCTCGCGAGAGCCCGAGCGAGGCCGGGCTGCGGGCGGCGGCTGCGGGATGTTGGTGGAGCGCTTTAGACCGCGCCCTCTCTGGCGCAGCTGGGAGACGCGCGGGCGGGAGCGGCAGGCGGCGCGCACGCGCAGGTGAGTGAGGCGGCGCGGGGGCACGAGGGCGGGGGGCGGGGCCTGCGTCGCGCAGCGGGCACGTAGCTGCGCGTCCTCAGTATTTAATGTCTCTGTGTTCCTCCGGCCTGGGCAAGCACGTGGGGGAGCGGCCGCGGCGCAGCGGGGCTGGGCGTCTGGGCCCGGGGGTGGGGGGGCGGCGGCGGCGGCGGGCGAGGACTCTGCCTCCCGACTGTCGCGGAGGACTTGGTGAGTTGGGGCCGCCGGGGCGGCTGGACAGGGGACCACCTGCCAGGGCCCCGAGGGCGGCGCCGTCGGGTGAAGGAGAGTCTAGGGTGCAGGTGCGGTGTGCGACGCGCGCTCCAGGTGTCCCGGAGGCCCGGGGCTGCGGACGCCGAGCGTGTGCGGAGGGGCTCCGGCCCGCCGCCTGCTGTCAAGCAGGCCCTTCTTTCCCTGCCGTCGCCTGCGCGTCCCCTCGTCCTCCCCCGCCACGGTTGTCTGCCCGCGGGCTCCTGCTGACAGATCGCGTGTGCGCGGCTGGGGCCGTGCTCTGCGGCCGCGTGGTGCCCCCCACACGCGTCACCGTCCTCTGGGTCGGTGGTCTCGGACCCGGCGCTCGGGGCACCCCTCTGCGGCTTAACTTTCCCGGAGCGCGCACACCCTCCCGTGAGACAGACCCGAGTGCGTCCCACCCAAGGTCGCCCAGCCCCACACGCGTTTACTTTTCAAAGGTCGTGTGTACCCAAGTCTGAGCCGGGAGAGGCGGCGGCGGGGCGGGTCGTGGGCAGGGCCAGGTGCTCATAAGGGCGAGGAGGTGCCCCGAGGCCCGCGGGCACCCCTTTCTTCCTCCTGAAGGGCTGGAGTCACTTCAGGAACCTTCCCCAACTTCTGGGCCCCTTTAGCTCGCGCTGGGGTGCTCCCCACGTAGGCCGGGAGGCAGCAAACCCGTGCTGGTAATCTAGCCCCTGAGAGTTCAGTGCGGGGAACCTGGGGAAGAGGCTTGGTTTGTGGAACCGGGAGGATGGGCTAGGACACCGGTGGTGATTGGAACCTTGTTTCGGGGGGAGGGACCGTTCAAACCGAGTTAGGGCCCCCGAAGTCAAAGGCTTGGCGTCTCTCGAGAGGATTAGCGTTTGCTGCCCCTTCAAAGGGTGTCCGGAGAGGGGGAGGCTGTCCGGCGCTGTGTGCCCGCTGACTTCATGCCCGGGGGCGCGGGGGTCACGTGTCCCACTCCGCCGGCACCCCTCCCCGCTAGGCCCGAGGTTTGGAGGGACCAAGCTAGTTTCGGGGTTACGGGTCAGAATGTGCTGGGGGAGACTGGTCTGAACGCCTCTGGGGCGGGCTCTCACCAGTTCCACAGTTCTGTGCCCGAGGGTACAGTCCGTCCCTATGCCCCTCCTAGTGAGGCTTATGGAAGGAACGGCGCTGTTGGTAGTGGGCGGTGCCGAACCGAACCGGGAGTGCTGGAAGCTCTGGGCGTTTCGAGATCTTCCTCTCCGGCTGAGATGCCCAGGTTGGCGGGCGCCTTTCTGCCGCACCGCCGCCGCTAACACAAACCCGGTGCTCTTCTCTCCAGGTGTGAGTGGAGGCCGCTGGAGCCGGGTAGAGGGTACGGGCAGAGCAATTAGGTTAAACTGGCTGTCCTCCTCCTACTGAAGGGCAGGGTACTTGGTGTTTAAATTTATCTCTTGCGGGGAAATCTGGGCTCCTGGACACCTAGTATTGTCATATCTGTTGGCTTGCTATCCACTTCCCCACCCCCAACCCCTTTGTGGCAATTACTGATCAAGGAATACCATTCACAAAAAGCTATTAATTCTGGCAACTAGTAACCTTACTGTGCTCTTGTAACCAAGTCCTTCCCAAATTAGTTTTTCTTTTTTTAAACTCTATTCAGAAAGCAAATCTTGGACTCTTAGTAAGCACCACCCATCCCCTTTGCTCTTAAAGGCACAGAGCAGCTTTGAGTTGAGTAGAGGGTATAGCATGAGTAAGACCTGTTATTTGCCCGATTTCTCTGTTCCTGGCATTCCAGTGGTTCACCTGCTGATTATTTAAAACTTTCTGAGGGGTGTCTGGCTGGTTCAGTCCACAGAGCATGCGACTCTTGATCTCGGGGTGGTGAGTTCCAGCCCCACATTGGGTGTTGAGATTACCAAAAAAAAAAAAAAAAAAAAGACTTTCTGGGCACTGGAAACAAATGAAGTTATCTTGGTGGAGGCTTTTGACTTGTGTTGAACTTTAACCTCTTCCACCTTTTAACTAGTTTTGTGGGTTCCTAGGTATATTCTCAGAAGTATGGGTCTAGGTAGTGCAGGTCTTTTGATCCTACAGATGTACAAATCTCTGAAGCTTCAGTGCCTACCTGAATTAAATTGGCTCAATTGTCATGCACATTGCTAGGTGATGGCCCAAAATTTGCTGCAAACTGATCCCCATCTAAGCCCTTGAGTGAGCCATCTCTGAGTCTCTGGAGCCTTTTGTATGAATATCAGTTCCTCCTCCCAACTATTTCTAGGAAGTACTTTCACACTTGGCCACTGCAGGGTGACTGTGTAGGTGTCTGCCTTCAAAGTGGCCTGCTCAGGTGCCAAGTGGATAGATCTCCAGTGTAAGGTTGCTGAGCATCAGTATTTTAAAGCAGTTTGTTTTGCTTTACCTGGTGATCGAAATTATTCTTGGGCATCGGACCCAGGCCTTGGCCATGGCCATGGCCATCATTTGTGGGTGAAGGCTAGTTTTAGTCCTTACAGTGTTCCCTCTCCTCCTAAAGACAGATTGAGATACTATTTGAGACTGGGCACTGTGCCTGGTTCATGATGGCTGTTCAAGCGTTGTTTTTTCCCCTCCAAAAGAATCTGTGAGATTAATGTTAAATTTCTTTTGAATCACTTGGGTGATTTGGATTTTATTAAAAGTACCGCCCCCCCCCCCCCCCCCCCCCCCCCAGCCTCTGACCTAAAAACTTGGTTGGAAGGAAAACAAATTGGTTTCCCGATACTGTGCTGCCCGCCTCCTGGCTCTAGCCTGCCACATCATGACTTGGTCGAGTGCAGGTTTCAGGGTTTTGAGGAGCAGGCACTCCTTGTGCCTGGCCAGCTGGCGCCTTCTAGCCCATTCTCCCCAGGCCACTCCTTCCTAATCTTCCCTGTGAGTCTAGAAGAGAGGACCTCTCTGTAGCTTGCTCTGTTGTGCTGTTGTGAGGAAGTCAACAGTTTAGCGTACGAGTTAATACCTTCTGTTTGCCATTCTGTTTTCCTCTGCTCTGGGGAGGCAGGGTGCCTCTGAGCCCCTTGTCCCACTGAAATCACGTCCTGCTGCTGGAGTTGCCGATCTGCGTGGGATGTATTTTCATATTTAACTTTGCTTTCGGAAGCAAGTTCTTTTCTCCACAGCCCTTTCTGGTGTAATGCCTCATGCAGGTTTCACCTTTATGATCACTTAACATTAAGTACCCATTGTATGTGGCACTCCACAGAGCCTACCTGCTGGCTCCAATACTGATTTTAAACTTGGGCTGTGAAAAACATGATCAATGACAGTATTTTGAGTAGTGACAGAATCTGGTTGGAGAGGTAGCTAGTGGGGATGTGGGAACTAAAATTGAGAGGATGCCTTTTCCTTGACAGTTACTGTCTGTGCTGGTAGAGTTACAGGAAAACACTTCCCTAATCCTTTAATCCTCACACCTCTGAGTACAATTGAGGAGGGTGAAGCTGGAGGTCAGTCGGGATTGTTTCAATGGCTAATCAAAATACAAATTGAGGGGTAGAGAAACTGACAAGTGTGGGTTTGCACTTAAATTAGGTTCTCTGGAGGACTTTTGTGAGAAGAACCAAGGAATAGTCAAATCCGTGGGCTTTTCTCCTAATCTTTCTGTTGCTTTCTAAGCAGATTGTTGCAGTGTGAAGGAGTGTATGTTATCATGTAGCATTTTGAAGACTGGCTTTCAGTGATAAGTAGCTTTCAAGGAGTTCTTTTCCTTAACTTTCTTTTCCTCCTGAATGGTTCTGTCCGAGTCCTGGCCGTTTGGCTATTTCTACAGCTCGGTTTGGTAGTTTGCACAAGTTGATAGTAAACATTCTGTACCCATCTGGTAATACTGGCTGGCTGCCTTCACTTAGCTGGGACTTACTGAAGCCTGTGCATTTAGGAACAAAGCAGAGCCCCAGGTGAGTTCTGGAAGTAAACATGTCTAGTGCTGAGGGCTCACAAGGCTTGTTTCACCACTGGTTTTAGCTGACAAGAGCCCTGGATTGGGGGGTGAGGACTGGGTGCAGCTTTCAGGGCTGAAACCCAGCAGTGGTTCTAGACCTTTCTGGAGTCTCCGTTTCTTCCGCTGGTAAAAGGAGGGTTGGTCAACATCAATAAGAGGTGTTCAGATTCTTCTCCTGGGAGCCCTGGAGTTAGTCCAGAGTGCCTCTGGGCTGCTGCAAGGTGGAGGTGTCTGCAGGATTGTGTATGGGGAGGGCTGTGTTTGGGGTAGGATGCATGGCTCCATGGATAGTATGAGTCAAAGACTAAAAAAAATGCCACAGTCCATTGTTTAAGTGCATCGCGAGTACTTTTTAGATCTAAGGTGCTACTGTGCTAAATATTTTTTTTAAGTTTTTGTTTATTAAGTAATTGCTACACCCTGCTCGAATTCACGACCCCAACATCTGGAGTCACTGGCATCTGAGCCAGCCAGGTACCCCTTATTTTTTTTATTATATCTCTATTCTTATCTCCTAAACTTATCCTTAGGAGAGAGGGTCTAGAGTTGCCTTGTCCTGTGCAGCAGCTACTAGTCATGTGTGCCTGGCTCAATTTAAACTTTTAAGCATTAAATAAAATTGAAAAATCTAAATCATTAAAAATGTGATGTTAGTCTCATTTCAAGTCCTCAGTAGCCTCATGTGGCCAATACTGGACAATAGTGTAGGTCTAGAACATTTTCACCATCACAGAAGTTTCTGTTAGACAACACTGGTCTTAGTGCTTAATTGCCTCACCTTATAAAGCATCATGTGTTTGGGCTTAGTCCTCTGTAGTCCACAAATCCAACAGCTTTGGTGACAAATTATTTGTCAGTTCTCTCCACGGCATGTTACGAAGCAAGTTCTGGGGGCGCCTGGGTGGCTCAGTCGGTTAATTGTCCGACTTCGGCTCAGGTCATGATCTCATAGTCCGTGAGTTCGAGCCCTACATCTAGCTCTGTGCTGACAGCTCGGAGCCTGGAGCCTGCTTCGGATTCTGTGTCTCCCTCTCTCTCTGCCCCTCTCCAGCTCATGCTGTGTCTCTGTCTGTCTGTCTGTCTGTCTCTCGAAAATGAATAAAAAAGAAGCAAGTCTTGTCTGCCAGTTTGGAGGGCAGTGATCAATTATGAAACAGCTCTAGAGAGGAGCTTAGGAGTCTGGGGATGGAAGCATGAAGCAGGAGGGGCAGAAAGCCCTTTTGGTTTGAGAACTTATATTATTATCATGAAGGTCCCTGCTGGTTGTCTAAGGCCTGGGCTCACTGTCCTTGTTCTTCAGATGTCAGCAGATTTGCTACTTAGTCCTTCACCCACCTGATGACCTGAGGATTCTGCTGTGTGACCAGTGCTGAACCAGATTTGCAGGCACAAACAAACATCCTTTTCATTCTGCCCCTCCAGTCTGTCTGGGGGTTAGGAGACCTGTTTTTACAGAGGGCATTGGGGAGAGTTGGGACACTGGGGGGGTTCTGAAGTGTTGGCCTGGGGCTAGCTCTGGGGATTCAGTTTTATTTCCAGATACCCTCTCATCTAATTCTGGGCATGCTTAGTTTGAACCCTGCTAGACTGACCTTTGGCATATGATGTGAGAGCTCTCTTTTCTTGGAGCCGGCCAGAAAGCATAGGGTGTATAACGGGTACTTACTGAGCCCCTACTGTATACCTGGCATCTTAGGAGGGTTTTTTTTCAAACTATAGTTGGCCCTTGAACAACATGGGGATTAGGGGGACCAATGGGCAGTGAAAAAATCCATGTATGGGTGGCCTGGGTGGCTCAGTCAGTTAAGTGTCCGACTTTGGTTCAGGTCATGATCTCCCGGCTGGTGAGTTCGAGCCCCATGTCAGGCTCTGTGCTGAAAGCTCAGAGCCTGGAACCTGCTTCAGATTCTGTGTCTCCTTCTCTCTCTGACCCTCCCTGGCTCACATTCTCACTCTTATAAAAATAAATAAACACTAAAAATTTTTTTATTTTTTATTTTTATTTTTATTTATTTATTTATTTTTTTCAACGTTTATTTATTTTTGGGACAGAGAGAGACAGAGCATGAACGGGGGAGGGGCAGAGAGAGAGGGAGACACAGAATTGGAAACAGGCTCCAGGCTCTGAGCCATCAGCCCAGAGCCCGACGCGGGGCTCGAACTCACGGACCGCGAGATCGTGACCTGGCTGAAGTCGGACGCTTAACCGACTGCGCCACCCAGGCGCCCCTAAAAATTTTTTTAAAAAACTCCATGTATAATTTCTGGCTCCCCAGAAATGGAACTACTAAGAACCTACTGTCTACTGGAACCCTTATGGGAACATAGATAGTCAGTGAACACATATTTTGTAATATGTATTGTATACTGTATTTTTACAATAAAGTAAGCCAGAAAAGAGAAAATGTTATTAAGAAAATAGTAAGAGAGAAAACACAGGGCTGTACTATATCCAGAAATCTGCGTACACGTGGATGCATGCTGTTTAAAGCTGTGTTGTTCAAGATCAGGTGTATTCCCTTCTTATTTTATCTCAACCCTATGAGGTTAAGTACTTCTAGTTTGTGTGGGAGGAAACTGAGGCCCTGAGAAAGCTAAGCTGATCCCTGGACCCAGGCTGGTTTGGACTCAGATCAGGGTTCTCTCTCCAGCTCCATGCTTAGAGGCCATTTCTTATTTACTGCCCTGTGATATCCTTCCATCCTCATCCAGAAAATGAAGCTGAGTTTTTAGGAGATTAAAATACTTCATCTCACAAATGGAGTCAGGCTGTTTGGTGTTTTGAGTCCTGTCTGCCTCATTACAGCCCTATGAGGGAGGTATTTGTAAACCATTTCACAGGATATTTTCGTTTTATGGGAAACAAGTTCAGGATACTACTTTGTCTTTCCAAAATCATGTTTTAGCTCCGAATTATGCAACCGTCCGGTGCCTTAGAGCTGCACGAATAATGACTAAGACAGCCTCGTAGGCTAGGCTGCTGTGCCTGAGGGCCTGGAAAGCTGCTCTGAAGGCCACGGTGTAGCTCAGTCACCTGCTTGAAAAGACAACCTTGAAGTCACTCATTCCTTGGCTAATAATAATGTGGCCTGTCAGACCTCACATGGAGGTCATGAGACCCATTCCCTGGCCCTCAACAGGCTGTCGCCTGGGTGTAGCCTGGTGTGTCTCTGTTGGAGGAGGCCACATATCTGCTGGAGCCCAGTCTTCAGCATGCCCACCCCTTTTCCTCCAGCCTCGGCCTGGGACAGTGGATCTGAAGGCCAGTTCAGTCTTCCACGGACCTCCTTCTTATCCCTTCCTCATGTCCCTCCCAAGGGGAAGGAGCTGGAGTGACTTTTGCCACACCCTGATGTGCCTTGGGCTCTGGTGAGAAAAGGCTGTGCTGAGAATAACCTCTTTGCTTTGTCCTTTGACTTTGGTGAGGCCCACCCAGCCAAGCTTGTGCTGTCATGCTATTTTTAGCAGGTGGCATCCTTTGGGAGGGCCAAGTGCATGTGGTTTTGGCTTCAGCAAACAGGCAGGTCCTGGTGCGGACGCTGCTGCTGTCTCCCAGTCAGGGGAGGAAGGAGAATAAAGTCACCCTAGAAACTGTCATGGGTGTGCTTGGGGCAGTGGCTGCCTAAGGGGTCTCTGGGGCTGCCTTTTCTGTTCTGGATCTGTGGCCGATCCTGGGCCAGGCGGGCCTGTGACACAGCTTGGGAGCCAAAGAACTCCCTAGTTTTAGGACCCCTTGTTGCCCCAGTGGCCAATTTCTCTGGAAATGACATTATGCCATTTTCATAAGAAGTCACCAGACCCAAGAACAGACCTCCATGCAGACACTAAAACTTTGTAAAACTGTGGCTCTGCTGGCAGCCTGATTACTGGTATCCTCTGGCTTAAAAACCAAACCAAAACAAAACATGAGAGGCAGCAGAGCTATGGCCCTCACTAGGAATTCTCAGTGGGGAGCCACTGACGTAGAAGAGATAGGAAAAAGGAGTTTGATGAGGTTCTGCTCCCCACCACCATCCTGTCTTTCTCCCTATTTTTCTGTTTCTCTTTTCCTCTAACTTGGAGCTCCCAACTCCAGCCCATCTATCTTTTTCTGATTAAGAAAGCTTCGAGCCGTATAAGGCCCTCTGTTGCCTATGGTTTATGTTGGCTGGAGACCGAGGTTGTTTTTGCAGAGTCTGATTCACAGAAGTGGCAAGGGTGTGCGCACGCATCCATTCCCATCCGCTCCCCGGGGGCCGGACTGCCTTCTTGGAACAGATTCATCTGAGGGGGGGCGGGGGGGGGGAGAGTCAGGGCCTAGCAGTGGCTCTCAGGCTAATGAGTGGTGTGACCTCAGGGTTTCCTGGCAAATGCGTTAGTCGAGAACTCCAAGTAGAAAGCGGGCCCCTGTTGGACTCACGCGGTATGTACCTGCTGTGCTATGAGCCACAGAGGCACCCTGTTTCCGAAATGGATTCTAGGATTCGCTTCTATTGAGAAACTACCTGGATGGCTCAGTTGGAAGAGAGTGCGACTCTGGATCTTGAGGTTGTGAGTTTGAGCCCCATGTCGGGTGTAGAGATTATTCAGTAAGTAAACCTTTAAAAATAAAATCCAAAACTGCATCAGTCAAAAAGAAAAAAAAGAAAGAAAGAAATTACTGCCCCTTGGCTCCTTGGGCAAGCCGGTTCCCCTCTCTGCAGAAAGTTCAGCGAGCCTGTTCCCTCCAGGTTTGTGACCTTCGGCACAGCTTCTGCTCAGCGATAGCAGAGAGCGATTTCTCTGGCAGCAGCCCTCAGACCTCATCTTTACCTCCCCTTCTTGCCGTCGCTCGAGTCAGCCAAGTTTGTTCCTGCCTTAGTACTCTGGCACGTGTTCTCCCTGCCTGGAACTTTCTCCCCCTCTCCCTTTTGTCCTCCCAGATCTCAGCACGGCTGCCCCTCACTGTTCCAGCACCCCTGCCATCTCTTTGGAGAGGCGTGCCCTGACCGTTCTTGTAGAAATCCCTCTCTTTCGGGCACATTTCACCCAGCCTTTCTCAACCTGGGTCCCTTATCTAAACTATAGAACGCAGAACATGACTTTCTCAACTGTGTCCCGGCTAGTCCCCTTCCAGATGCATAGGAGTAAAGTTAATTCATTACGTACAGGGGTGCTTGGGGTTCCCTTCTCCGAACGCCCTTGGGAGAGGCCACGCAGTTTTATCCCATTGGGTGGCTGCATCTTTGCGGTGTCTTATCTGAAGTGTGACTCCTTACCCCTCCTTCCACCACTGCTGCCACCACCTCCCCCACACCCCTCTCCTGTGGAACCTGGCTCATGGGGGGAATTAAAATGTTTTTAAATGGCTAGCCCTGGGGCACCTGGGTGGCTCCATTGGTTAAGCATCAGACTCTTGATTTCAGCTCAGGTCATGATCTCACGGTTGGTGAGATCAAGACTTGTGTTGGGCTCTGCGCTGACAGCATGAGCCTACTTGTGATTCACTCTCTCCCTGCCCCTCTGCTTGTGCATTCCCTCTCTCCCTCCCTCTCTCCCTCTCCCTCCCTCCCTCTCTCCCTGTCTCCCTCTCAAAAATGAATGAATGCATAGCCCCGAGGGGCGCTGCTACCTGATGCTGGCTAGACCTCAGTTGGGTGGGGGAACCAGATACCTTGGTTCGGAAGAGTCTTACCATCAGTAGGCCCCTGCTCTTTGTGCTTACTGCTGTTATGTCATCAGGGTGGTGGGGGTCTCTGAAGCGGAACTGGCATCAATTATGGGAAAATCAAAGCATTACAAGTTTGTACACAGATGAGTTGACACTACGCATTTGTTCTGGTTCACAAGAATCCTAAAGCCCTGTGGTAATAGAGCATCCCTTGCTATCTAACAGCTAAGAATGTATTTTTTGTTTGTTTTATCAAAGCATTACTTATAGAAAGATTTGACTTTTAACTATACGCAGGGTTTGAAAGAACAGCCCTTTGCCCTGAGTGCTTCCTGACCTGCCCTCTTGTCTAGAGACAGCTGCCCTCGATTCTTCTAGGTGTCTTTCCTGGCATTTACACCTGTATTTTTTTTTTTTTTTTAATTTTTTTTTCCACGTTTTTATTTATTTTTGGGACAGAGAGAGACAGAGCATGAACGGGGGAAGGGCAGAGAGAGAGGGAGACACAGAATCGGAAACAGGCTCCAGGCTCTGAGCCATCAGCCCAGAGCCCGACGCGGGGCTCGAACTCACGGACCGCGAGATCATGACCTGGCTGAAGTCGGATGCTTAACCGACTGCGCCACCCAGGCGCCCCTACACCTGTATTTCTAAATAGTGTGCTTTTCCTTTCTTTCCGTCCTTTTTAAAAATATTATTTGACTGTTTTTCTACTCTGGAAGGCAAGGACTTGGCTCATTCCTGCACTTTCTTTCTCCTCTTCTCTTCTTGGTACAGAGGTAGCACAACTTCTAGTCAAGTGTCTATTAAGAGTGCACGTTGTGATATAAATATTGCTTACGGCTGCCCAGTTCTTGGTGTTCCATATTTCCTTTCTTGTGTCCTCCCCGCCCCTCACTAATTTCCCATGTTTCCTGAGCCTCATTTTTTGTGTCTCCCCAGTTCTCTGACTCCCCTGGGCCTTGGCCCTTGCTGTCGGAGCACCTCTTTGTGCTTCAGCATACCAGGTTCTCTGCTTGTGTTGCTCCCGGGAAGCACCTCTCTGCCTGGCTCTGCTTCCCGAACTTCATCCTGGGAATCCATTCTTTCCTTTGGTTGTGTTGCTTTGTGGGTGGGTGCCCCCTCCTCTCTTGATTTACTCCCTTGTCTTCCAGTAGCTTGCTGAGGAAGAGTGGGGGAAGGTAGGCAGGCAGCAAGAAGGAAGCTGATTCATGCACACGTCCCTTTGAAGGCATGGATGTGGGGTGTGGCTGAAGATGGGACAGTTGGTAGAAAGTCAGCAGAGACAACGAGGCGCCCAGACCCCTTCCACCGTGCCAGCAGAAGCTCTGGCTTCACTTCGTGGAATAGTTTAAGCGAGAGGGGATCTGGATTTGAGCATCACGTGGTGATGAAAATGGGTATTGAATGAAAGTTTGCACACTGAATGGGACAAGCCAGGCCCCCTTGGCTCTCACAGTGCTGGCATTCAGGCTCCTAACCTCTCCTCTCCCACCCCAGGACATGAGAACATTCCAGTCTGTGGAAACTGGCAGCCTAATTCCTGTTTGCTGTCCAACCAGGATACTTGCTTGACCCTTGGACCAAGGTCGTCAGTTGGTCAGTGGCAGAGGGTGGCAGCAACAGACCCATTGAAGAAGAAGGTTATTGTTTTTTTTTCCTTTCCTCGAAAGAAACTGTGAAAGACTTGAAAATGCCTCAAAAGTGCGTTTGTCTGATTCGTTTCTGTATCCCACTATGGTGTGTACCCTGTAGCTGCCCATAAATACTTGTTGAATAGAAGTGACCTTAGGCCTTTATATGATTTCTGAGTTGGTCATATTCTACTGTCTGCTGTTTGGAAAATCCTAGTCTTTCCATTGCTCTGCCTACCTGAGGTGGTGGTGTGAAGGACTTTTTCTTTTTAAAAAAAATTTTTTTTAACATTTATTCATTTTTGAGAGTGAGAGAGACCGAGCACGAGCAGGGGAGGGCAGAGAGAGAGGGAGACACCGAATCCGAAGCACGCTCCAGGCTCCCAGCTGTCAGTGCAGAGCCCGACGCAGGGCTCGAACTCACCGTGAGATCGTGACCTGAGCCGAAGTCGGACACTCAACTGACTGAGCCTTCTAGGTACCCCTTTTCTGATTCCTTTTGAAGGAATCTTTATTAGCTTTTTTGAGTAAGCTTGTTGTCGGAGCACAACTTCATACCTTTTGGGCAGTCTCGGGTAGTGTTCTGTGGTCATGGGTGGGAATTCTGCGTACCTGGGAACACTTCCCTGCACCTGTTTTATCACTGTCCTCAGAAATGTCAGAATTTACTGGCAAAGCGTGCTGGTTGCCAAGAGCTGGGGAGGAGGGGCAGGATGGAGGTAGCATAGTCGTTATTAAGGTTTTTGAAAACCACATTCTTGCCTCCCAGATGAAGCAATGTGAAGACCTTTGTAGAAAATACTGACTTTTCCCCTCCCCTTTTTCAGTTGAAGCCTAATGAGACTGGACCTGTCAGGAGTGTTTGGTCAGCAGAGGGAGGGAGACTGGGCATTTCACTTTTGTATGGAGTTCTCTTTCTCTCTCTCTCTCTCTCTCTCTCCCTCTCTCCCTCTCTCCCTCTCTCCCTCTCTCCCTCTCTCCCTCTCTCCCTCTCTCCCTCTCTCCCTCTCCCTCTCCCTCTCCCTCTCCCTCTCCCTCTCCCTCTCCCTCCCTCCTCCTCCCCCTCCCCCTCCCTTCCTCCCTCCCTCCCTCCCTCCCTCCCTCCCTCCCTCCCTCTCTCCCTCTCTCCCTCTCTCTCCCCCTCTCCCTCCCTCTTTCCCCCCCCTCCCCTTTTTTTTTCTTTTTTCCACCAAGTTTTCCAAATTGGGGGTTCCTTTAATTTGTAACTGAACTGGAGGAGGACCAGCTCTTAATCGGAGACCATGTCCGGAGATAGGATTTTTCACTTCTGGCTCTTACCTGGAGCTGGTGGGACTTGGCTCTGGGTCTCCACAACCGGAGACCCAGCTGGAGAAGGCTTCACTGAGCAGGTACTCCCACCCAGACGGTACTGGGTTAAGGTCAAGCCTCCAGTCTCCTGGAGAGCAGCTGGGGAAGGGTCCTTGACTTTTTGGCCAGTTGGTCTGCCTAGAACAGGGAGTAGGGCTGGTCTGGCCACAGTGGCCCACCTGGCTGCTCTGTGGGACCATCACAATGAAGGGTGTGGGGGACAGTACGGCCAGGACCTCATAGCCCCACTGTGAGCTAATTGGGAATCTTTAGGGTGCCAACACTAGTCACAGCTCACACGGGCCCCCTACGGATGAAGGCAACAACCCCTTGAACATCAGGACTGGGCTGAGATCAACATCCCTGAGGCATGGCTCTGACACTCTGATTCCTGGGCCCCAGCCATGCTGCTAAGTGCGAGTGGCCCAGCCTACCACCATCCCCCATCCTCAGTAGCAGCCCCAGACACTGCCCATCAAGGTAGGCATTGGCTGTCACTGTATTTCTCTAGCTCTCGTGTTTGCTTTGGGGCTTCTGGGAGTACCCTCTAGGACTACGCGTCCAGTAGGTAGCTACCAGTTCGCTGTATGTGGCTATTTAAATTTAAATTAATATTAAATAACATTTAAAATTCAGTTTGTTATGTTGATTGCATTTCGAGTGCTCAGCCCCCTGTGACAAAGTAGCTGCCAATACTGGACTGTAGTTGTCACTTGGGGAACACCCAGGCCTTTGCCTTTTGTGACCTGCTCTGCTTTGGCCATGTTGCAGCTGCTGCAACTTGTTCCCATTGCCTTGACAGTAAAGGTCAGACTCCTTTTGTCTGGCCTCTACCAGCTCTTCAGCTTTGGCTTCCAGGACTTCTGCTCTCTCTGGGACTTGCTGTTCCCTTCCACCCCCAAAGGCATCTTGGGTTTAGAATCTTAATTTATGTCATTAATGCAGTGTTGCAACCTTAGAAAATTCCGGCCACCTTTGGGACGGCCTTCTCAGGGTTCTGTTTGCCCACTTCTAAAATTGGGCTCAGCGTGTGCAGGTGTGTGTGTGTGTGTGTGTGTGTGTGTGTGTGTGAGAGAGAGAGAGAGAGAGAGAGAGAGAGAGAGAGAGAGAGAGAGAAATTCTTCAGTATGCACTGTGAGCTTCTGGTGGACAGAAGCTTTTTCTTGCAACTTAAACATATTTATGTGTGAATTACTACGTGAATCTAAGTATATAACTTCAACCTTGTAAGGAATTAGGTAAACACATGCTGTAGAAATCAAGAGGCCCTCTTGGTGGTCTTGCAAAGATCTCTGTTTGTGTGTGGTCTTCCTCTAGCAAACTGGGGGGAGGGGTGAGGCGGGTGGCCCTGACCTTGACCGTGCCCACAACCTGCTGTTGTGCTCTGAATGCAGTGACAGCAGGTGCTGGGCTTCAGGTTCAGGGTTCAGGTAGCTACTCCCTGTCCTTTGAAGACTCCCTCCCCCCCACCCCCGCCCCCCTCCTTCAAGGGGAAAAGCCCCTCAGCAACAACTTGGTGTGCTGGGCATTCTAGGGATGGAGTGTCTTGAACACCTGGGGGACCGTCTTTGATAATGTGAACATATAACCCTGGAATAATGGAAATGTTTAGATTTCAACCTAGGGGGTATATAAAAGTCTGCTCAGAATGCCGAGTGGATGTGGCTTCACTGACCAGGTCCAGGCCCACTCTGGCTTGATAGCCACTTGGCTCCTAAGTGATTGTTTTGTGATCAACTTTCCCATCAATTAATTACACACAGCTCCTTTTTCCACAATAACTGTAGCCAAATGGGCTTAGTCACTGGGACCAACACTGTTTGTACTCTTCCCAGAAGTTTGTTTTCTTGTTTAGCAGAAGGCTCTAGACTGCAGTAACCGAGTTGGTCATCGGTGCTGGGAGCGAGGCCATTACTTCTCCAGAGGTAAGCTTTTCCGAGAAGCTGCAGTTTCCTCTGGGAGAAAGGAATCATTTTAAGGATTTTATTTTTTATTTTATTATTTTTAATGTTTGTTTATTTTTAATTTTTTGTCATGTTTTTATTTTATTTTTGAGAGAGAGACAGAATGCAAATGGGTTAGGGGCAGAGAGAGAGGGAGACAGAATCGGAAGCAGGCTCCAGGCTCTGAGCTGTCAGCACAGAGCCCGACGCGGGGTTCGAACTCAAATACGGTGAGATCATGACCTGAGCCAAAGTTGGATGCTTAACCGCCTGTGCCACCCAGGTGCCCCGATTTTTATTTTATTTTTTTTTAAGTGATCTCCACAAGCCAGTATGGGGCTTAAACTTACAACCCTGGGACTGAGAGTTGCATCCTCTACCAACTGAGCCAGTTAGACGCCCCAGGAAAGGAATCCATTTAGAACCTGGACCGAGCAGGTGAATGCTAAGGCCTTGTAGACATGTGCGCCTTCAGCTCTGTGTGACCACTGGGCAAGCAGCCAGCGTGCATCTATTCCCGGGCAAATGGACCTGCTAAAAATAAGCAGGCAGCTATTTAATTCCAACAGATTCAAAATAGCCAATTCTCCTCCCCACCACCCCTCAGGCAGGGCTCTGCATCTTTCTGCAAGGCTTTCCTTTGGCTTGCCTGAGTGTCTGGGGCCTCTGGAGGGGGAGACCGTGGGGGAGAAGGCTGCCTTCAGTTAGTTTATGCGTGTGAAGGCTTTTAGACCTGCAGTGTTAAATGCCACTTATGTCTTGAGAAGTTCAGCTTTTTTACAGAAAACAACAAAAACAAAACAAAACCAGGGCAAGGAGAGCAACTCGAGTGTGTTCCCAGAAAAGGAAAGTAGCAGAGAGCCTCGTAAGGCTGAAGTGTGCACACTTGTGCGTGTGGGCATATGTGTGTATGCACATGTGAGGGCAGCCCTGTCTGAGAATTCGGGAAAGGCTGCCGCGTCTTCCGGCACCTGCCTAGGCCTCTCCAACGGTGTAAAGCAGGGAAAATGGCATCCTACCGATTCACAAGAAGTCTGTTTGGGGTGAGAGTGGCTCACGGAGGACTCTTGGAAGTGAAGGGCTGAGGAAATGAGGAACTTCTCTTGACCAGTGGGAAGTGGGGCTTTGGTCACCCGGCGATCCCTGTGAGGCTCCTCCCGGTAGCGGTGCCTTCAGTGAGTCCCAGCTAGGCTCCTCTGGGTGGGGTGGCTGCTGATCCCCCGGGCCCTTGGCTCTGTTCTTGGTGGAGATGATTAATATCTCTAATCACAGTCCCCAGGCGGCAAGGGCAGAATAAACCAGGCGTGCCTTCTCCTGTCTGGGGATATCACACCTCTTTTCTCAAGTTGCTGCAGCATTTCAGTTGGGCAGTTCCTGTGTCCTGGAGATTTCATGGAGACAAGGGCTTTTCCTGGGTACTGGGTTAGACATGGGCGGGGGTGGGGGGCAGTAACTGGTGGGCGCTGGGGATCCAGGTGGGGCATTCACTATTCATGGGTTGGGTGACATAGCCTCAGGGGACCAATGTTAAACACCTTCTAGGGAGTCCTGCTGACACAATAGCAGGCATCTGGCTTGGAAATGGTGCAGAGACTTCTGAGCTGTGATTAGTTGAGTAGCTATAGTTGACTGTCTGGAGGGAGCTGTGGATGATAGGTTTGGGGTCTCAGCCCCAGTCGGTGGGGAACAAGCAGGACGGGGAAGGTTAGGTGTACAAGCGTTAGAGGTGTTTTGGCAAGCTGCAGAGCAGTGTTGTGTCCCCAGGTGACAGGTCTCTGTGTTTAGTGTAAGCTAGGACTGGGAACAGAAGGGACGAAATGGGGACTAGGGGATAGTGACATGGGGGAGCCAGAGTCTGGGTTGTGGTGTGGATCAACTAGGGTGCCTGGCCAAAGCAGGCTGAGAGTGTATGCTTGAGTGTGGGCCTCTGCTTCTAGCCAGTTCCTGGGATCTCTGGAGGTGGGGCAGGGGTCAACTGCTGGACCCTTGGGATCAACTTCTAGTACCAAAGGGTTGGAGGCATCTCCCAGAGAGGGCGCGTACAAGCAGGGGGAGGGCCAGAGAGAGGAGAGAGAATCCCAAGGAGGCCCTGTGCTGACTTGGGCTCAATCCCACGAACTGTGAGACCGTGACCTGAGCTGAAATCAAGAGTTAGACGCCTAATCGACTGAGCCACCCAGCTGTTTTTAGAGGCGGTTTGTATCTTGGTTAGCAACTCCCTCCTTACACACACCCCCCCCATACTGAGTTTGGCTTTGGGCCCTTGATCTGTAAAACAGGGAAACTGCCCTCTGTGTGTTAAGTTTTAGGATTCTTCATCTTCCTCTCTACCCCATTCCATGTAATCTTTTTCCTGAGATCAGAGAATTGGTAGGAGACTGTGGGAATCACAACTATAAAACCCTGTAGAAATGGGATTGTCTGGTTAATAAGGAATCAGAACCTAAATTGACTGCCAAGAAGAGAACTTGGGTTCAGACCCCAGCCACACTTTCCGTTGCGTGTGACCTGGTGGGTGGGACTGACAGTAGGCCATGTGGTAGGCATATTGCCTTATCCTGAGAGCATCCTTCCCCCATGACCTCTATTCCTTCTCAGATTTTATTTACTTTTATGTGGAAGACATTGAATACAAAGCAAATAGCCTGTATGTAATTTGCCACTTTTTTGGGGGCGAGCACATTGTTCCAGAACAGTGGTTCTCTGACTTGAGTGTACATTGGAATCATCTGGGTTAAAAGAAAAAGAAACACCTGGTGCCCTGATCTGACCCTCAGAGATACGGATTTAATTGATTTGGGTGCCACCTTGGCCTTGGGAATTTAAAAGTTTCCCAAGTGATGCTAATGTGCCACTAAGTTGGAGAACTGCTGAGAGAGAAATTTCAAAATCTCTCTCCCTGGAAGGAAGACTATATTGGCAGATAAGAAAAAAACCTAAAAAACCGAAACGCTATCAGAACTAATAAAAGACATCAGTAAGGTTGTAGGATGCAGGGTCAATGTACAAAACCTTTGCCACCCTTCCAGCCTAGAGGCTTGGTGTGTGTCTTTCCTGGTTTGCCTATAGGGTTGTCCGGGCACAGACAGCACACACAAGTGGTCCGGGTTTGACCTTGTGTCTCACAGCAGTGTTTGCATGTCTGTACATGAGATCCCCTTCTCTATGACTGGCATGTCCACGAATTCTGCAGTGTGTTTAGCAGTGATTCCCCAAGAGTTGTTTCAAACGATGCCCCAGTGACCATTATATAGACCTCTGTGCAGAGCTGTTTTTATTTTTTTTTTATTTATTTTTTTTTTTTAAGAGAAGATTGCAAGGGGGTGCCTGGGTGTCTCGGTTAAGCACCCAACTCTTGATTTTGGCTCAGGTTATGATCTCACGGTTTGTGAGATTGAGCCCCGTGTCGGGCTCCATGCTGCTTGGGATTCTCTCTCCCCCTCTCTCTGCCTGCATGCTCACACACTGTCTCTCTCTCCCTCTTTCTCTTTCTCTCCAAAATAAATTAAGCTTTAAAAAAAAAAAAGATTTCAGGTGTGGTGTTTTTAGGTCATAGGAGGTATGGTCATAACTTTTTTTTTTTATGTTCATTTATATTTGAGAGAGGGAGACAGAGACAGAATCTGAAGCAGGCTCAAGGCTCTGAACCGTCAGTACAGAGCCTGATGTGGGGCTTGAACTCACAAGAGATAGTGAGGTCATAACCTGAGCCGAAGTCAGACACTCAACGGACTGAGCCACCTAGGCACCCCTTAACCTTTTAAGAGCAGTATGAACTTCCCCTCCTTGGCCCATACATTGCCTCATTCTCTTAAGACATGAGTGGGTTTCCAGACTTAATGTGGAGTAGAACCTGAGTTACAGTCCTTGGTTATATGATTTTGAACCTTTAAGTTTTTTTTTTTTTTTTAATTTTAAGTTTATTTATTTTGAGAGGGGGAGAGAGAATACCAAGCAGGCTTCGCACGGTCAGCACAGAACCTGTGGTAGGGCTCAAACTCGGGAACCGTGAGATCATGACCTGAGCTGAAAACCAGAGTTGGATGCTTAACTGACTGAGCCACCAGGTTCCCCTAAGTTTTTATTTAACCTCTACACCCAGCGTGGGGCTCAAACTCCCAACCCTGAGATCAAGAGTACCGTGCTCCACCAATTGAACTAGCCAGGCGACCCTGCATGGAGCTATTTATTTTTTAATTTTTTAAATTAAAAAAATTTTTTTTAATGTTTATTTTTGAGGGAGAGAGACAGAGGCAGAGACAGAGCGCAAGTGGGGGAGGAGCAGAGAGAGGGAGACACAGAATCCGAAACAGTCCCAAGGCTCCAAGCTGTCAGCACAGGGCTTGAACTCACAAGCTGTGTGATTATGACCTGAGCCAAAGTCAGACGCTTAACTGACTGAGCCACCCAGGTGGCTTTATTTTTTAATTTTTAACGTTTATTTATTTTTGAGCGAGAGAAGGAGAGGGGCAGAGAGAGGGAGACACAGAATCGGAAGCATGCTCCAGGCTCTGAGCTGTCAGCACAGAGCCTGACATTGGGTCGAACTCACAAATGGTGAGATCATGACCTGAGCCGAAGACGGATGCTCAACCGCCTGAGCCACCCAGGTACCCCTACATTGAGCTATTTTAACCTTGATGATGGCAATACCTTCCAAACCAGGTGGTTGAAGATTAAGTGATGCAAGGGAGAGTATCTAGGGAGGTTCTGTGTTTGAATGTGAAGCTGTAAGGAACATCACTGAAGCCTGGAGGGATTCATGGGGTCTTCCGAGTGTGGCCACTGCTTAGCTTCTGCTTTGTTTTCTAATCCCGTGGATTTACTTCAGATATTAGCAAGAAGGTTTATGGCTTTCCCCACCCCCTCACTTTGGGGCTGAAGATGTTTCCCAGTGTTCCTTCACAAACTGTAATGTGGTTGTGAATCCCCCGGGGGTCTTGTTAAAATGCAGCTAGTCATTCAGGTCTGGGCTGGGGTTGCCTTTGTAGCAGGTTCCCAGGTGATGCTCGGTGTTTCTGGCCCATAGACCGCACTTGAAGAAGTAAGGTCCTACAGCAGTGGCCCCCAGCCTCCACTGAACTTGAGAACCACCTGGGAACCGTGTGCTCTGGTTTTGCCAGAGACCATTAACATAATTAAACCAGGAAGAGTTGTTAAAGCCTTTACATTTGTCTCTGCAACAAAGCTCAAACCCAAATTAAGGTATAATTCACCATATCAGTGGAGGAGTTTTGGTTTTAAGACGTCTTGTGATTTTTGCAGACAGATTAAAATTTACTGGCATGGGAGGTACTGAGTTACAAGCATTCTGGAATAAGTCTGTCACATACCTCTAAAGAGAGCTAACCCTGCTTTGCATAGCACTTAATACATAGCTCATCTTCATCTCAACCATCCTTTATGAGATGTGTCCCCGTCTTATGATGAAGAAAACTGAGGTTCCTATCTCCTTTACACGTCTACCACCTTCTTCTGTCTAGGCCCTTATCATCTCTCCTGGCCTGGATCCAACTGACTTAGGTCTCCAGGTTCCTGTCACTTGATATGCTGTTTATCCTACTCCCAGAATCACCTGGTAACAGTTTGGTGTATGTGCCTTGCAGACCTCCGCTGGTTCTCTGTTGCCTACAGGATAAAATCCAGACTCCACAGTGAGGCCCCAGAACCCTCATCGAGTCCACTAAGCAACTTGATTCTTCAAGCATGACCTGTATCTCCATGCCACTGTATGTTTTGCTGGTCTCTTACCCTGGAGCAACCCCCTCATCCTTTTGAAATCTTCTTCATCCTTTGCTCCAGCTCCCTCTTGCTACGTAACGGTTTCATTGACTCATGATTTTGTGGGTGCATGTGCGGGACATACATACATGTGAATTTCAACAGGCACTTAAAAATACTCCAACATCATCTGAATAGATAAGTGTTCTGGGAGTTTAGGGAACTAAAACACTAGACACACTATCCCCTTGGGGGAGCATAGAATTTGGCATTGAGGAGTGATGCAGGAAGGGATTTGGGCCCAAGAGAAGGCTTGTCTTGTTTCAAGGGAGCGTGCTCAGGAGGAGGGAGCAGAAGGGGGCATCTCTCCCTACCCACCCGCCTCCAGTGGATCACACATAGGGTGCGAGCAGGAGGAGGGATGTCGCTTACAGAGGCAGGCAAAGGGAGAGAGAGTAGCTGGTTGTCTTTCCTGTGCAGTGGTATCAGGATCCCCCTACCTGGCTCTCATCGCATCTCTCTCTCCTCCTCTCCAGGTATCATTTCTTCAGGCCTCCAGGATGGCCATCCAGTTCCGTTCACTTTTCCCCTTGGCATTGCCTGGAATGTTAGCACTCCTCGGCTGGTGGTGGTTTTTCTCTCGTAAAAAGCATGTCAGCAGCCAGGACAGACAGGTGGAGGCCAGCACTGTGGAGCTGAGGGCTGGCCACGCCATCAAAGAGCCACTCCCCATGGAGGACCCCCGTCCTGGAGTAGCATCCACGCCCCCCAGCGTTGCGCTGCCCGCGGAAAAAGAGCTGTCCACCTTGAGCCAGCCTCCCGCCGAGCCCCTAGCCTTGCTGCGGGCACATCCAGCCTGTCGCAGGTCGGAGTCCTCAGGCAGCCTTCCTAACAGCACAGACGTGAGATTTCGACCGGGAACACGCAGAGATGACAGTACAAAGGTAGAACTAGCCCTGACGGGTGATGAAGAAGCCAAGTCCATTCCTCCTGAGTGTCCCCTTCTGACCCCAAAAGGTGTTCCTTTCCCCCACGAAGCGGCCGAGGCGTGCAAGCAAGAGTCCCCGTTCAGTGGGCCGGCAGGGCGGGGCGGGCAGGGCCAGGCTGCGGCCCCCCAAGAGAAGCCAAGAGAGACGGGTGGGGCGGAAGGCACTGGCGACGCGGTGTCAGCAGAGAATGTGCCGGAAGAGAGTGTGTTGTGCCAGGAGCGTGGCTCTGGATCGCAGACCAGCAAGTTGCCCACCCTGGCTCCCTTGGGAGGTTCCGGGGAGAAGGGGAAGGGCCGCCCGCCACAGGCCGAGGAGGACGCAGCAGGGCAGCTGCTGAGCAGCCTCGTGGGGTCGGCTCACGTGGAGCTGACGGAGGACGGCGAGCCGCCGGTGCCTCGGGCCAGTGGCAGAGCCTGTGATGCACACCGCACAGGAGAGCCGGGCACAGGGGGCGCCGCGGAGCAGAATGAGAAGATTGAGCAAGCTGCCTACCAGATCATCTCCAAAGTGATCTTGGAGGCGACCGAAGAGGTGCTGGCCACCACCATGGGCAGGATCGCAGGTCGGGTGTATCAGGCCTCGGCCGGGCAGCTGCACGGGCAGAAGGAGGGGAGCCGCGCCCCAGCCTGCCAGAAAACCGCCCCAGGGCGAGAGGCCGAGGAGCCGGCTCCGGCCGCCATGGAGGCAGAGGCGGCCTCGCGCGTGTCCGTGTCAGAGTCAGACGCCACCCTCCTGTTGCCAGGCCCGCCCGCGGAGGACCTGCCACCACCAAAGACCTACGCGAGCTGCCTGAGCAGCCCTCTGTCCAGCCCCAGCAAGGAAAAGAAGCCAAAGAACTCTGCACACCACATCTCCCTGGCCCCCTGCCCACTGCCCGCCATCCCCCAGGGGGAGTTGCTAGATGGGGCACGTGTCCTGGTGGAAGATACCGGATGTGTCACCTGCACCTCTGACAGCAGCCAGAATGTCCCTTCAGTGGTCTCTGAGCAGTGCTCAGATTCCATCAGCGTTTCAGGGCTTGAAGACTTGTGCACGGACACCAACTCAAGCCCCAGGGACAAGGCCATCACCCCGCTGCTGCCAGAAAGTACTGTGCCCTTCAGCAATGGGGTGCTGAAGGGGGAGCTATCTGACTTGGGGAATGAGGATGGATGGACCGCGGATGCGGAAGCAGATCATTCGGGAGGTAGGAGGGTCTTGGGCATCCCTCACCTAGAGGACGGGGTGGCAGGGTGTCTGTTCGCTGGCCAAAGGCTGCTGGTCTGCCTCTCCCTCTGCTGCTTCTGCAGTAAGAATGCTCTTCGACTCTGTGTCCCAGCTGGCCTGCAGAAGGTCGGGGTACAGCGCAGCAGTGGTGGTTAACCGAGAAGTTGGGCTGCCCTGAGCCCCCCAAAGCCCCAGGAGCTGTAACTTGGTTCGGCAGCCAGGGACCCTCCCTAGTCCTCCTGAAGGAGCCAGCTCAAAGTTGGTTTCGCTGATTAACCTCAGCGTGCCTCTTTTTTCTCTCTTTCAAACCAACCTCTTAAAGGTTTTTGTAATGGAGAAGCCTCCTTAGCTTAATCCAAAGTACCAAGAGTGGGTGTGAGCTTTTTTTTTTTTTTTTTGAATGGTTGATTTCCTTTTAATCATGTGCTTGTTCCCATGTCTTCACCTGCCTTCCTTCTCCAGAAGCTCTTACCGGGTAAGTGCCCAGGGAGCGGCCACGGCTTTGACATTGCGGGAGGCTCTCGCTTTCCTGCCTTGTCGCCACTGTTCCTCGGCACAGAGCCCTCCACCATTTCCTTTCCGTGCGGCCGCAGCTCCACCCCGGGAAGGAGGGGCACTTTGGTAACCAAGTATCCACTGGGTTTTTCGAGTGCTGACCCCAGCGTAGACAGTTCAGACCGCTAACTTACAGGTCAGCAGCTCCTGACCCTGGTTTTGCAGCCACCCTGGGGTATTTTCATTTATCTCCCGGAAAGAGGCCATGAAGATCCCCTCCCCCGGGGGGGTCTCTGATCTGCTTGCTCTGGAGCCATTCCCTACCCTCTCTGCTCCAGGCAGGTTGGGGGTCTTTGCTGGGAGTTTTACTACTTGCAGCAGTACTTTCATCATAGCACACTTTGTCACCTTTGACACTGCTGATTTATGTACCTCTAAAGGAAAAAACTCCTCATTGTGATCATGAGCGTACAAGGCCAGAGACTGTAAGATGCATCCTAACGTCAGGGATGTTAAAGTCGCTTGTTTGTTTGTTTGCTTGTTTGTTTAATAAAAAAGATCTTAAAGTGGGTAAACAATTTTTTTTTTTTAAGAATAAAGGAATTTCCCTTTGTCTGCTGGCCCTCAGCCAAATTAACAGGCCTGCCAGCCGTGTCATGCCACCTCTAGATTGATTGTGGCGGCTACTCTGCTGCGGTGATGGCCTCGTGTTTAGATCTTTTGGAAGAGAAGGCGGTGATGGGGCGTGGTGATGGTGGGGAAGTGTGGGGACAACAGATTCGAACTTGGCGGTACCATTTGCCCAGCACTCCGTTGTGCGCAGCACAGGCTCCCGCCTCCCCCACATCTGCACCTTGGTGCACGGCCCTCCCTGTGCGTGAGGAAGTTGAGGCTGAGCGGGGCTGGGACCACCAGCTAAGGAAGCTGGCCTGTGAGCACAGCCTGCTAGAGTCCTGTGTGGTCTGAGCCACCTCTGGGTGTCCTTGGGGTGGCCAGTATCAGCCAGTCCTGTTTTGTTCGGGAGAGGCTGGAGCCCCTGATGTTGAAGGATGAAGTCACTTTCAAGGTGATTCTTCCTTAGCTGGGAATGGAATCTCTTTTAAGCCTTGCTCTGCATCCAGACAGTACATGCATTGCTTGGCAAAGGATTGTGTCCAGAGTTTGGAAAAACCATGTGGATAATAACCTAATTAGTAGACTCTCAGGAGCGATCTATTTCTGGCAGTTGAGTCGTCCATATTTAAGCTAGAGTCCTCTTAAGCTGGTCTGGACCCGTTTTTCTGAGATGGCCTCCTGGCACGTTCTTGAGCAAGAGTGGAGCAGACCACATTGATCTCAGGGTCCTGCTTCCTGCTCTGTTGTCTGGAGCATGAACTTCAGTTCAGTGTTTTGACCAGGAGTTAAAGACCCACCATGAGCCCAGAAGAGCACTCAGAGTTGCACAAGTCAGGCCTAAGAGAGGAAGAGGAGAGCCGCTTTCCTCCGTCTACTTCCAGTAGGCCCCAGGTGGTATGGGATGAGAATGGCGCCTTCAAGGGTGGACTCTTTCTAGCTCTGCCTGGCTGAAGGTCATGGCCCTTGAGCCCAGGCCTGGGGCCTTGGGGGCCTTAGAGTCTCTTGGTTTGAGGGGCTGGCATAGGCAGAAGGGCGTGGGCCAGTTGTGACTGGTCGGTCTCCGTGGAAGCCAGCACCTGACACCCGGCTCCTGGGACCGTGTGGACCTGCTGGCCCGCTCCCCCGCCCCGTGGACTCCCCTTCCCAGCTCACCACTTGTCTCTGCTCAGGCAGCTGTGGCTGGGCGTGGCTGCCAGTTCAGCAAGTGGGGCTGTGAGCGACAGGCTAAAATTAGGTGTATCTACACCCCCAGTTCTCCTTTCATTGGGGTCGTTCCGAGCCTTTTAGACTGCGGGTTGACAGCCGCCAAGCTTGAGGAGGGGGTGTGGGGCGGGGGGCCTCCTGGGAATGTGAGTTCGGAAGTTCTGCATTATTGACTTCTCTTAGCTGGTGTCTGTGTGTCTGTGTGTGCCGCTTCCTCCCCTGCAGGATCGGACAGGAACAGCATGGATTCAGTGGATGGTTGCTGTGGCCCCAGGAAGACTGACGGTTTCCAGAACGCCCAAGCGGGCTCCAGTCCTAAGAAGGTCGACCTCATCATCTGGGAGATCGAGGTGCCAAAGGTAAGGGCTGCAGGGTCATGGGGCTTAGGGGGAGGGACAGTAAACCCGAAGCAGTCCCTGAGTGAGCCAGAGGCCGAAGGGAAGAGGGAGCACCACACTCTGCCATGTTCGGAGAGCTTGCTGTGAGGTGGAATCCCCTCAGCCGCCCTCAGGAGGGGCCTGTTCTTGTCCGCTTCAGACTCACAGGCCGCTCGCTCCCCACTGGGGCTGCCCTGTGTGTGTGTTCTGGGGCTCAGGTCATCTGAGATGCCCACAAAAGCCAGACTGAGGATGTGGGCCAGGCAGGAGTCCCTTCACTGCGCTCTGCCTGAGCTCTCCAGCGCAAAGTAGATTTGGTAATTGAGCACAGCATAAGTCCATATTTCGGAGAGCTTGAAAAGTATAGAAACGTATGAAGAAAATAACAAGCGGCTCTAGTCTCACCCCCGAGAGTGACTGTGAAGACTTTTATTTCCTTCTCATCTTGCACCCTGTGGTTTTTAAACAAAACTGAGATTATGTTGCTTTAATTAATGCTTTTAAATATTTAACAATTTAATTTTCCTGTGTTATTCTCTGAAAATATAATTTTAACTGCGTTGTTCGTTGTGTGAACGTCAGTTTACTTCACCAGTCCCCAAATCCAGGGTGCTTAAGTGGTTTCTAGCTTCTTGCTGTTCTAACTTACAATTTATGAGCTTGATCTTGATGTTTATTGCTGGGGCTCAGAAATAATTGGCCAACTGAATTCTCCTGGGCGCTTAGCTCCCTGCTGCTGTGGAGACTTGGCTTGGTTTGAACTCTGGGTCAGGCGGGCTGCTTTGACCCCAGGGTGCTGGCTCCCTTGGTGTTTTCTCCTGCCGTGACCCTGATAGCAATCCTGCCCTCTTCTCCTTCAGTGGTTGCAAAGGGCACGCCCAGGCAGCTCTGGGTGCAGAGCGACTGTGTCCTTTGTGGCTCTGCTGGGGTGGGGTCGTTTGGGATCATCTCCGAGCTTGTCTTACATCATGGCTAAGTTTGGCTTCTTCTGTCTGCCTTGAACTCTTGGCATGCTGGGCACTTTTGCAAGCCTCGTGCTCTGAAGGCTGCAGCCCGCTATCAATTGGCAGCAGAAGCCCAAGGGTTCTTTTGACTTTTACTTTCAAACGAGCCTCTATCTTTGAAACCAGATAGACTTGAAGAGGTCAGAAACCAGATAGACTTGAAGAGGTCAGAGAAGTCCTAAATCATGCTTGTGCTGGTGAAACATCTAGTGTAGATTTCGGAGGAGAATATGCTGCTTTGCAGCTTTCTGGATGTAGGCCAGGTTGTCAGAGGAAGAAATGGGAACTGCTGAGTCCTGGGGGCCAGACTGTGTCGTTCAGCCACTTAGTAGCTTTGTGATATTGGGTGAGTTACTTAGCCTCTCTGAGCTTGTTAATTTGTAAAACAGTGATAAAGGTATCTGTTTCATGGTAAGTGCTTACAGCAGTGCCTGGCAAATGAGTGCTGGCATGTTAACGGTTAATATGTTTGAGCTTGACCTTGTGTAAAACAAAGGTAGGTCTTGGGGAACGCAGGGAGTTGGTTTCCCATTAACACCCCCAATTGTCTCTCTGTCTCTCTCAGCACTTAGTTGGTCGGCTAATTGGCAAGCAGGGGCGGTATGTGAGTTTTTTGAAGCAAACGTCTGGTGCCAAGATCTACATCTCAACCCTGCCTTATACCCAGAACATCCAGATCTGCCACATAGAAGGTCAGTGGCACCTGCCACCCTTTGTTTAGGTTTCTTGCCTGAAAGCATTTGAGTCCCAGTTCTTCCCCTTTTGGGATCTCAGTCTACAAATAGAGAATGCTGATCATCCCAGGTGATCTTCAGCCCTCCTCTCCAGTTCAGGTACTTGAAGGGGCCTCTGCTCCCTCCCCCAGATCTTCTGGCCAGGAGAGGCATGGGCACTCAGGCAGGCTGGGGCTCCTGGCCTTATAGTGCCCGCTGCCTCACACACCTCCCTCGCAGAGCAGAACGGGATTCCCCTCCGGTCGGTGAGGGCTGGGCCTTTCCCATCTGCTAGCCTCCTATTGCATTCAAAGCATGGACACAGCGGCAGAGGTACCATTTGAAAGGTCAGTGGGTTTCAAGCCTCTGTAGATGCTTTTCTTCTTAAGGCAGAACTTAGCTGTTTGGCACTCTAAAGATTTACTTGAGCTCTGGGAAAAGTCTGGTGGAGTGGGGGTTGTGTGTGAGTTTGGTTTTGCAGTTTGTCCTACCCACTGTGGCTCTCCTGCTTTTACCCCCATCTAGGCTCTCAGCATCATGTAGACAAGGCGCTGAACCTGATTGGAAAGAAGTTCAAGGAACTGAACCTCACCAATATCTACGCTCCCCCACTGCCGTCACTGGCACTGCCTTCTCTTCCGATGACTTCCTGGGTGAGCATGCGCCTGGGGGACCAGATCCTCTTGCCTTCCTTTCACCCCAGCCTGCCCCAAATAAGAAACTCCCGGGGCGCCTGGGTGGCGCAGTCGGTTAAGCGTCCGACTTCAGCCAGGTCACAATCTCGTGGTCCGTGAGTTCGAGCCCCGCGTCAGGCTCTGGGCTGATGGCTCGGAGCCTGGAGCCTGTTTCCGATTCTGTGTCTCCCTCTCTCTCTGCCCCTCCCCCATTCATGCTCTGTCTCTCTCTGTCCCAAAAATAAATAAAAAACATTGATTAAAAAAAAAAAAAATTAAAAAAAAGAAACTCCCAAGACTGTGGGCCCACAAGGCCAGGAGCTCGTTGACATCTCTGACCTGTCACCTCTGGCCTCCTCTGGTCAGTTCAGTTATGCTTCTATTTTTTTTTTATTTTTGAGAGAGACAGTGCAAGTGGGGAAGGGGCAGAGAGAGAGGGGAAGGAGCGGAGAGAGAGGGGGGCACAGAATCCGAAGCAGGCTCCAGGCTCTGAGCTGTTAGCACAGAGCCCATCATGCGGCTCGAACCCACTAATTGTGAGATCACGACCTGAGCGGAAGTCGGACGCTTAACCGAATGAGCCACCCATGTGCCCCTCAGTTATGCTTCTAGTCTGTGTTTTCTGGGGCTGGGCTTTAGGGCTGAAGTGCTGGTACAAAGCCAGACGTGCCTCTGTCCCCACTTGGAGGGATGGTTCTCCTCAGGCCAGCACCTGTTGTGTTTTTAAGGCATTTGCCTAGGAAGGATTATGGTCTATCCAGGAGACCGGGTGCACTTGGCTGGCTTGGGTCTCCTTAAGGCTGGTGCTGTGTGCAGAGTCACAGCCTAACCCCTCTGAGGCCTGGGTGGGACCCACCATTGTGGGCTTGGATGGGCTCGTGATGGGTCCTTGTGTTCCTTACTCCTAGTTGAGCTGGGCCTAGTGGTGGCCCTAGTGAAGGATTCCCTTTCCCTTTCCCTTCTCATGGGAAATACCTAGATTATTAAAGGAGAAGAAATTCTCCCCACCAGGCTGCGGAAACCCAGAGGCTCTTTGGAGGGAAAGCTGACCTCTTGGGACCTCTGTGTGCTGGAGGCCGTGACGTTTCTGCGGCCTGTCACTCAGATCCTGCAACATGCCTCCAGCTCCGTTTGAGCTTTATTTCACTGGTAGAGGAATTGTAGGGTTTTGTAGGCCAAAGATGACTGTTGCATTTCACACGTGGGCTGAATGTGCTCCTTCAAGAAAATTGCCTCCCTAGCTTTTGTTTGGGATGGTTGACTTCTCGGTTCTGTATCTTGCCCCCTCCAAAGATCTCTGTGCCGTGGGTGAAGGCAGGGGATGGAGGTCCTGTTATCTTCTGTGGATGTTTGGGAGTGGGCTGAACCCCACTCTGTCCTTTACTTCTGAATCATAGCATTTTTCCCAGCAGGCTTGGACCAGACCCGCTCTTAAATTATACACAATTGAGCAGTTGTTAGGGCTTCCTCCCATTGTTCTCTGTGTGGAGAGGAGATCCCAGATACCTTGCAACCAGCAGCACTCGGGGGAGGTGGGGAAGTCAGAACTCTTAGCCAGAGGTGTGGCCACAGACACACCTGGATGGTGGACTAGACATCTTTCTGTGTCCAGGCCCACCTAGATGTTGCCTGTAAGGGAAATTAGTGTCTAGGGATAAGTCTTTTTGAGACCAGGCTTAGCCTCTGCTAGGGCCTGTAATGTGGCGCCTGGCCACTGAGCAAATCTACATTCCGAATCGCAGAGTGGGAAGGACTTGGGAGGGTGTCTGTGGAGTGTAGAGAGGAAGAGACAGTAGGACTTTAACAGTTGGGTCCTTGTTGGCAGGAAAGCGGAGGAGAGAGAGCCTGTCAAACTTGAAGCTCCTGGGATCAGCTGCAGGGCCACAGATGCTGGCTGGGGGGCCTGAGGGCCTGCCCACCTCTTATCCCCTGGTAGCTTGTTCTCAGTGGCCCCTCATTCCCTTGCCTTCCCTGGTGCTACAGTCTCAAGTAGCGGTGGGGGGAATGGAGGCTCTGGTTCCTGGACCCTGCCCGGGGCCCCTCACTCTTTCCACAGCTGCCTCCTCCCTGCCCAGCCCTGAGGCGAGGCCACCTCTGGAGGTTACTGTTGGCATTGCAGGACATGGCCTCTGAGGTGTCACACTTTCCATGGCTGAAGTAGTTTTCCTTGAACTTCTGCCATTTGGGTGCCATGTTGCGTTGGGTTGTCATGCCCTTTTCAAAGAGGTGCCAGTTCAGAGACTTGCCCTGCAGCCTCAAGGCTTACTTCAAACCCGAGGAGGATTGTTGCAGCGCCTGCTGCCCCTTCTCCTTCTCTGCAGCTCATGCTCCCCGATGGCATCACTGTGGAGGTGATCGTGGTCAACCAGGTCAACGCTGGGCACTTGTTCGTGCAGCAGCACACGCACCCCACCTTCCATGCACTGCGGAGCCTGGACCAGCAGATGTACCTGTGCTATTCCCAGCCCGGGATCCCCACCTTGCCCACCCCGGTGGAAAGTAAGTGCTGCCCTGGGGTCAGCGGGGAGCCCTGGCCAGGCCATGGGGAGAGGTTTTGGGGGTGGCCTGTTCTGCCCTTGGTCTTGACCCAGGAGGAGGCTGTTCTGGGATCCTTCATGGGAACAGCATCCCTGAGTGCTTGCCAGCAGGATGGAGTTATTGTGGGCTGGGTTACCCAGCGAGCCCAATGGAAATGGTCTTCCCACTGGCTGACAGAGTCCCGTGGGGTTGGAGTAGAGTTTTAACACACGAATTCTAGCTCTGCCATGTATCTGTGGAATGGGGCTGATGCCAGCTTGTTCCAGGAATTAGGGTTGGATTATTCTATGTAAAGAGCCTGATCCAGATGGTGATTCTCGTAGAAGCTCCTGACGGGCAAGAGGCCTTTGTGGTGGGTTGGTTCATCTCCGTTTGACAGATGAGAAAACTGAGCCTCTGAAGTCGAGGGAGTTGCCTAGGTGACACTTGAGCAGGAACCAGGGTCCTGGGGTCTAAACTCACTTGTGGTCTTGAGTCTGTCCTTTGTCACAATTTTCTTTGTTGCCCGTATTGCGAGAATCCAAGGTCAGAACATCTCTTCACCCATTGCTATCAGGGACTCCTAACCTGGAGCACCCTAGGGGGCTTCAAGGCATTCGAGAAATCTATGAAGTTACTGAGATCACAGAAATAAGGATTTAATTTTCATCAGAGTCTCTGTTGTTGCCTCAATCCAGCAGTGAAGACCAAACTGGGGTCTGAGTGACTATGCCAGGGGTTCCCCTTAAGGGTCAAGGTCAGGACACAGTGTGGTCAACTGAGTGTGCAGGCCCTCAGCCTGTAGTTCTGTTTGTTCTGGCCCTGCTGCTACAGGCAGGGGTTGGTGGCCGCTGGCTGCCAGGGACACGTGTGCTCTGAGCAACTTCCTGAAGCAAAGGCTAGAAGAAGCGGGCGTAAGCCTGCAAGTCCCCTTCTGATCAACTTCTGAGTTGTCACGGGCCGGAACAGGCCCTAGACGCCAGGCCAGTGAGATCTGCCACATTTGGAGGTTTTTGATTCTTTCTGGGACTCTCCCTTAAGAATATAAATCCCCCTTCCCTGAGTTTTAGATTTTACTTGGTTTCTTCTGGCCAATCCTTATCTATTTCAGGCTCTAGTAGGTTTCAGAGTAGATGGATCTGGAAGAATGCTTTTTGGTCTGCAGAGCTTTTTGGGTGGCATGTGGGAGGCCAAATTTCCCACATCTAGGTCCTTCCCTTGGCCAGTCTCGGGCTCCAGGGAGGCTGTGGGGGCTCCTTGCCATTCCCCTGCCCGGTGGAGGCACAGGACTCTGAGAAGTAAGGTGGGGAGGTGGGTAGCACTGACCGGGGACCCTTGGTGCCCTGTCCTATGCCAGGACTGTCCACACGCTCTCTTCCTGCCCTGCAGTCACGGTCATCTGTGCTGCCCCCGGCGTGGACGGTGCCTGGTGGAGAGCCCAAGTGGTGGCCTCCTACGAGGAAAGCAATGAAGTGGAGATCCGCTACGTGGACTACGGTGGATATAAGAGAGTGAAAGTGGACGCGCTCCGGCAGATCCGGTGGGTCCACACTCCTCCGACGAGCGCGTGCCATGCGTGTTGGGGCTGTGTGATCTCTGCAGAGCTGGCACGGTTCTACCAAGCCTGGGACGTAGGTTGACCCTTTCTCCTGCTGCCTACTCTGGTTTGGCAGGGTCTGATAGGAACCTACCGCACTGCTCGCCTCAGTCAAACTGAGCTAGAAAGGCCTGTTTTGGGGAGGAGGTCCCCGGGTATTGTAGGGCACAAGTGAAGCAGCTCCTCTGGGAGTTGGATGTGAGCACTCCCTCTGAGGTCAGGCTGCAGCAGGGAGGTGGCCTGCATCCAGGGAGCCACGGCCTCCTTGCCCATCGTAGAGGCCTCTGCTTCGCTTCATCCTGGGTCGTGGGGGGCTCACAGCCCGAAGCAGAAGATCGGTATTGGAGTGGAGTCAGACTTCAGGTTCATAAACAGGGTTCCTTCCTTACCTTTCTAGGTCCGACTTTGTGACCCTGCCATTCCAGGGAGCAGAGGTCCTTCTGGACAGCGTGATGCCCTTGTCAGGTAACGGTCGAGGCCTCTGGCTTTGTGGGAACAGTTGTTGAGAGTGGGTCTTTCTCTTTGAGCGCCTTCCTTTGCACCCAGAGGGCTCATGCTGAATGAAGATTGCTGCGTCTGACAGAGTCCTTGATTGAATAGGTCTGGGCCAAGGCCCAAGGATGTGCATCTCTCTGACGAGTACTCCGGTGATGCCAGTGCTGCTGGCCCTGGACCCACCTTTCAGGACCGCCGTTGTGGACTTTACCTAGACCTCCGACCTTGAGAGGTTGCAAACACAGACACCTTCCAGAACATAGTTGAGACCCAGAGTCCTAGCATGTGTGGTTGAGGGCAGGCATTGAGGCCACAGCACTGCTCAGCTAGGCCCTGTGGGGACCATGCCAGCACCGAGCCGTGTGGTATCTTAGACTAACTGCATCCCCTGAGGGTAGGGGACTAACAGTGGTCCTGGGCAAGTTGGTTAGCCTTGCCATTGTTTGTTGTTGTTGTTTTTTTTAAACCATTTGGAAAACGGGATAGTACCTGTCCTTCAGGGCAGCTGAGGAAATTATATAAACCTAGGAACTGATATGTGGATGGTGGTCAAGTTGCAGCTGTCGATGACCAGGATGTTTTCTATTTGTAGGTAATAGTCCGATCATCCCACACTCTTTAATCTTGTTCTTGTCTAAAGCAGTGAAGTACATTAGAGGCACTACAAGTCTGGTCAGAGTCCTGTCAGCTAGAGCACTGGGCAAGGCCTGTCTCCTTTCCTTATTGCTCTGTCCAGCATCCCTCTCCATTTCTGTCCCACCTCCACAGTCCCGCCCAGCTGACATGCTCCCTCCCTCATCAGGCATTCCCAGACCTTCACGAACTTGCCTCTCCCATCCTTACCACCTCTTGCCTGGGCTGTGTCCTTGTGCATAACTTTATAATCCGACAACGAGGGCTGCCTCCATGGCTTGCTGCTTAGATTCGAAACCCACCTTCACCACTCTGGGGGCTGGTCGACTTCAGCCACCACCTTAGTCTCTCTGTTCCCACCTGGAAAGTGGGGATAACATCACATTCGTAGGGTGTTGCTGCTTCAGTGGAAGAAGATCTACAACGTGTTCAGCCCAGTCAGCACGCCAATAGGTGGTGGTCGTGGTGGCAGCAGTGTTCCCATTGAAGGCGAGGTTTCCGTCCCTTTGGGCCCCACCTGCGGTGGGTGGGTGACCTGTAGCGGAGACCCTGTGAGTGTGTCCACTTGGAGCCCCGTGGAGGCCTGGCCTGTGTCCCTGTCTCAGGCGGCTCTTCCAAAGGAAGTTGTCACGTGCCCGGCAGCACCTGAGGCATCTTCTTGGAAAAGCCCTGGAAGCTGTGTAAGTCACGACAATGCTTTGCCTTGGTGAAAGCCTACCTGCTGCTTTTCTTTTTCCTTCCAAAGACGATGACCACTTCTCACCTGAGGCCGATGCAGCTATGAGCGAGATGACGGGAAACACGGCACTGCTGGCTCAGGTGTGTGCGTGGGGGCGGCCAGGCCGCACGGGGGCTGTGTGAGGAGCTTCCTGCCTGGTGTGGGCACAGCCTCCTGGCCTCTCTTATCCAGGATCTTGGATTCCTGGGAACTGCCCTTCGAATTCCTTTCTCCTTTGTGGCTTGGGTCCTGGGCTGAGGAGGGGTGCATGGGGTAGCTTTTAAACATGCTTGCTTTTTTTCTAGGTGACAAGTTACAGTCCAACTGGCCTTCCTCTGATTCAGCTATGGAGTGTGGTTGGAAATGAAGTAAGTTCTGTTCTTTAAGTTGCTGGCCGGCAGTCATGGGTTGATTTGGAGCTGGTTCTGCTATTGTCTCCGCTTGAGACCATCAGAAAACTATAGGCCTGTAGCCTGCACCTGTAGCGATGGCGGGAGACGTTTTTGGTCGCCACAGTTGGGGGTGGTGATGCCAGTGTCGTCTAGCGGGTGGAGGCCAGGGACTGCTGCTTGGCTTCCTGCCGTGCGCAGACAGGCCCCACGACAAAATGTCAGCGGTCCTTCCTGGATCTTATCCAGACCTTTCTGAACCCTCTGTCCATTGGGTTTTCCATTGCGTTTCTTGGTATTAAAGCTCAGATTTCTTCAGTGTATTGAAAAGCCTGTCGTCCTGCCAACAGAACATTAAGTAAATGCCCCTTGTTGGCCTAGAGGGGTCCTGCCCCCGCCCCCTGTCTCTCTCGGACCTGTCGCATGCAGTGGTTGTCTGGGACTGTGAGAGGGAGAACCCACGCTGGCTTGAGAAATGGCCCCGGGGTGCAGTGGGCAGAGCTCTCAAGGGAACTTTGTTTTCTAGGCGGTGTTGATAAACCGGTCGCTGGTGGAGCGAGGACTTGCTCAGTGGGTAGACAGCTACTACGCAAGCCTCTGACCCCCGCCCCCCACGGCCTCGTCGGAGTCTCTTGCACTGGTGACGCTGGGCTTGGCGCTAAGGCAAAGACTTTACATCAGAATAACAAACGTTATCTTCCCCGGAAAGTTCTCTTTTTTTTGTACTGTAGTCACGTTGACAAGGAGGGAACCGTGGGTTCTTTCAAAGCCATAGGATGGTGTTGAACGAGCCAGTTGGCTTAACCTGGTTCCAAGCCTTTACAAACAAAACAAAACGAGACAAAAAGCCGAAGTAGAAAGGGTGGCAGCCGGGCTGTCCTCCACCACCTGCACTCCGCCGTCCCCCCCCCCCCCCTCCGCAAGACCGAACCACCGCAGCCACCGGCTGAGGGCTGTGCTGCTTGCTTCAGAGGGTTTCTTTTACTTCATTCAGAATCTTTCTTCAGGGAGCAAGACATGAAATCACTAATCGGCATTGATTACTTGTACAGCTGTCGTAAATGAATTTATGATGTTTAACCAGTTTTTATAAACTTCATCTAGGTCTCTCAGAAGGCAGACTTTTTAATGCATATGTAAATACGAAGCAGTCATACCTCTGGCCTTGGTCCCTGGGGGAGGGAAGCTGTTATCTCGCCAAGCCTGGTTGTAATTTGTAACCATTTTCTATTTGTGCAAACTCTGTAAATATATGTTTAAAAAAATGTAATATTTTGTATAAGATACACTGGAGAACAAAGGGAACTCAAGATTTTTCCACACCCACATCATCTGTGAGCAGAAGTTCCTTCTGCGGACTACAGCCGCCTACCTGGGCCAGGTCCTCAGGTGGCTTCCTGGGTGCTGGCTGGACAGGGTGACTGTGTGCTATAGATTGTGATTGGGGCTTTTTTTTTTTTTTCTTTTTTTTTTTTCTTCCCTGTACAAATTTGTTAAAAAAAAAAAAAAAGAAAAAAAAAACATTGAATTACCTTACAGTGGTGTGTTTTGATTCTTTTTTAGACTGGCTTTAGCATTGTGCGATTTAAGAAAGTAACTTAAACTTCTATAAACCTTGAATCGTATACACTGTACCTTTGAGTCCCTTTCTTCCGTGCTGAGAAGGGTTGGCATGGGGAGTGAGGTGGTGATTGTGTGCGGTGGCCTGGAGGGGCCTGTCTAAAGGACACCCAGGGCTTTTAGGACATCGGTTAGCCAGAGATTTCCATCCAGCTTTTTCCTCTCCTTGCCCCACAAGGTGGCAGCCAAGCTTCCTCTGGCTTCCCCTCAGGAGTGTCTCAGATAGCCAGGCCTGACTTTAAAGCACCGGTTTTCAGACGTCTTTGGGTGTTCTCAGTAGATCTTTGCAGTTATTTAATGCATTGCAGTGGTAGGAGCCATATCCCCCTACGTGGGGAGAGCTTTGATCTACCAGCCCCTCCTCTTAGGGCAAAGGCAGGCCTAGGCCAGGCCCATGGCTCGGGGCTTTCCCGCCCTTCAGGGGTCTCTGGAGAGCTGAGGCTGCCCAGAGCTCTTTCACACTGAAGTGATCCTCCCAGGGAGAGGCTGTGGCCCCTCTCCCCGGCCGGGGGTAGTGAGTGGTTGGCGGCCTGTGCCCCTCCTCTGAGGATCAGCTCCTGGGACCCCACCTCAAGGCAGGGAAGTAAATGAAGTAAAATCATGGCAGTGTCCCCTGCTGGTACCGAGCTTGGCCCAAGGCCAGCTGTCATGCGGTCTCTGCTGCCGCTAGTTCAAAGTCCCAGCAGTAGTTGGCTGTGACGTGGGCCAACTTGGGTCACGCCCAGTCTCCCTTTCTCTGTGCAGTTCTTCATTCCTGGAACAGAAACTGGTGTGGAGGAGCCTTCAAGCTAGTTTGGGGACAGTCCCAAAGCCTGGTGTGCAGATGTGGCCTTCAGCTTTGACTGGAGGGAACCACACGGTTGTGGTGCCTGGAGGTGGGCAGAGGGTGGTGGACGAACAGAGACCAAAGCCAGGGTGGTCCAGACAAGACGGGGGCTCCCGGGGGGACGGGTTGGGGTGACGAGTGATGTGGCAGGATCCCCTGAACAAGGCCTCCAGGATGGGGGTGGGGGGAGGTGGGGCAACGGGGATGAGGGGGTGGGCTGCTCAGGTCTTACAGCCTTAACCTTCAGGAATGGGTCCGTTTAAGGAAGTTTTGGTTTATTGGGAGGAAAAGTGCGTTTGGAAGGTGGGGAAGGGTATGTACTCTTCGAATAGACCCTTCTCAGATTCGAGTTCTGAGAAAGGTGACTTTGGCCATTTTGCTGGTAATCTTGTTGCTCTTACAGAGGAGAGGATTTAAGGAGGCCCTCGCTCCCTCATTCTGGGCATCGGCCCTCCGGACCAGAGTATTTTAGACCCATTCTTGGTCTTTAGACCTGTTTTTGTGTAAAGATTCATTTTTGAGAGAGTGAGTGCAAGCGGGGAAGGGGCAGAGAGAGAGGGAGACAGATAATCCAAAGCGGGCTCTGCACTGACAGCGAGCCTGATGCGGAACTCGAACTCAAAAACCGTGAGATCATGACCTGAGCCGAAGTCAGACGCTCAGCTGACTGAGCCACCCAGGGGCCCCTAGACATGTTCTTTGAGTTAACCGAGCCATCCAGGGGACAGCTTAAGTAGGAGTTTGAAAGCTCATGGTGCTGGAGGGAGACTGGATAGCCCGCCATGGGGTGTGGGGGAGGGAGGCTAGTTGTCACGAGGGGTGTTTATTCCAGCTGCTGGCCCTCTGGCCCTCGGGGCCCTGCTAGGTGTGTCTGGTCCCAGTGGGGGTCAGTATGGGTTCTGGGGTTACCGCTACACCTTGCGCGCCCTCACGCATCCTGCTTAGCTGCCACAGGAGTGATGGAGAGTTTACTGGCTCAGACGTCGTGCTGTTCAGCAGGGAATACTTGGTCCTCGTGACACCCCAGTGAGGCGGGGACGGAGCCCGGACATAGATGGTGACTTGAGAAAGTGGTTTGCAGTGGGAGACTCAAAGCCAGGCTGTTGCCCCAAGCCACAGCTCCTCCGAAGCAACGCGAGGGTGGCTTGCGCTTTGTTCCACATCCCCACCTAAAGGCTGCACTTGCTACATCTTTGGCCCGCAGAAGAGTTTTGCAAGTTAGCATGGGAAAACACCACGACAGGAGGTGCTCAATCATTTGGCTTATATGAGAAATTAAAATTTAAGAAACATAAAGTCAGGAGTTACATGCCGTATCTAGGCCGGAATGAACATTTTGAATCTTTGATGACCCAAGAAGGAAAGAACTCTGGAAAAGGTCATATATGGACCGAGAATAGGAAATTTGGATTGTTTGTAGACCAGCAGTGTTTGAAAGAAATACGGGAGCCACACATGTAATTTAAAGTTTTCCAGGAGCTCGATAAAAGGGGCGGGGGGGGGGGGGGAATAACCAGGTGAAATTAATTTTAAGTTTGTTTAACCCCACATTTCAACATGTAATGCACATTAGAAATATCATTGCGATTTTACAGTATTTTCATACTAAGTGTTTGGAATCCCGTGTGTATATTTTACACTTCTGGCCTGTCTTTTCGGACTAACCACAACTCAGGTGCTCCGTAGCCACAGGAGGCTGCAGCGTCAGGTCCTGGACCATCCCATCGATCACCATCACGCCACTATTAACAGCCTCATGTTCGTCCTTTGCAAAACGTTCTAGGTTCTTTTGCACATTTATTGTTCCAGATGAACTTCAGAATGATTTTTTTGGGGAGGCAATCATGGCGAACGTTTTACTGACATTTGGGAAAAAAATGCATGTTGCTGGTTTGTTACAAAGTTTTATGTGATAATATATTAAATCAAGCTTGTAAATTATTCGTATCTGTTGTTTTTCTTACCCTCTCCTTCCAACGTTTTTTTTTTGTTTTGTTTTGTTTTGTTTTCGTCTGTACTTTCCATTTCCAAGAAAAAAAAAGCACATTAAAGGCTTCTGGTATTGTCACGTTTTCCTGTTTTTCTTAACTGGAAACTTGTAAAAGGAGCTATTACGTTACTTAGTTTGAGAAAGCTCACGGGTGGTATTTTCTCATCAGTGTAAAATATCTTTGGTATTCTGTTTGGTGCTTTCTGTTTTAAATTTTGTATATTTTTCTGTCATTTAAGCAGGTGGGTGGATGGCTTGTAAACAGCACACTGCTGGAATTTTGTTTTTTTTTAGCAAAATCTACGAAGTCACTAGGTGAATCTGACTTCTTCATTGTGGTCACTGTTGCATTATGAATTGCCATTTCATTCATTTTTCTGTTATGTTTTCTAACTTTTATTTATATATGTTTTTGCTTTCCTCCCTTGCTTGACTCGAATTTTTCCATGTAGTAAAATTAGCATTTAACACCTTGTTCCTATGTTATCAGCAGATAGGAGTAATTCACCAGTAACATTGAACTTATATTTCTCTGACTCTCACACGGTTAAGGCCTCCTTTCTCCTCAGACAAGAAGAAACTCAGCAGAGAGATTTCTGCCCTTCTTCCTACAATTGTGCGTGTACACCCTTTCCCTGCCTCCTGGGTTTTGTTAGAATCCTCTAGAACCCAGGTCAGAATTTCACATAGGCCTCTGTCTCAAGAGTTTTAAATAGTGACCTTAAAGTTCAGTCACGTTATCAGGAAACATGTTGGCCCAACTTTGTTTCACTAGCTTTACTACTCATTCTTATGCACCTGTTCCTGAGTTCTTGATTTCGATTCACTTTTGCCTGGAGTAGTACTTTGACTTTTTTTGTTTTGTTTTGTTTTGTTTTCAGAACACCTTGTATATCTGAACATTTCTATCTTTTTGTCCTGACAACACCGGCCGTTGTTAGACTGAGCATCCCTGTTGGAGTGAATGTCTTCTTGCCAAAAATTCCACCCTCCATCCCTGGAGTAGGATTGTATGTCCTAGTGCTCCTGAGCTCGGGCGTGGTCAGGGAGAGGTGGGTCGAGGCAGCGTGTGTCCCAAGGCAGACTCACGTTTTCTCTCCCTCTGGCCTAGTCCATGTCCCTGGGTCCCGGCGTGAAGATGTGTAGAACAGACTTGCAGCCGACCTCCCAGTGCATGTTGGTGTGTGAAGCAAGTCTGGCATAAGTCACTGAGGTCAAGGTTGTATGTTATCTTCAGTCTGTTCCAGCCTGTCCTGATTGATGGTCCCTCGTAAGGACTCAGAGCTCTGGCCCTGGGACTGGGGGCAAGCTCCTTGCCCTCTCTGCCCCCAAACCCCCCATCTGTGAAAAGAGGGGGTAAGTTAGATGAACACAGAGGCACTTGCCAGCTTTGCCTTTAGACTGATCTCTGTACATAAGAGCCTTCCTGAAGATTCCTGTTAATGAGGCTGGCTTACTTTGCATTTTTACAAAGCAAATCACCTAGGCGAGATCTTGGCTGTTGGTTGCTAGAAATAGGCCCAGGTGACATCTGCTGGGACAGACGCCGTTTGAGAAGCCCTGGAAGGCACCAGAAGGCACCGGAAGGCAGACACCCCCTACCTCGGCCCAGGATGGATTTCTTGCCTTTCTCCAGCTTCCTTGGCTTCGTGACAGGCAGGAGCTCTGTCTGCTCTCACTGATCCCTCTGTCTCCACGGAGTGTCTGCTGTATGCCCTGCATCCTGCTAGGGGCCTCCATTGAGTGCCTGCTGTATGCTGAGCATCCTGCTAGGGGTCTCCATGGAGTGTCTGCTGTATACCCTGTATCCTGCTAGGGGCCTCCATTGAGTGCCTGCTGTATGCTGAGCTTCCTGCTAGGGGCCACAAGGGTGAGTCCCACACTGACCCGTTAGGAAGCGTCTCTGTGGGAAGGTAGGCTCTACACAGAGCGACCTCTACACAGATGGTGCTTTCTTGTGGAGGTGCCTTCCCTCACCTCCTTATGGGACCCTGGCAGCCTCCGGGGAGGTGGGAAATGGGCTTAAAATCAGAGCCAGGACTGGGACCTGGACCTTCCGGACTCTGCTCGTACCTGCATGTGATGCCTCTGCTTGTCTTCCTGGTGAAAGGAATGATGAGTGAGGCTGACATTCTGTGTTTCTGGGAGGGCTCCTTGCAGGAGGTGGCATAGTGAGGCCATCCTCCCGCTGAGACGGGCTGTCCTGTAGGTCTGGCTCATGGACTCTTGGAGAAAGACGTGGTAAAAGAGAAAGTGCGTCTACACAGGAGGCTGTCTGCAGATATGTCATGCGTAGAAGTCCTATCTTCTTGTGTTTTCATTTTTTTCTAAATAGGTGAGACACACAATACACGATTCCAGAGATTTCTAAGGATAACCAGTGAAAGGATGTCTTCTTGCCGTGTTCCCCAGGCACCCATGTTTCCTCTCCAGGGGAGATGATTCTTAATTTCTCATGTTTTCTACCAGCGGGTCCATCCCTCACACACACAAATGGTAGCATAGTGTCAGCTTCAGGTCACAGACCAGACCTGTGTTTATAAGTGCAGTTTTATTGGCACCTGCCACAGGCATTTGCTTACATATTGTCTATTGTGCTATAGCCATGAACTTGAGTACCTGCATGGAGACTGTGTGCCCTATGAGGTCAAAAATGCCTAGTCCTTCGCAGAAAGAGTTTGCCAACCTCCCCACTGCAAACACTCCTCCCCCATTTACTCAAACTTAAATGCAGCCTTAGTATTTCCTGCCTCTTTTCCAACCATGAATTCTTTAGACTTGGAGAATTACAGAATCTTCAGATCCCTGAGGTTCTGTTTGGCAGCTCTGTGTCTTGTAGACTCTCTCCTGGTAGAAAGAAGCCCTGTTCCCCGTAGGGTGATCCAGCACAGGACCCAGGATAGATCAGAAGACCCTGCCTGGGTAGCGACGTGCAGTCCACAGTCCCTGAGTGTGGCAGCCCCTGGGAGGTCCTGGGAGCAGAGCCTCAAGCCCCACCCTACTGAACCCATGTCTTCCTTGTAGTAAGACTCCCGGGTGGCTTCTGTGCCCACGAGGGTTTGAGAAGCACTGCTCCAGGGCATACCCAGGGCACTACCCAGCCCTGGCTGCCTATTGGAATCGCTTCTAAAACTGCCAGTGCCCGGGACCCCATTCTCAGAGGTGCAGATTTAATTGGTTTGGACCGCAGCCTGGGCCCTGAGATACGTTTTTTTTTTTTTTTTTAATTACTACTTTGGGAGTATGACACGTACATTAAAGTACATAAAGTGCACAGTTCTCGAGCGCAGAACATGATGTGTTCTTATGTAGACACACCTGGGTAACTGTAGTCAGGTGAAGATAGGGGAATATTTCCAGGATTCTAGGAGGTTCCCTCATGCCCTTTTCTGGCCAGTGACCTCTCCCCAGGTAACCATTATTCCTTGACCACCGTAAGATTGGTTTTGTCTGTTCTGGAACTTAGTATGAATCTTGCATCATGCTTCCACTCGCTGTGAGTCCTGAGAGGGTGTCTCTTCTCCTGCATGAATATACCACGACTTTTTTTTACCCATTCTTTGATTAGTGTTCATGTAGGTTCCCTTTGGGACTGTAATGAACAAAGCTGCTGTGATTCATTCTTAGGTTTTTGGTGGACGTATATATTCATTTCTCTTGGGCCTGACCAGCAGCGGGGTGAGGGTCGGAATAAGTTTAGCTTCAGTCAGTAGTTATTTGCACATTGAGATTTTCAAAAGCTCACCAGGGGCTGACCGGCTCATCAGTAGAGATGTGACTCTTCATCTCAGGGTCGTGGGTTCGAGCCCCGTGTTGGGTGTAGAGATTACTTAAATAAGCAATTAAAGGGGCGCCTGGGTGGCTTGGTCGCTTAAGCGTCCGACTTCGGGTCAGGTCATGATCTCACGGCCCCTGAGTTCGAGCCCCGCATCGGGCTCTGTGCTGACCGCTCAGAGCCTGCAGCCTGTTTCAGACTCTGTGTCTCTCTCTCTGCCCCTCCCCTGTTCATGCTTTCTCTCTGTCTCAAAAATAAATAAACGTTGAAAAAAAATTAAAAATAAATAAAAATAAACAATTATAAAGAATAAAATTAAAAAAAAAAACAAAACAAAAAAGCCTCACCAGGCGACTCCAGTATGCTGCTGGGGCTGAGAATCCTGCTCCAGAGGGATAGCTCTGAGCTCTTACTGTGGAGCTGCCCTTCCAAGTGCTTCCTGTTGCTTTTCCCAGTGGCCTTGCTGGAAATCCCTAATCTGTTTCTGTTGCTTGAGCCCTATGTAACCAGATGTGTGGTTCCAGGCCAATCTCACCCCACCCCAGAATCCGCTTCATTCCTGTCGATCGGATTCCAGCCTCGCCCTAGGGTCTCTCCCCAGACCCCTCATCTCACTCCTCCTTCTGCACCCTCTGGGCCCGTGGCCGTGGTGGCGGTAGTGGGCGATCCCCAGCATCCCCTCTGATCTCAAGAGCACTAACAGAGGGTTGGCATGGGACAACTGGCATGGAGCATGGGAAGCACTTAGCAAGGGCCTGGTGTAAAGTGTTCAAGTCGCTGATGCCTGAATGCAGAGAATAGAACGTCTCTGCTCACAGTCTCCTTGCGTCCAGAGCTGTGCTGTCTGACATGGTAGCCACGGCCACATGTGGCTCTTGAGCACTTGAAGCACGGAGGTATGTTGTAAACGTTAGCTATACGCTCTGTGAGAAAAAGCATGATTAGAGGAAAAGAATGAAATATTGTGGTTACAGTGGGTTAAATAAGATATGATCGGTCACACATGTTTCTGCTTAAAAAAATGTTTTTAACGTTTATTTTTGAGAGAGAGGCAGAGCGTGAGCAGGGGAGGGGCAGAGAGAGAGGGAGACACAGAATCCGAAGCAGGCTCCACGCTCTGAGCTGTCAGCACAGAGCCCGACGGGAGGCTCGAACTCACCAGCCGTGATATCATGACCTGAGCTGAAGTCAGCCGCTTAACCCACTGAGCCACCCAGACGCCCCAGTGTTTCTGCTTTATAAAGGGTGGCTGGTGGGCATGTGCACATCACTTGTGGCTCCTGTCATTTGTGGGGACAGCACTAGGTAGAGGAATGCTGTTAGAGGAAGTCACACTCTTTCAGATAATGTTTCTCAAGTTGGGGCTCAGGCTGTTTGCTTCAGAGTTTACCTGGAGTGCTTGTTAAAAACGCATATTGCAGGGCGCCTGGGTGGCTCAGTCGGTTAAGCGTCTGACTTCAGCTCAGGTCATGATCTCACAGTTCATGGGTTCAAACTCTGCATTGGGCTCTGTCGGGTCAGAGCCTGGAGCCTGCTTTAGATTGTGTCTCCCTCTCTCTCTGCCCCTCCCCCACTCTCGCTCGCTCTCTCTGTCTCTCAAAAATAAACATTAAAAATTTTTCTAAAAAATGTTTTTTTAAAGTTTATTTTAAGAGAGAGCAGGGGGAGGGGCAGAGAGAGGGAGAGAGAAAAAAAAATCCCAAGTGGGCTCTGTGCTGTCAGCACGAAGTCCAACGCAGGGCCTGCCTGAACTCAGGAAGCACGAGATCATGACCTGAGCCGAAATCGAGAGTCAGACGCTTAACCGACTGAGCCGCGGACGTCCCTGAATTTCCTCTTAAAAGTATGCTGTTTTGCTTCAAATTGGGAAGAGCTGAAACTCTAATTTCCTACCTTCTTGACTTGGCTGCCAGGAGTGTTCAGGACCAAGTTTTGGGTTAAATTAGAGTTGAAGTGTTGTGTGACGTCAGTGGCTGTTGTGTCGTCTGCCACTGTGTTTAGAACTGCCATGCTTTGGTTAGCAGTATTTGGAGGACACCCACCAAGGTCTGTTTGCACCATGATGTTTCTGGTCTCAAAAGACTCCAGCCTCAGTGCTGCTCTGTGTTTGTTCAGAGGATGAAAAGAGATAATTTCATTTCAATAAAAAAAAAGCTTACCAAAAATGTAGAGATAACACTCTACTCGAGCCGTGAAGCTGGGGGTGTGTGGGGAGGGGCGAATTTCGAGGTCTCCCAATGTGCCCTGCGCAGATTGCTGCCGCTGTGGCCTTGGACCACTAGATGGCGCCACAGCACAAGTTTCTGGAAGGGTGCCTTCCACCGGTTGCCTTAGAACAGCGGTTCTCTCACTCTGAGAACTTACCAGAAATGCAAATTCTCGGGCCCTACCCCAGACCCACTGAATCAGAAACTGTTTTTTTTTTTTTTAAATGTTTATTTGTTTTTGAGAGAGAGACAGACTGCAAGTGTGGGAGGAGAAGAAAGAGAGAGGGAGATGCAGAATCCGAAGCAGGCTCCAGGTTCCGAGCTGTGCACACAGAGCCCAACGCGGGGCTCAAACTTACAAACTGCGAGATCGTGACCTGAGCCAAAGTCAGACGCTCAGCTGACTGAGCCACCCACGTGCCCCCAGAAACTGTGCGAAAACATGCCATCCAGGTGGTTCTGATTGCAAACTTAGGTTTGAAATCACTGTCCTAGAATCGACCTTGGGGTAGCTTGGGTAGATGCAAGTAGGACGTGGGATTGGGGGCTTACGGAGAGGGGCTAGGAGTGAAATTGGGGAGGGGGGTTGCAGCAGGAGGGGGAGAGTGAAGGCGACCGACACAGAAACAACTCCAAATGGTCCAAATTCCGACAGGGCTTGTGCAAATTAGGGAGCAGTTAGGGGACAAGAGACTGGGTGGCAAATTTGTATTTCTTCTTAGGTACGACACGTCAAATGGTGTCAGGTGGATGGAGGATATGGAAGTCATTGGGTAGCCCCCACTCTAGATGCAAGGCCGGGACCAAGAGCAGAAACCCAAAGCCCAGCCTATGTTGCCACTATGGCTCTTTACTGCTCCCATTCTGAAATTTCAGCAAAGCACCACTGTGCTAATGGACTAAAGCCTTGCAACCCTCCCAAGACAATCCAAGAAATTGGACGCTCAGAAATCAAAAAGAAGCTTGAGACTTTGTGGAAAAAAATCACTAGTGAATTAAAATCTTATTTCTATCTTTTCAATCCTGTCTGTATCCTAAGGGGAGTTAAGTGCCAGAATGAATTTATATCTTTTCTTTTTCTTTTTCTTTTTCTTTTTTTCTTTTGGACACAGACAAAAATTTCTTTTGCAGGTGGCTACTGAGCCTTCAAAGGGGCAATGCATCATGCAAATAATTTTTTTCAGCTATGACGTGTACAGTTTAGTTTGATTTATTTTTGATGTCAGAAACAAAATGGAAAGTTAGCACTTTAAAAATGAGCGTGGCTGGCTGAATAAATAAATAATATGCTCTTGGCCAGAACCTGCCAGTGCCTCCTTAATTGTCCATTGATTCTTTAATTCTCTGCACTTTAACATCTACGGAAATTAAGAGGCCACAGAGCATGGAGATGTCTTTTGTTAAACAAATTAAGGAAGCTGGGTTTCAGAAGGTGTAGTCCTTCCTCGGCTTTGACCCCGCCTTTAAAGGCAGGAGGACGAAAGCCAGGTGCCCTCCGGTGGTTTCTTCCGGAGCATGGAGGGACCGTCACCTTGGTGTTCCAGCCATGAATATTTATGGCATGCACACGGACCTGAGGACATACAGAACACGGTGAAACTCAGCAACAGGGACATTGTGTGTCCCTCCTGTGGTTTTCGGGGGCGTCCGGAGGTGGCCTGGCACGGTCACCCACTGGAAGGTGCTGGGGTCCATGTTCACATCCTGGTGGATGAACCTGGGTAGACCCGGTCAAAGGGGCCTGGTGGCGGGGGGGGGGGGGGCTCTTCCATTTCTCTCAGGGAAAGAAACACTCCTGGGAGGTTTCTTTAGCCCCATTTCTGGGCTGGATGGGGGCACCTGCCAATCTCAGCATCCTCAAGGCAGACTCCTGATGCCATCTAGAAAGGCTTCCGGAGCCCTGTGGGTCTGCAGAGACTGTGTCTCACTGCCGCCCTTGGCCTTCAGCTCCTGTCGTTCCAAGCTGTGGAAGGTTCTACCCGTCTTCCCTCTGAGCCTCTGCAAGGGCTGTGTCCCCTGCTGGGTCTCTCCTCCTCCTAACACACTGAGGCTTCCTCCTCCAGGAAGCCTCTCCCAGCCCTCGCCCCCAGCCTCCCACTTGTGGGACGCAGGCCCCCTCGTCTCCAGAGCACCCCCCTCTCCTGCTGCGAGTCCCTTGAGAGCAGGGCATGTATCTTTTATTTCTGTAACTGTGGCGTGTGAAACAGGAACCAGAACATCAGAGGCCCTCAAAAATGTTTGGTTGAATGAGTAAGTGATTGAGTGCGTTTGCCCTCAGGCAGATACCGCGGGAACTCAGTTAACAGGATGAAATGCCCAGAAAGGAATTCCGTGACTCTTGCCTTGTCTTGGGTTCTAGCCGCTCACGCCTCTGTCAGGAGCCCTTCCTTACGTCCCCTCTCTGCCAGGTGGAGTTGCGTGCAGGTGGAGGAGGAGGAGGCTGGACGAGAAAACGCGTGCTGGTCCCTCTTGCCAGTGGCGGGGAGGTCCGGGACGGGTGGCGCCGGTCCTGCCTCTGTGGATCCAGGCTAGGCCCGGCGGTTCCCGCGTGAGGTCATATGGCAAAAAAGACACACCCTGCTGGGTTTTAGGCCCTGGACCTGTGACCACAGGTCTGTGCCACTGAGACCAAAACCTCCCAGCTTCAAACGCAATCTACATGTATGGACACCTGTGGGTTGGCAGACCCACTAAGAGCTGTGTGATCTCAGGGAAGTTACTTAACCTCTCCGGGCCTCAGTTTGTTCACCTGTAAACCAGGGTCACCTCAAACAGTGTGGATTTCCTGGCATCTAGGATGCACTTGATAAATATTTTATTATTTGTGCCCTTCGGCTTGCCGCGTGGGGTAGGCATGAGGGTAAGATCTAGAGAAATCTCTCAGGGGGGTCATCTTTGCTTCTGCGGGTTCTTGCAAGATGGGGGTCTACCTCCTCTTTCTGGGTCCAGGAGGCCCCTCATTTCCTCCACACTGAAGACCCCACTACCCACCTCCTCTCTGCTCATCGCTTGGAACCACCATGGGATGCCTCCTTAGCTGTAATTATGGCTACAGGGGGACACCTGCCACCCAGGCCCCTGTCCCCAAATGCCCTTTGCTTCGAGCTGGGCTGTGGGGAGAGGCACGTGTCCCCAGCTGGCCGCCTCTGGGACCCCTCGCCCACCTCTCCTCTTCGGTCCAAATTCCCCTTTCCATCGGTGTCGGCTTCATGCCCGTAGGATTCGTGCCCTCCTGCTCACCGAACCAGCAGCGTGCCTGCTGTGTCTGCCGTTGTCAACATCCCACGGCTTGTGTCTCCTGCAGCCGGGCGCCTGGCTGTTCCGCTCCTCTCTCCCCGGCTCACGTCGAAAGTCTTTGTTCTTCTCCCTGAACATTCAAGCTGATTTCTACCGACTGTTCATTCAGCCTCCGGACTGGCTGGCTTGCTACTTAGGAAACGCGGCCCCCAGAGGGAGAGATTGGGGATGCCACACCCCAGGTTAGGACAGGAAGGGAAGACACTTCAGAGCGCGAGGGGGCGAGGCAGGGATGCTGAGCCCCTGCCTCCCGGGAACAGGGACATGTGCGAGCTGGAGAGAGAGCGCCCTGGGAGCCTAGCTTCCAGTCTCAGGTGCTGCTTTAGGGGCTGGCACGTGGATACATTTGCACGGGGACTTACAAACCTGTCTACATAGGCGGGACAGATGGTGGTCAGCGGCCACAACTACCTGTCTGCGGTCTTTTGTTCCGCCCTCATTTGAGAGTCTGGGAGAGGTGCCGGGCAGGCAGGACCGGCCTGCTCTGAAGGGAAGGATCTGGGGAAACAGAAGATGGTCCAACAGGGAGAGTGCAGAGTAGAGAGGGGACAGGCGGGAGGAGGGCCGGGTTGGTGTGGCCAAGGAGAACTCCCCGCCCCCCCCCCCCCGCCAGGACAGCCTGAAGAATACCCTGTCATTTTAAGCTATTTGCCATGAAGTGGGGGGGTCATTCCCTAGTCTTCAGGGAAGATTTGGTTTTGAGGCATCAGCCTTGTATACGAGCTGCTTAGAGCGTGGGGAGGGAGAAGAGACGTTGTGTCTCGTTTGTGATCTAATGCCAGGGTGCAGATAAAGCCACATCCAGGAGATAGGGCCAAGAGCAAGACCGGGGGCGGCTGGCAGTCCAGAACTTCAAGCTGCTGGGAATTTGGAGAAATCTTAGGGGATCTGTGGAATGGGGCAGTCAGATCAATGTCACCCCTTACGGAGCCAAGAGACCGCAACTGACATCTGGGATTCTCTATGTAAATACACACACACACACACACACACTCATAATATATAAAATGTATACATGCAAGATTATACATCACATGCAATATGAATACATTATGTATCGTAGGTATAAATATATTTATAAATATTAAGAATCACATAAAAGAGATAAAATATAAAAGACATTAAAGCTAAGTATTTTCACACGATACAATACGGCACATAGAAAAGTACACATTATAGTATTATAATCATGTAATAATGATAATACACATAAAATATAGAACACATAAGAATGTTTTAAATATGTATAATTTAAGTATATCCACAAAATATTGTAGAAATAACATCTTGGGACGCAAAACAAAGTCTTTTATTTTTCCCCTGTGACAATCTCTAGCTCTTTTTTGGAGTGTTTTGAGTCCATTTACATCTTTCAACTTCATTGCCATAGAGTCGGCACAGGGTAAGTTGCACGTATATACAACTTGGGAAGATTTGACGCGGACGCACCGAGGGATGCTTTGCCGCAGACAGGACAATGAACGTCTCCGTCACCCCCGCTCGTTTACTCGAGTCCCTCTGTCCTACCCCACCCCATCCCCAGGCAGCCCATAATCGGCCGTGTGTCGCTGGAGATTAGTTTGTGTTTCCTGGGGCTTATGTAACTGGAATTATGCAGGACGTACTCCTCCGCCTGCCTTTAGTGAGTGAGGCTCATCCAGGTTGGTGCATGCGTCGGTGCCTCTTTCTTTTTTTGCTACGTTCCACTGAATGGATGTACCACCCTTTGTCTATCCAGCCACCTGTGCAAGGACATTTGGCTTTAATCTTCAAATGAACATATCTCCAACCCTCCCCGTGCCATGAATTGCAGGGAGTTTCTCTTCGCAGGGTTTTCCTCATCCCTTAAGGGCACCAAGGGCTGTGGGGGTCATTTCTCTGGGGGGGGGTTGGTAAGTTCAGGACCTGCCTCTGCCAGCACTAGGGGACATCCCCCTGCCCCCGGCCTCACTCTGCCCTCATCGCCTCATCCTCAGGGCAGCCTGGGCCCTGGGTGCGGGGGGCAGGCTAACACTTGGTCCCTGTATCCGTGGCTTCTCAGGGAGCTGGTTCAGGAGCGGTCCCGGAGGCCGCCGAGCAGTGTCCAGGCAAGCCCTGCTCTACCCGTTTGCTCCGCGCCAGACGTAGTTGTGCCTCTCAGCTCTTTCAGGACATATTTCAGGCCTCTCCAGAGGTGCACAATGGTCAGACTCCTGTGAAAACTCACGCTACGAATGCCGAGCCCCTGCTGCTAAGCCAGAGCCTCACTGCTGCCCCCACAGAGTCTCCAGCTATTTCTGGAAGGCTCTGGGCTTTCTCGGCTCTGGGCAGGTCTTCATGTTCCACCCAAGCCTCCTGACTGGTCTCTCCCTCTTACTCAGTCCCCTGCACTGTTCCTCAAATGCACAGGTGTGTTTCTGCCTCAGGGCCTTTGCACTTGCTTTTCCCGTGGCCCTTCATTTCCCCCCTTCCCTGTCTTGTTTTTTCTCTAGGCACCACCATCTAACACACCCTATAGTTTAAATTAAAAAAAAATTTTTTTTTTAGTCTTTATTGTTGAGAGAGAGACAGAGTGTGAGCAGGGGAGGAGCAGAGAGAGAGGGAGACACAGAATCTGAAGCAGGCCTCAGGCCCTGAGCTGTCAGCACAGAGCCCGACACGGCGCTCGAACCCACGAACCATGAGATCATGACCTGAGCCGAAGTCAGAAGCTCAACCGACTGAGCCACCCAGGCGCCCCTAAATTTTTTTTTTTTAGGAGCACCTGGGTGGCTCAGTCAGTTAAGCGTCTGACTTTGGTTCTGGCCATGGTCTCGCGGTTCGTGAGTTCGAGCCTGCCACTCTCTCTCTCTCAAAAATAGGTAAACGTTAAAAAAATAAATTAAAAAAAGTTAATTTTAATTTATTTTTGAGAGACAGAGAGAGACAGACAGACAGAATGCAAGCAGGGGAGGGGCAGAGAGAGAGAGGAGATACAGAATCTGAAGCAGGCTCCAGGCTCCGAGCTGTCAGCACAGAGCCTGATGCGGGGCTCGAACCCACGAACTGTGAGATCGTGACCTGAGCCGAAGTCGGACGCTTAACCAACTGAGCCACTCAGGCTCCCCTAACACACCATATAGTTTACTTCTCTCTCTTGTTTGTCATCGTCTTCTCTGCAAGAATGTAAGCTCCCCAAAGGCAGGAATTTGTCCGCTTTATTCACTGGTATTCCCAGCTCCTAGCATATTGCTGGCACGTAGCAGGTGGAAAGAAAGAATGAAGAAATGAACACCTGGCTCACGTTCATTTTCCTGAAGAGCATCCCACCCCCACCCCCACCCCCATCCCCACCCCACCCCACCCCACCCCGAGGATGACTAGTCAGAGGCAATTTCAACCCAAGACGGTGTGAAACATCCACCCTGAGCGCTGAGGGCACCTGGCTGTCCTCAGCAAGTCCTAACAGACCTACTTCTGCGCAACAGACTCGACTCTCAGTCCTCGCAGAGTCTCTACGAGCCTTTTTTCCTTCCTTTCCCACCCCCCAAAGAAACCTTCCTAGAATTTCATTCAGCAAAATAGCTCCAGTTGGCATTTTATCGGTTTAAAACCGCAGGTTTACATTTATAACATTCATTTGTGAAATGAGGACATCGGCACTGATGAAAATAGAAGTTTGACTGACTGCAGGGTGGTATCCTGGGTCGATTGGATCCTGGAACAGCAAAAGGACATTCGTAGAAAAACCAGCGACATCTTTTTGCTCAGTATGGGGGCGTCTCCTTTTCGACACACGTACGTCATGGATGATGGCAAATATCAGGAGAAACTGAAACTGGGGAAGGGGGCTCAGGAACCCGTGAGACTATCTTTACAACATTAGTGTGACTCTAAAATTGCCAGAAGAAAGAAGTTTATTTAAAAATACTTATTGCATCAGTAAATGACATTTAACAAACAAAAACAACACATTCGACATCATGGGCAACAGCGATCGTCTTGCACAACATACAAATTACTGCTATGTTTTGCTTTGGTTGCACAATATTGAAAGAAATCTTGACTCTCAGCTAAGCGGTTGAAAATGGCAACAGATTTTGACAGCTGCTCGCCTTGCGGTCTCAGGATGTGCTCCAATTAAACTGAGAGGGCGGAAGCTCGTTTTTGAGTTCTGTAGAATACGGGGCGTTGGTGCGGTGCCAGTCTGCAACGGGTTAACACTTTGTACGAAGCACACTGGCGTCTGTGTGCATTGTTCCCTACCGGTTTCTAAAAGTTAAAACTGTTTTTGAGAGATGACTTCGGAATCGAACATTTGGAGAACCCGTGAAGCATCTCTGTGGCTTTGCCAGGCAGTTTGAAAACAAACCACTGTTCGAATTACGAGTTCCCATTCTGCAGATGAAGAAACTGAGGTCTGGCCAGGAGAAGGGACTAAGGGTCCACAAGTCCAGGACCAGCCCGGGCTGTCATACTTCCAGCCATAAGGTTTACTTCTGTGAATGGATGTGACTGGATTATTCTTTCTAAAAACTGCTGCGTGGGAAGTCATCGAACGCTTCAGCCTGTCCGTTCTCCTCGCCATGATCATTTATGCTATTTCCATTTTTTAAAGCTCCGGTGAGGTATCTTGAACGTATCTCCTTGTTCACGCATCTAGAGCTTCCCTAGGGCATCATCCTGAAGGTGCTGGGTCACAGGGTGTCCATACCTCGACTTCACCAGGACATGCCAAATGGCTCTCCAAGTGCTTCTAAGAATGCCACCCTTCTCTGTGGTCCCTCACCCTCACCAGTCCTTGGGATTGTCAGAACAGAAGGAGGCAGCGTCCCCTTCCATCCCTCGGGTGGGTGATAGCCTTGCCTGCTGGAAACCTTGATGGTCCTGGGACTGTGTCCTAGTGCTGAACCCCTCCTAACTCACTGTGTGACCCTGGGTGAGTCACTTTCCTGCCACCCCCCCCCACCCCATCCCAGTCTGACTCTCCCATCTGCGACATGAGGAGGCAGGCTGAACTCAGAGGTTCCTAATCGGAGTGTTTGCCCTCCAAATTAAAAATTCAAAACCTTCCCCATAAAAACAGGTACCTGTAGTCGTCAGTGACTGAGAAAACACGACATGGATCCTAAGCTGCTAGGAGTTCATCGACGATTTACAATGACTTTGTATTTCATTAAATAGTCAACATGTAATACATCTTGAAGTGGCCATAACTGTATCTGCGATCAATGTAATGTATTCGTTTTTCCCACACTCCATATGCCAGATTATTCCCACTTCCTTCAACTCTTGACCCGTGGCTGGACACTACTGGACCAGAGCACATCAGGGAAGGGGAAGGGAGCATAGCGGCTTCAGAATGCCATTTCCCAGCTGTGTGGCCTCTGGAAGGTAGTTTTTTCTTACGTGTGCACGTGTGCACCAGGCACTATCCCAAGCGCACTTCGTATATGCAGTTATGTGCTTAGACCAGTTCCTGGCACATAAGTGCTCTCTGAATGTTAGCTCTTATTATTATCTCAATTAATCCTTCCAACGATCCTGCCAGGGAGTTATCATTCATTTATTTATTCGGTAAGTATTTACTGAACATGACCCATGTTTCAGGCACAGATTAGGCAGTGGAGATGCACCAGGGAACAAAACAGTCCCAGATCTCTGCCTTTATGGGGCACACCATTGTCCTGATTTTACACGTAAGGGCGCTGGGGCACAGGGAGGTCAAGTGCCTTTCTGCGCCCACTCAGTGAACGGACTAAATATGGTTGCTTTGTGTGCTGGCTTTCCCTCACAAAGTTCCCCCGCTTTCATCCGAGAACTGCTTCTTGCCACACCCAGTCCGTCCATATGATGCCTGGAGCAGCTGCTCTGGGCTCTCAACACCCCGCTTATGACCCTGGGACCAAGCAGGGGACATGAGTTCCATTCCATGGGGTTTTGTACTTGGGACCAGAGAAAGGCTATCCGTGGAGGCCACAAGAGGGAAACGTGGGAGCTGTTGGCCGCCATGTTTTCTTCCATATGGAGGATGTCACTCTGGAGGGAGAGAGGAGAGGCAGAGATGGAGAGGGGAGAGGGAGAGAGGCACGCTGGTGTGCATCTCCCCAGCTCGGCCCGTCCTGACACCCAGCCACATTCCTCTCCGAGTTCCCAGAGACGCCTGGTCTCCTTATAACAAACTCCCCTTTTTTTGCTTCAACTCACCACCAAAGCGTTCCTGGTCAACAGCCTGGTGCCTGGCGAGTGTCTGTGAGCAACTGCTCGAAGGTGCTTTGAGCTCCGGACACACCCTGGATTGCCTTTCGGCATGTGGAGCCGAGTGTCCTGTTGTCAGATAACTTTGCAATAGATTCTCTACCTTCAGAGCATGTGGCCGCAACCTAACTCTTAATAAATCAGACGGGAGCTTTCTGCATGGAAAGGAGCCTCAGCCATACATCATTTTTGTTTTCCTCTTGGGGAGAACAGCTATGCCACAGCAATAACCTGCCACGTATATGTCTCAAAGCCCTATTTATATAGCCATATGGATAAATATATATAAATAGGACTGTGGAATAATAGATTAAGGGATCTGCTCATCCATAGAAGACTTATGGGGCTTTCAGGACCTAATGGCGGCCTGATTCAGTAAGAAAAATGGGTCTTCGGCAGGATGTGGCCAAGAATGAGATGAGCCCATAGCCTGATAGAAAGCCCACCCGAGAGACAGAGGGTGGGGAGGACTGTGTGAGGATAGCCAGAAGCGCTGGCTTAGTGAGCTGGAGGCGGGAAGGAGCAGGGCAGGGCTGCGGCAAGTCCTCCCAGCTCAGCCCCGATTCTGCTGTGTGACCTTGGGCAGGTCACTTGCCTTCTCTGGGCCTCATATATAGACGAGGGATGTGGACTTGCTGACTTCTAAGGTCTGCTTTTTCTGCTCTGGCATTAAAATATCTCTGAGCTCTATGGCCACTGCCCTCGAAAGGTTGAGAAGATCTCAGGTGGGCTGAGGTTTTCCCCAGGTCTTGAACAATCACTTGGGCTCCTCATGGGTCTCTAACTGCTGGAGGCTTCCTCAGAAGGAACCTGCAGCCATTTGACCCAAGACCCTGGGGCAGTCTAAACCACAATAGCAACTGGCATTACTGCTACTTCTGGTCTTCTGCCTGACCGTGGCCGGGACTTCACGCCCAAGACCGGCAGCTAACGTTTACGGAGCTCTTACTATGTGCCAGGCACCATTGTATATAATTTACATGTATTATCTTGCTTCATCGTCACAAGAACCCCACGGATGAGGTTCACGGATGAGGAGGCAGAAGCACCCAGAGGCGGGCAACTGGTCGCAGGCCACACAGCTGATGAGTGATGGTGTTTAGGGCGCCCCCTGGAGTCTGACTCCAACATCTGCGTTCCTAATCTGTGTACTTCTGCAGAGCAGGGCAGAGAGGAGGATACAAGAGGTTAATTAACGCGTGAACAGCCGGGATCTTCGAGTTCTCAGACCTGTCAATTTTGTGGGGGAAGGATATAGAGAAAAAGTATTCTCGCGGCTCCTTGTGTTTCTTTCGGTTTTTCCAAGTCAGTCAATTTTTTTTTTAACAAAAGTCTATTTACAGAAGCGACACATAGGACCCAAGATAACCACATGTCAGCCATGCTTCAGTGAACCCCCAAATCAAAGATGGACTGGATAGCGTGTACCTGATGCTATTGGCTTTTTCAGGATTTCAGACTATTTTTTGTTCTCTCTGCGGGTTGAAACCAGGCTTTTGTGACTTGATGAGGACACATTTCTCCTGGGGTGTAATAATGCAGCTGGTGTTAGACCTAATACCGAAGAGAGAACATTTGCTATTTTGGAAGAGTTAATCCCAAAGCTTCTTTCTTTGGCTCCTGCCTTTAGAAAAGGCATTTCTGAGGCAGGTCCAGGCAAGACCGCGGCCTCAATAATCGGCCCTCAATCATCTTAACGCCAATCACATCTCTTTACTGAGCACTTGTAATGTGCCAGCCTGCTGCTGCAGGCTGATTTAATTCCCCTAACACCTCCTGAATGAATCTTGCTGTTACCCCCACATGACAGACCAGGGACCGAGGTACAGATGTTAGACAGCGTGGCCCGGGTACCCCAGCCAGCAAGGGGCAGGGTGGGGACTGGACCCTAAGGCTGGACGCTGGGTTGTTGGTACCAGACTCTGCGACTTCTAGGACTGGCCATTGAATCCGTGGGGAAAACAAAAGTGTGGGGCCCCTTATGTGACAATTATTAAGAATTTCAAGTGGCTCAGTCGGTCGAGCATCCAACTCTTGATCTTGGCTCAGGTCATGATCTCATGGTCATGGGATCGCACTCTGTTGGGTTCCACACTGGGTATAGAGCCTGAGATTCTCTCCCTCTCTCTGCCCCTTTCCCTTTCCCTGGCTCATGCCCCCCCCCTCTCTCTCTCTCTCTTCTCTCAAATTAAAAAAAAAACACACAGAATTTCAGGACAGTGACAGCAGAGTGTTAACCAATTGTGGGCTCCTGAGTGACGGCACACAAGACGCACCCAGGAAGTCAGCCTGGACTACCGGCTCTGGGCAGTTTTCTGGCATCTTCTGGCTCCTGGGCCTCTTTTCCAGGCTGTGTTCTCACAGAGGTGTGGCTTAGGATGCCCTGAAAGCTGTAGAAAGGACCAGCACAGACTGGGCTTTAGAAAGCATCCCAGAAAGTGCTCAGCGCCTAGACTGGACCCCTTGAGGCCTCCCTCCCGCCTCATCAGCGCCTCCAAGTGGGCACTTTGCCAAACCCCACTGCACCTCCAGGCTGTGCACTGGGGGCTCTGAAGCACTTTTTTCGTCTTGTGGTTGTGTCCATGATGGGGCCTCCCAGAAGCTCAGAGAGGGTCAGACCATTGCTTCTTTCCTTTAAGCTTTGGTTTATTAAACAATGAAGCAATGTCAAAACAGGTTGCAAAAATTGTAGTGTATTTCAGATGTGTACATGTTTAAAATTAAAGCCATTCGCACAAAAAATAATACAATGCAATATAAATGTGCTGGATTCATTCATTTGTAGCTCACACACACAGGATAATCTGGTAAAAGAATATAACCACTTTTTTTTTTCATTTCTATTGGGTTCTGACACACATGCAGTAAAGTATGTGTCAAGTGCACGAATCAGAGGAACACAGCTTGATGGTTTTTTACACGTGCCCACAATCCTGTAACACCATCCAGCTCAAGATAGGTACAGCACCTGGAAGGTTCTCACATGCCCCTCTGAAGTCAGTACCCCCAAGCGGTAACCCCCATTTTGAATTCTATCACCAGGGGTTAGTTTTGTCTATTCTTTTTTTTTTTTTTTAATGTTTATTTTTGAGGGAGAGAGAGAGAGAGAGAGCAGGGGAGGGTCAGAGAGAGAGGGAGACACACAATCCGAAGCAGGCTCCAGACTCTGAGCTGTCAGCACAGAGCCCAGTGCGGGGCTAGAACTCCATGAACTGTGAGATCATGACCTGAGCCGAAGTCGGACGCTTAACTGAGCCACCCAGGCACCCCAGTGATTCTTAAATTTCATATAAGTGGGACAATACAGTGTATATTTTTTTGAGTCTGTCTTCTTTCAATGAATGTAATGTCCTAAATCATCCGTGGTTTTCCGTGTAACAGCGGTTTACTCTTTTTTTGTTGTGTAGAATTCCATTGTACGAATATGTACCGTTCCTTTACCCATTCTCTCTGATGAGCATCTGGGTTATTTCCAGTTTGGGGCTATTATGAACAAACTGTTATGAACATTTACGAAAGACTGAATGTTCGTGTCCCTCCAGAATTCTATGTTCAAACCTAATCCCCTGTGTGATGATATTGGGGGGAGGGCTTTTGGGAGGTGGTTACGTCATGACAGTGGAGCCCTCAGGAATGGGATTAGTACCCCTGTAAAAGAGACCCCAGAGAGCTCCCTTCTCCCCTCCCTCACGTGAGGACACAGTGAGAAGATGGCCATCTATGGACCAGGAAACAGGTTCTCACCAGACACCGAATCTGCCGGCACCTTCCTGTGGGGCTTCCTGGCCTCCGGAATGGTCAGAAATAAATTTCTATTGTTTACAAGCCACCCAATCTCTGCTGCTTCCATTACAGCAGCTCGAACAGACCAAGACGAAATCCTGTACACGCTTTTTTGTTGGCTGTATATACACACTTCCCTCGGATTGGGTGTGCATACGTTCAGCTTTAGAAGACTCTGCCCTACACTTTTCTAAAGTGACTGGACCGGTTCTCACCCTCACTGCAGCGCACAGGCGTATGGAATGTACATTTGAAGACGTAGGATGCCTGTCGTCTCCCGTTGGTCCTTTTAGTATTACCCTGCGAATGCGATATTTGGAGAATCTGGAGGCCCAAGGACCAACGCCAACGTCTGGGGGCAGCGGACGGTGTCCTAGCTCAGGCGAAGAGAGCAAATCCACTCTTCCTCTGACTTGTTTTATTCAGGCCAGCGGCGGGTTGGGTGATCCTTACTCTGCCTGCTGATTCAAATGCTACATCCCTTCCAGAAACACCCTCACGGGCACACCCAGAAATAGTGGGCTATCTGGGCATCCCTCAGCCCCATCGGGTTGACACATAACCTTAACCGTTACAGTGCCATACCTCAGCCTTCGGTCACCATCCTTCGGCCACAGAGCAATGGTGTGTGTGTGTGTGGGGGGGGGGGGGGATGCCCTGTTCCACCATTCTGTCAAAGAGGTAATGAAAAAGCCAAACAGAGAGAGAGCCGGGTCGGAGAAAAGAGGGGGCAGGGGAGAGACCCTGAGTTACAACTTCTCACCATGGGGTCTCGGTGTCTGGCCCGGGGTCCTCGACTCCTTTCAGGGGACATTTCTGGGGCAGCTTCCGCACACTAGGTACGTTCGCTCTGGCCGTTCTAACAACCTTGCAAATTTGCTATTATTAACTGTTACCCTGTGTCAGGCACCTCGTTAATATTCATTATTGCTCATCTCCGCAACTCCGCGTACAAAAGAGTAAAAAGGCAGAGCAGAGAGACAAGGAACTCGTGCAGGGTCACCTAGCTTGTGAGTGCCATCACAGGACTTGAACCAGACTGCCCAGCATGGTGGGAAAAGCGAAAAGCGGAGCCTCTGTTACTGTAAGTTTGACACATGCACGTGCAGGCTGGTGTGCGTGCACACACGTGCACACGTGTGCACAGGAGCGCTACTCCCCAGGACAGGCGTTGCTCTTTCTAAAAGGCTAAGCACAGGCGGATGCCTTGTAAATGGAAGTACGTTATTTACCAGGAGACCCGATCTAAAAAAAAAAAAAAGACCTAAAAGGAGATGTTTGGGGGAGGCTGTTGGAAAATGTGACCCTATCTTTTCTTGTGTGTAAATCTGTAAGGTTTTTTTAAAAAATTTTTAAACATTTTTATTTATTTTTGGGAGACAGAGCGTGAGCAGGTGAGGGGCAGAGAGAGAGGGAGACACAGAATCCGAGGTAGGCTCCAGGCTCAGAGCTGTCAGCACAGAGCCTGATGAGGGGCTCAAACCCGTGAACTGTATTATCGTGACCTGAGCTGATGTTGGATGTGCAACCAACTGAGCTGCCCGGGTGCCCCTGTTAGTTTTCATAGTTGGAACGTGCTTAAAACAGGAGATGTCTGGCCCCACTCCCGGCCCCTGCCCCCTCCCGCCGGCCCCAGCTCCTGTGTCATCACATGCGCACTGTGAGAAGCTCAGTGTCTTGCTTTGGTTTGCAGGGACCTCATGTGGGCAAGGCCCTTGACTCTGGCTTTCAGCTAGGTTGGGTAGCAGGGGTCTAGAGTCTTCAGGGTGGTGCGGGAGGGGTGGTGAGGGGTGGGCTCTTGTTCTCCCCCACCTCCCACTCTCACCCCCTCCCCGCCCCACACCCACAGAGCGGCCGGTCATTCCTGCCAGGTCTGATTATTTTAGAGTCAGTGAAAGGAGCTAACACGGTAAAGCGATAGAATCTGATGTTTTCCAGCTTCAAAGATAATTGTCCCTCTATTTGTCCCCTCAGGTGGGTGGGAGGAGCAAGCCAGCAGCCCTGTATGGGGCTCACTCATGTGGGAGGTCAACAGCCCAGTGAAGGCCCCCCCCCCACCGCAACGTGCCTATGATCTCTCATCCATCTAAGGGGAACAGCTTCGGTGTCAGCACACAGCCATGGGCCAGGCACTTTGCTCCCTCCCGCTGCCTAGCCTGCTCCTCCCAGAACTTTCCCCTTGGACTGCCCAGGCCACGAAGGCTCCTAGACAGGGGGCCGTGGCCCCCACTTCCCAGGAACAGCCGAGCCAGCAGCCACAGCAGCCCAAGGCCAAGGAGCAGGGGGGGTTGGGCTTGGCTGTTATTTCCCAGCAGGACCAAGCTCAAGGGTGAGGACTGCAGCCGTGGGAGCCAACAAAGCTTATCCCGAGAGGGAACAGATGGGTGGAAGAGGAAGGTAAGGTGAGAGGGGGAGAAATCCAGAATTTTTTCTTAGTGCCTATTACTTGCCAGGAACTGTATAACGTGTTTCCCCATACCTTATCCTATTTGGTATTCACAACAATCCAATGAAATAGATACTGGGCATTATTGCACCCGGGCCCAGCGTCCTCCGGGGGTTGCCACGAGTGTTGTCACACGGGGCCCTGTGCTCAGAAGGAGCCCTGCCCTCAGTTCACTGCTCGGCTGTCGACAGCTTGAAATTCCTAATAATTTTGTAACAAGTGCCATTAGACAGTGGACCCTGCAAATTTGGTAGCCAGTCCTAATTATACTCACTTCACAAACGAGGAAACTGAGGCTCTGAAAGGTTACACGGCCTGCCTAAGATCACCGCCGGGAAATGGGGGGCTCAGTCCTGGGGCTCCAGGCTGTCCGCCTCCCAAGACCATACTCTCCAGGTGAGTCCCCTGCCCTCACGGGTTACATTCTAGGAGGGCGTGCGGTTGGTTAGCACAGTGGTCCTCAAAGTGAGGTCCCTGGATGGACGGCAGCAGGAGCACTTGAGAACTTGCTAGGAGGGGGCCCCGCAGGTCTGTGTTTTATTTAACAAGCCGTCCAGATGATTCTGACGCCACTCAGGTTGGAGGGGCCCTGAGCTAGAAGATGGTAGAAGGAGCACGGGGAGGGAGGGAGACAGACAGCGTGTGTGGTGGCGGCTGGTCTGCAGTTCTAAGTGGGATGGTCAAGCTGGGACTCAGTGAAAAGGTGACATTGAGCAAGAACGTGAAGATGAGGAGGCACTCTCTGGGTTCCCGGGGGGAAGCGTGAGCCAGGCAGCGACAGGGGCCAGCAGGGATGCCCGAGGGCAGGAGTGTGCCTGGTGAGCCTGAGGAGCAGTAATGAGCCCGCTGGGGTTGGGGACAAGCCACCTTCACCAAGCCTCTGGGTCCCAATCCCCTTCCCCTTCTCTTCCTTATTCCATCCCTGTGACCGTTGCCTGGGGAGACACTTTGGGAACAGTCACCCAAGCGGGACAAATGAGGCGCTGCTTCTGTCTATGGGCAATCACACCCTTCAAGAAGGAGACGTGAGGACCGTGAGGACCGGGCTGAAGGTGCTGCTTCAGGGCACACTGATGGGGCCTCGTTAAGACACTGACGCTCCATGGCCAAGTTCTTTGACGTGGTATTCTTGCTTCCTAGAGGGCAGCCCCCGAGGACAGATCAGGAGATATTTTTAAGAGGTCTCAAGGGTGCCTCGAGCTCCGACAAATGACACAGGAAGCCCCGGGACTCATTCTGTCGCAGGGACAGCAAGTCTGTAGTCTCAAGGGCTTACTCAAAATTTCAAGGCCAAACTTGTCACCCAGCATGACATCCTAGGAGGAAAAAAGACTGGCGTAGTTGACCAGCAGTGGCCCGCCGTGTTCCTCAGAGGCAGACTCACGTCCGGGGTGGGGGGCTCTCCTTCGTCGTCTTCTCATTCCTGTTCTCAGCCCTTGTGCAGAATCTGCACCTCGCTCCACTGGGGGTGAAGAGAAGGTGGGCTCAGAGGCGGTGGTGGGCGGAAGGGAGGAGAAGGGGAGAGGTCGAGGGTGCAGGATGGATAGACTTGGTCAAGGATGGTGCGAGGTGGCGTAGTGGGAAGGGAAGTGTGAGAGACCTCCCAGGCTGGGCACCTGGATAACATTAGCCAACATTTAATTGAGTGCGCATTCTGTGTTGGGTAGTATGTTAAGTGCATTTGGTGCCTTGTCCAACGTAATTCCTTGTTACACGCATTTTGTGGATGTGAAAACTGAGCCTCATCTAGGCAAGCGCTTGCCTCAGATCACAGATTTAGGAAGCGGCGGACTTGGGAGGGAAACCCAAGCCTGAGCGAATTCAGGACGCCAGGGGTCCTTAAACCTTAGCGTGTTAAAATCAGCTGGGAAGCTTGTTCAACTACAGATTACTGGGCTCTACCTTCAGGGTTCCTGAGTCTGCAGGTTTGGGGTAGGACCCAAGAATCTGCATTTCTAACAAGTTCCTGAGTGATGCTCACACTGTTGACCGAGTCGCCCCACTTTGGGAACCGCTGCGTCCCCATAAACCAGTGGCTTTCAACCCTGGCTGTGCCCTGGAATCACCTGAGCACTTAAATATTCTGATGCCAGCTCGCTCCCCTCGCTGAAAGTCTGACTGGTCTGTAGTGGTGTCCGGACTTTGGCATTTTTTTAAAAAAGAGCCCCCAGGGTGTTTCTAATGCGCGGCCAGGGACGAGAACCGCCACTCTAAACTCCGTCGATAGGGACTATGGGAGGAATAGCAGGTTTCTGCGGGAAATAATGGCCCCTTTTCACTAAGATACCGAAACATAGGGGCACCTGGGTGGCGCAGTCGGTTAAGCGTCCGACTTCAGCCAGGTCACCATCTCGCGGTCTGTGAGTTCGAGCCCCGCGTCAGGCTCTGGGCTGATGGCTCAGAGCCTGGAGCCTGTTTCCGATTCTGTGTCTCCCTCTCTCTCTGCCCCTCCCCTGCTCATGCTCTGTCTCTCTCTGTCCCCAAAATAAATAAACGTTGAAAAAAAAATTAAAAAAAAAAAAGATACCGAAACATAATGCCTTCTGCTTTCAAGCTCAAAATCCCCAGCATCACGAGCCAGTCTGCTCAGGCCCAGCTAGATGCTAATTGAGTTTCCTCTTTGGGCTGGGTGTTGTTCACCTTCCTGAGGACTGATTGAGGCCAGCAGGTTGGTGGGGAGTCACCAAATGGAAGGCCATTGAGAAGCTGATGACAAGTCCACCTTGCAACCGGGCGTTTTTCTTACAAATAAAAATCTGTGGTGATTTCACCTAAGTTGGCAGGAGCATGTTTTATGACCGGAGTCCTCACATAATTAGAAAACGGAAATGTATTTGAAATTGCTTAAATGGTTATATATAGGCAAGATTTGCTCAAGCATTTGATGTACTTTTAAGAAGTCTGCATTTGGTTGGATTACCTTTGAAATGTGCTTTTGAAATTGGACTTGGCTATTCCCAGTTCAGTGCTGAGAAAGAGGACGGTGCTCTGTCTAACCTAAAAGCGATGGGGCTTTTCAGAAGGCTGGCGTTGTTTCTGAGGACGGCAAAATCGTATCTGGTGATTAATTGTTGAGCAGTTAACAGGGGAGGCTCATGGCCACTGTCTCAAAGTGCAAGAAAAGTAACAAAACAAAACAGGGAAAGTTAAAGCTGTCAATTCATTGACTCGCACCAAGATTTAAAAAAAAAAAAAAAAAAAAAAAAGGTGCCAGTGATGACAGGCTGGAGGAGGAAGGGGAATTGGAATGATGGAATGGTGGAGCCTTGGCCTTGGAGCGGGAGAAGGCATTGAGACCAGGAGACTCAAGTCCAATGCCTACTGGAGTGTGTGTGCCACCTAGACAGAGCAGCTGAGTGTTCTTTCCACAGAGATGGGCCCCATGCTGCCAGACCGCCTGGCTTTCCTAGACAAGACAGAAATCAAGATTTTAACATAAACGTTTCCAATTTTAAAACGCTTGCTTAAATACAGTCAATAGAGTGTGGGCCAAATAGGCGTGAGGACTGGCTTCAGACAACATCAATGATTTTGTCCAACCCCATTCTTTTACAGAAGAGGAAACATGTTCTACAGGATTTACTCAGTTATCCGTTTATTAATTAATTAAAAAAAATTTAATGTTTATTTACGAGAGAGAGAAAGAGAGAGAGCGAGTGGGGGCAGGGGGCAGAGAGAGGGAGACACAGAATCCAAAGAAGGCTCCAGGCTCTGAGCGGTCAGCACAGAGACCGACCTGGGGCTTGAACTCATGAACCCCGAGATCACGACCTGAGCCGAAGTCAGATGCTTAACCGACTGAGCCACCCAGGAGCCCCAACTTATTTATTTATTTTTTAACGTTTATTTATTTTTGAAAGAGAAAGACAGACATGAGCAGAGGAGGGGCAGAGAGAGAGGGAGACACAGCATCCAAAGCAGGCTTCAGGATCCATGCTGTCGGCAGAGAGCCCGTCCTGGAGCTCGAACTCATGAAGTGCGAGATCATGACCTGAGCCAAAGTCGGATGCTTAACCTACTGAGCCACCCGGGCGCCCCGCAGTTATCCATTTAAATAAAGGCAGTCAACTCTGAGCTCCTTTACCTTCAAGGTGCTCACAGTCTGGTGAGGAAAAGGCCGGGAGCAGAGGCAGGTTTTGGTGGAGTTGGCCCCAGGAGGCTGTGAGGATGGAGGAGGTCTCACCCAGCCCGGGATCTGGAAGGACTTCCCCCTGAAGAGCAACTCTCAGTTGAGTCTTGACAGAAGAATAGGGGTCAGTCACTTGGGACCACTTGGAAGAGGGCACAGCTTCGCCGAAGACCCAGGGACACCTGTGTTTGGTTAACGGCAAGAGGCGGTAAGACTGACTCCAGGTACAGAACAGAAAGGGTCACAGGCTGACGAGCAACTGGGAGATTTTGATATGGCTGCAATGCTCATCCATACCCCAAGATGTGTCTTCACTGTGGTGCAGGGAAAAAGATGAGCTAAGTGTCTGAGAATCCGCGAGTGGGGCTTGGCCAAGCCTGGAGGAAAGGGTGACAACGTCAGGTGATGAAATATAGTTTTGGCTTTTATTTTTTTCCTACTTGCTCTGAAATGAGCATTCCAAACTCTGTCATCATAACCCCTGAAAGGCTGCCTGATTCCTCCGTGGAAATGGCTCATTCTGCTTTTAACAGCTCCCAGTCCTTTGAGTGGATGGATCTTTGTATTTCAATAATCACCCTGATTTCCCTCCGGTAACCTTGGCATTCATTGCACCTGCCTGGGGATGCTTTCTTTTTCAGCCCCGAGGCCTTCGAATTTGGAGGAGGGGAGAAAGGAGAAGACATTCAGATTGTTTTTCTGTGCTTTCCTGTGTTTTGGGGAAGTTCCTTTTTTCTGTTCACGTTGTTACTCTAAGAGGCACCACTAGATTTGGGTAAGAGTCAAGGTGGTCCCATTTTTTCCCCGGGTCAGTTGTTGATAGGCTCTGTCACTTCTCTAAGTTTTAAGGTCCTACTGTTTTCAGAGTTTGTTTTTTTGGCACTTTTGGCACTTTGTGTACTTTTTGGCACTGTGATAGATTGATGGGATTCCCAGTCTGTCCCTGCCCTCATAAAACTTACAAACCTTGTGCAAAGAGATGTGTGTGATCAAAGTCATGATGGTGAAGAAGAGGGGCCTTAAGATGTTCATAGCAGGGAGTGAAGAGTTTGATTCCTTTTATTGTTGGCAAAACTGATGCTACCAGGAAACATTGGGACCCGCCTTTTTTTTTATTAAAAAGAGAAGAAATCACCCCCACGTTTATTGCAGCATTATTTACAATAGCCAAGATATGGGAGCAGCCTTAGTGTTCATCGATAGCAGAATGGATAGAGAAGATGTGGTTTATATACAACAATGGGATAACACTCAACCATAAAGAAGAACGAGATTCTGCCACTTACAACATGCTTGGACCTGGAAGGTATTATGCTAAGTGAAGTACGTCAGAGAAAGACAAAGGCCGTATGGTTTCACTTATAGGCAGAATCTAAAAAACAGAACAAATGAACAAAGAAACAAACAAAAGTAGAAACAGACCCATAAATACAGAAAACAAACTGGTGGTTGCTGGAGGGGAGGAGGGTGCAAGGGTGGGTAAAGGGGTGAAGAGAAGTGGGAGGTAGAGGCTTCCAGTTGTGGGCTGAGTAAGTCGTGAGGATAAAAGGTACAGAATAGGGAAAACAGTCACCGGTACCGAATAGTGTTACATGGTGACAAATGGTAGCTGTGCTTGTGGTGAGCACAGCGTAAGCATCTAGAGTTGTTGCATCATTATGTTGTGCACCTGAAACTAATGTAACGACGTGTGCTAACTACACTTCAATTTAAAACAAAGAGTCAAAAAATAAAGAGAAGGAACTAGATAAAATTCACATTACAGAAATTCACCATTTAAACTTACTTTTAAGTGTGCATTTCCGTGATTTTAGTTCAATGTTGTGCAGCCATCACCTCCATCCAATTTCCGAACATAATCGTTACCCCCCAAAGAAACCCCATAATCCTTAAACAGTCATCCCTCGTTTTCCCTTTCCCCAACCCCTGGCAACCAGTAATCTACTTTCTGTCTCTATGGGTTTACCTATTCTGGGAATTTCATATAAGTGGAATCATGTGATACCTAGCCTTTACATCTGGTTTCTTTCCCTTAGCAATTTTCAAGGTTCATCCATGTCTCAGCATGTGTCAGCACTCCATTGCTTTTTTACGGCAGAGTAATATTCCATTCTCTAGATATACCACATCTTGATTATCCATTCATCGGTTAACGGACATGTGAGTTGTTTCCACGTTTTGGCCATCGTGACTAGTACTGCTATAAACATTTGTATGCAAATGTGGTGAACACCTGTTTTCAATTATTTTGGGTATATACCAAGGAATGGAATTCCCAGCATATGTGGCAGCAATTCTGTATTTAACTTTTTGAGGAAGTGCCTAATTATTTTGTCTAGTGGCTGAACCATTTTTCATTCCCACCAGCAATGTCCGAAGTTCCAATTTCTCCATGTCCTCACCAACACTTGTTATCGTTTGTCTTTTTTTTCTTTTAAAAATAATTTTTTAATGTTTTATTTATTTTTGAGACCGAGAGAGACAGAGCATGAGCAGGGGAGGGGCAGAGAGAGAGGGAGACACAGAATCGGAAGCAGGCTCCAGGCTCTGAGCTGTCAGCACAGAGCCCGACGCGGGGCTCGAACTCACAGACCGCGAGATCGTGACCGAGCCCAAGTTGGACTTAAGCGACTCTTGTTTGTCTTTTTGATTAATTATAGTGTGTGCAAAGGGGTATCTCATGGTTTTAATTTTCATTTCCCTAATGACTAATAATGGTGAGCATCTTTTCACATGCTTGTTGGCCATTTGTATACATTCTTTGGAGATATGTCTATTTAAGTCCTTTGTTCATATTTTAAGAATTGAATTGTCTTTTTGTTGTTGAGTTGTAAGGGTTCTTCATATATTCTGGGTACTAGACCCTTACAGACACATGATTTACAAATACTTCCTCCTACTCTGTGGATTCTCTTTCAATTTTTTGATAATATCTTTTGATGCACCAAAGTTTTCAATTTGGATGAAGTTGCATTTATCTAGGCTTTCTTTTGTTGCTTATGCCTTGGGTGTTATATTTAAAAACTGTTGCATAGGGGTGCCTGGCTGGCTCAGTCGGTTGAGTGTCTGACTCTTGGTTTTGGCTCAGGTCATGATTCCAGGGTCGTAGGATCCCCGTGTCAGGCTCAGCACTGAGTGTGGAGCCTGCTTGAGATTCTTTCTCTCCTTCTTCCTCTCTCCCCTGCACACTTTCTCTCTCTAAAATAAAAAAAAAGAGGGGGGGGCGCCTGGGTGACCCAGTCAGTTAAGTATTTGACTCCGGCTCAGGTCATGATCTCACAGCTCACGAGTTCATGTGGAGCCTGCTTGGGATCCTCTGTCTCCCTCTCTCTGCCCCTCCCCCTGCTCCTGTGCTCTCTCTCTCAAAATAAATATTTAAAATAACATACTTAAAAATAATTATAAAAAATAAATAATAATATAAATAAATATCTGCTGCCTAATCCAATGGCATGAAAATTTACACTTCTGTTTTCTTCTAAGAGTTCAATAGTTTTAGTACTTACATTTAGGTCTTTGATCTGTTTAGAATTAATTTTTGTGTATGGCGTGAGGTAGGGATTCAACTTCATTCTTTTGCATGTGGATATCCAGTTGTCCCAGCAGCATTTGTCAAAAAGACTATTCTTCCACCATTGAGTCGTCTTGACCCCTTTGTCAAAAATCAATTGATCATAAATAGTTGTATGGATTTATTTCTGGATACTCAATTCTATTCCATCGATTGATCTATCTATACATGTCCTTATGTTGGTACCACAGTGTTTGGGTTATTGTAGGTTTGTAGTAAGTTTTAAAATAGAGAAGTATGAGATTCCTGACTTCATTCTTTTTCAAGATTGTTTAGGCTGTTTGGGGCCCCTTACACTTCCATATGAATTTTAGGATAAGCTTGTCCATTTCTGTAAAGAAGGCAGTTGGAATTTTGATAGAGATTGCGCTGAGGTCAATTTGGAGAGTATTTCTATCTTAGCAATAGTAAGTGTTCCAATTCACAAACACAAGATGTCTTTCCATTTATTCAAGTTTTCTTGAATTTCTTTCAACAACATTTTGTAGTTTTCAGTATAGAAGTCTTGCACTTTTTTGGTTAAATTTATTCCTAAATATTTTATTCTTGTTGATGCTATTGTGAGTGGAATTGTCTTAATTTCCCTTTTTGGATTGTTCATTGCTGGTGTGTAGAAACACAGTTGATTGTGTATATTGATCCTGAAACTTTGCTGACCTTATTTATTAGCTGCAAGTTTTTTTTTTTTTTGGTGTGTGTGAATTCTTCACCATTTTTCTATATGTAAGATCATATCATCTGTAAATAGAGATAGTTTTAATTCTTCCTTTCCAATCTGGATGCCTTTCCCCCACCCTCCCCCCTTGCCTAATTGCAAGAACAGGCTAGAACTTCCTGGCTACAATGTTGAATAGAAGTTGTGAGAATGAACTTCCTTGTCTACTTCCTGATCTTAGGGGGAAAACATCAGTCTAAGTGTGATGTTAGCCAAGAGTTTTTCATAGATGCCCTTATAAAGGTTGAGGAAAGTTTTCTTTTCGTTTAAGTGTTTTTATCATGAAAGAGTGCTGGATTGTTTTTTCAGAGGGTTTTTCTGTATCTATTAAGATGGTCATGTAAGTTTTCTTTCTCTGTTAATATGGTACTGGCCACATGATAAAGATTTACTAAATATTTACTGAGTTAATGATATAAATGCTATAGCCCTAACAACAGCAGAGCAATATTGCTGCATGTTTTGTGTGTTAATGTGTTGTTGGTTTGCTGTTGTTGTTTCTATCGCATCTAAGGTGGATTGTTCTTTCTTCCAGGGGTCCTTTTGACCTACAACAACCTCTTGGAAGTGGCTGTCCAGGGGATCAGGGAGCTGAACTTCCCCCGGTCAAACCAGCACTGACAACGTTACAGGAATCCAATGACCTTGACCTTTTTAACATTTAGGCTAGTGAAACCAGACAATAGATCTTTGCCTCCCGCATGTTCAGGTCTAAAATGTTAATGTCAAGTCCTAAGTGCATTGTGCCTTAGAAAGCTACAAAGAGTTAATTCCCAGAAGCCATTCCTATTAATCTTGGTGTCTGGATGAAAACTAAATTTGGGACCTCAATTACCTGATCGAGTCCCATGTAGACTCAGCCGGCAGTAATATTGATGAGGATGGCAATCATTTCTCCCACTTGGAGACCCGATTGCAATCCCATCCTAAGCAATCTGCCCTTCAAGTGCATGGAGAAGTGGGCATTATTTTTATCTTTTCTTCTGTTCTGGAAAGAATTTTTGGTTCCTGAATCCTTAACCCTTTGTGCACCATAACACAATCCTACTTGACTGAACAAGGTAAATAATAGCACTAACACCTGAATTGTCTATCACAGTTTGGGAAGCACTTTATTGTTATCTTGTCTCAACCAGTCCTCATCACTGCTTGCTGAGTGTGGCCCCGCCCATTTGTCAGGGGAGGAAACTGGCTCAGAAACTCGACTTTCTGGCTCAGGTTCTTCTTGTTTCTCTAGGCTACAGAGGGCTTTATTAAACAGGTGCAGATGTTTTCAAAGAGCCACAGATAGAAAAGACCAAACCTTGTCCTTTGTTCAGTGGTTTGTGGGGGTGATGAAGGGTAAAGTCTGATTGAAAGGCTGCATGGGAGGAGAGAGAAGGCTCTGGAAGAGCGAGCTGGAATGGGCACTCGCGGTGGGTAGAACAGTACTGCCATGGGACACCAAACATCTCTACCCCTCAAGCAGACGCTTGGTGTCACGGACCTCCATTTATCTGTAGTTCCCTTATGCTGACCTTTGCTAGTTATCCCATTGGTGAATTATTGGTGGCATGTTTTGATCCCATGCCACCTGGCGCACATCTGGTCACCTACCTAGACAATGAGCATGTGGTCAGAGTAGGTGCTTAGTCACCTGAGTAGGTGTCTATGCAAAATGAGTTGTGGACGTAAATCTTCATCAAAAAATAGTCAAGCAGTGATGGCAAACGCTTGAAAACCTAAGAAAAGATTAAAAGGCTTCTCCAGGCTGTGTTCCAAGACCAGCTCTGTGCTTCCTTTTCTCCTTTTACCTTTTGTCATGGAACAGAGGGAAAGAGAATGAGACCTGATGAAATCTCTTGTTCATTTATTTCTTTGCATTAATCCTACATTCCTTCACTCAATACATATGCATTAAGCATCTACTGTGTGTTGGGCCTGTGCTGGGCACACAACAGTGAGCAAACCAGACATGGTCTTTGGCTTCATGTTCCAAGAGGAATTTGGAGGCAAGTAGGGGGGAAAAACCCAAAATAAAATAAATAAATAAGCAAACAAACAAATAAATAATCACAAATCCAGGTATAGTACTAAGAGGAAAACGAACAATACCCTTTTTCTAGAGAGCAACACAGGGAGACTGAATTGGATTGGCCAGTCAGGAAAACATCTCTGAAGACAGGACATGTAAGTTCTATTTTAAATGTAAGAAGAAATTCAAACTGGGAACAGGGGAAGAGGTTAGGAGAGAAAGAGCTTTCCATGCATGCAAAGTGCAAGAATTAGCACATGCAAAGGCCCTGAGGTGGCAAAGAGACGAGAGCCTTCAAGGAAATGAAAGAAACCCAGTCTGGCTAATGTGTGGACAGCAAGGAAGAGAATGATAGGAGATAAGGTCAGGGAGGCAGGCAGGGGCCAGATCATGCAAGGCTTGTGTCTCCTCCCAAGCCTCCGGCTCCCCATCCCAGTGAGACCTTAGAAGAGTATGTTCAATGTGAATTGGTTGAGGCCAGCAGCACAAAGGGGAGCAGGGGAGAGATGGAATTATTGTCTCAGTTCTTCACCCCTGTGTATTCCATATCTATACCCTTGCCATGGCCTTTTGATTTTGGGCTTGACCTTGGGACTTGCTTTGGATAATGGTACGTGAAGGCAGCACAGGCTAGAAATATGCTTATGCAATTGAGTATATCCCCTTATGCATCTGCCCTTTGTCACGCTGAAAGAACAAGACTGGGGGAGTCCGAGGAAGATGAGAGACAGACACCTGGAGCAGATGTGAAGCATGGAGCAAGCCCCATTGGGCCCAGCTCAAAGCACTGGGCCATTGAGTTTTTGGTTTTTTTCCGTTGAGTTTTTTTGGAGAGATTTGTTACGTGGCATTATTGGGGCAGTAGCTGACCAATACAAGCAGGATGATGAGGACTTCTCTGAGGAACTATTGACAGAAAGAGGGTATTTAGTCTAGAGAATGGAAGATTGAAAAAGAACTAAGGTCTGTCATGGCAGAAAGAATGGACTTGTTCCTTGTGATATGGAAGCCCATGTGTGAGACCAAGGGGTAGATATACAGGGAGGCCGTTTTAGCTACACTTGGGGAAGATCTTTTTTATCAACTCAAGTGCCATGAAAATGGAATGCGTCATCTTGAGACTATTTCTCACCACCAGAGGGCATGGAGACAACAATATAGTGCCTACTATGTGCCAACGGCTCTCATATTTTTCTTCTTTTATTTTGTAATAATTTTCACAAGAAATATCTGTGAGATAAGCATTATTTTAAATATAAGGGAATTGAGGCTCAGAGAAGGTAAGAAACTTGCACAAGTCTGTATAGAGCCAGTAAGCGGAAAAGGCAGGATTTGAACCCAGAGCTCTGTGGTGCTAAAACCCTACCAATGACGAAGGTGGTTTCCAGAGATGGTTGCAAGAAGATTCAAGTGCTGAATGGGGAGTGGTGCCCAAAGCCCAGGCCCCAAAGCCATCCCTGTTCCAAGAGGAAGTTTTCCCTAGTGTTTGGCAAGTTTTCACCAGTGAGGTGAGGGGAAAGGAGAAATGTAGTGAGTTTTGCACCAAACTAAATTTATTCCATTTAAACAGCTTCTCTTTATTCTGACATCCTGTCTTCTCAACTCAAAAAAAAAAAAAAAAAAAAAATCAGGGGCACCTGGGTGGCTCGGTAGGTTAAGCATCTGACTTCGGGTCAGGTCATGATCTCGAAGCTCGTGGGTTTGAGCCCCGCGTCAGGCTCTGTGCTGACCGTTCAGAGCCTGGAGCCTACTTCGGATTCTGTGTCTCCCTCTCTCTCTACCTCTCCCCGTCTTGACTCTGTGTGTGTGTGTCTCTCTCTCTCAAAACTAAATAAACATTTAAAAAAATTTTTTTAATCAGATAAGGATATTCATTTTAAAAATTGTCTTAATTTAGCAAAATAAGAAGCTGTCAACCTTGTCAGGCTCCCCGGGTATTTTGGAACGATAGGGGCTATGAAATCTAGAAGTCTCAAAGCCATTCTCTGGATGACCTCCAAGGTCTTTTTCAGCTCTGAACTTCTATAACTTTTTTTTTTTTTTTTAAGTCTAAAGGTCAAGCCACGGGCTCCAGGACCTCAGGAAGCTGCCTTGGCTGTCAACTGCCTCCAGGCCGAGGCAGGGATGCCTTCTCCTAACTCAAAAAGGAGAGGGAGGGCTCCTAAATCACAGCCCAGCTTTGTCTCCCACTGGCCCATTTTGCTGTTTCAAGGGCAATAGGGCAGCCTTGTCCCAGCCATAATGGTCTCTATCACAGTGTCATGGCGAGGGTATGGCTTGTCTAGATGCCCACCCAAAGTGAAAATGCCTGGGAGACAGCTAAGCAGAGCCGTGTTGCTGCAGGGACCGGGCAGAAACATGCTCCCCATCCCTCATCACTCCAGACAAGGACTCAAATGTTTTCCTTTAGGGAAAGGCTTGGAGTAGGGGTGGGGCAGCCTCTTAGCCACAGGTGAAGGGAATTAGAAGGGGTTCTGGGAGGCTGTGGTCCTATATGCTTTTTCTTTTTACTTTTTTTTAATGTTTATTTTTTGTTTTTGAAGGAGAGAGAGAGCACGAGCAGGGGAGGGGCAGAGAGAGGGGAGACACAGAATCTGAAGTAGACTCCAGGCTCCGAGCTGTCAGCACAGAGCCCCATGGGGGGCTCAAACCTATGAGAGCCAAAGGCAGACACTTAACCAACTGAACGTCCCAGGTGCCTCCTCTCCTCCTCCTCCTTCCCCTCCTCCTCCTCCTCCTCCTTCTTCCTCTTCTCCTTCTCCTTCTTCTCCTTCTCCTTCTTCTCCTTCTCCCTCTTCTCTTTCCCCCTTCTTTTTTTTAAAGCTTTATAGAGATATAATTTCTATGCCATACAATTCATCCATTTAAAGTGTAGGATTCAATGATTTTTAGTATATTCACAGGTAGATACACTAACACTGCAGTCAATTTTTTCATGATCTCAAAAAGAAATCCCTGCTCCTACTCCCCCATCTGCACCCCTCCCCTGTGTCCCCAGCCCTAGACAACCACTAATCTACTTTCCGTCTCTGTAGACTTTCCTATTCTGGACTTTTCATATAAATGCAGTCCTAATGCATTTATATGAAATGAAAGAGGGAGACACAGAATCCGAAGCAGACTCCAGGCTCAGAGCTGTCAGCACAGAGCCCGATGCGGAGCTCAAACTCGTGAACCGTGAGATCATGACCTGAGCCGAAGTCGGACGCTTAACCGACTGAGCCACCCAGGCGCCCCTCTTTTATTCTATTTTAAAGTTTATTTATTTATTTTGAGAGAGAGAGAGAGAGCATGCACGCATTCAGGTGGGGGAGAAGGCAGAGAGAGAGGGAGAGAGAATCCCGAGCAGGCTCCTTACTGTGAGCACAGAGCCTGATGTGGGGGCTCCATCCCAGGAACCTCAAGATCATGACCTGAGCTGAAATCAAGAGTCAGACGCTTGACCAGCTGAGCCACCCAGGTGCCCTTGTATGTTTAAAATTAGTTAAAACGGTAAGCTCTATGTTATGCTTGTTTTATCACACGTACAAAAAAAAAAAATCAATGAACCATATGGAAGAAAAATAAACCAAAATCTCACCCACTGATTCTGCCCAAGAAGCATGCTTTTCCGGTATGTGGCTGCCTGGGGCCAGTGCAAGCGTTCCCCTAAGGTGACTGTGAGCAGCAGGGCACTGACCTGAGCACCAGCCCTTGCTAAGACATGAGAACAAACGAAACAGGGCAAGAACGTGGATGCCTCAGTCCGGGGCAGGGGGTAGGGTCTTGGGGAGGCTGTATACATTATTGGAAAGAGATCTGGCTTTGAGTCAGCTTGCCTGGGTTTGACTCCTGGCATTGCCATGTGACCTTGGGCAAGTTACCTTCCCTTTCTGGGCTCCAGCTTCCTCCCCTGCAAGATGAGGTGGTAATAATTCCTTCCTGTGGAAGAGTGAACATGCCAAGTGATGCCCAACGTCAGAGCCTGACAGGGACTGAAACCACAGTGAGCAAGGTTGCTTCCCTGCAGAGGCCCTGTGTGTCTGTCCAGCTCCAAGGCCTGCCCGCACTTACAGACCTTCATCTCCAGATGGATCAAGGACCCCTGCTGGCCCCACCACCGCCCGCGTTACTCACCCAGTCGAGCCTGGGTTTCTGTCTGGGCCGTAGTCACCCGCATCCTCCTCATTCGACCACTCGCTGTGTTAGAGAAACCTCAAATTACAGCGCACTCCTGTGCCTTCAAAAGTAAAACCAATGGAATATAACCGTGTTTTATTTAAAACGCTTAAGACAAAGCCATAGGGTCCACTCCACTTCCCCTCCATTCCCCGGAGCAACCAGCTCTCACCTTTTTAGCTGTTTTTTTCTGAAAGTTATCCGCACCTCCCTCCATAGACACTGCTATTTCGTTATTTTGCGTTTTAAGGCTATATTCATTGACTTCCTGCTACGTTCCCGAAGGGCTTAGCTCACGTACCCCCACCTCAATCCCCTTCCTCTTGTTCTCCCAACATAATGACATCGCTGTTTTGGCTACGACTGTCGCTTTAAGAAATACCTGGCACTCTTCTTGCTCCGTCTCCCCTGGTCCTGCCGTCCCTGCCTTATGCTGCAGGCGGCCCCCTTCCGTCCTTCTCCTCCGCATCTCCCCATCTCCCGCACACGCACTTTTACGCCGTCTCATAGATGGCATCCTCATTCTGTTCCAGAAGTGGAACCAACGTTTGGCTTAAAGATTGATTCTAAAGCCAGTAGAACAACATCGACATATTGACACCTACGCGTGTGATTCTTCGCCCGGCTCCCAGTACTCCTGCTTATACTTGCTTCCTGGTGATAACTTTTCTTTGAGCTGCAATTTCAAATAGCTTTTCTTTCTTTCTCGCACTTGTTTAACTTCAGCATGTTCCCCATTTCCCCCCGACTTTTTTTTAATAGTTTATTATTTTTAAAAATTTACATCCAAGTTAGTTAGCATATAGTGCAACCATGATTTCAGGAGTAGATTCCTTAGTGCCCCTTAACCCATTTAGCCCATCCCCCCTCCCACAACCCCTCCAGTAACCCTCAGTTTGTCCTCCATACTTATGAGTGTCTTCTGTTTTGTCCCCCTCCTTGTTTTTATATTATTTTCATTTCCCTTCCCTTGTGTTCATCTGTTTTATGTCTTAAAGTCCTCATGTGAGTGAAGCCATATGATTTTTGTCTTTCTCTGACTGACTAATTTCACTTAGCATAATACCTTCCGGTTCCATCCACGTAGTTGCAAATGGCAAGATTTCGTTCTTTTTGACTGCCGAGTAATACTCCCTTGTATATATACACCACATCTTCTTTATCCATTCATCCATCGATGGACATTTGGGCTCTTTCCATACTTTGGCTATTGTTGATAGGGCCGCTATAAACATGGGGGTGCATGTGCCCCTTCGAAACAGCACACCTGTATCCCTTGGATAAATGCCTAGTAGTGCAATTTCTAGGTCATAGGTATTTCCCCTGACTTTCTGTCCTACTAGGCATTCTATTGAGTTCCCTGCCCCCCTCAAGATCTTCCTTCTAGAACCTTTTGTCACCTTGCTTCATTCTGGACAGTAACCATCTGGGAGCTTCCTTTCACTGATTTCCTGAACTCAACCCATAGTTCCTGAGATTTGGGTGGTGATTCTTGATTTTTCCCCCCTTATTTTGCCAGAGCATACCAGTAAGTAACATCCTAGGCAGAGGTGTGCGGTGGGTAAAATTTCCAAACCTTTTATGTTTGGAAATTTTTTTAGGGGAACCTGGCCGGCTCAGTTGGAAGAGTATGCGACCCTTGATCTTGAAGTTGTGAGTTTGGGCCCCGCACTGGGTGTAGACATTACTTAAAAATTAAATCTTAAAAAAAGGAAATGTATTTATTCTGCTTTTATACTTGATTGATAATTGCATTGGGCATATCTTAGTTTGTAAATCAAATTCCCTCATAGCTTGCTCATGCTCTGTTGCCCTCTGTATTGATTTTCCCATTGAAAATCTTGACCTATTCTCACTGTTATCACTTTATAAAGACCCTGACCCTCAGTGGAAGCTTTTAGGGTTCTCTCCTTGTCCTTGGTGACCTATTATTTCAGTGTTGTTCCCAGGTGTGGGCCTTGTTTCATTCATTGTTCTGATCTCGGGTCCATCACCTCTGAGAAATTTTCCTGTATTAGTTCTTTGATACTTTCCTCTCCTCTGTTTCTTCTGTCCTATTTTTCCAGAAACTTCTATTGGTTGAATACTCACTCATTCCTCTATGCCTCTTATCTGTTGGCTCCTTTTTTCCATCTCTTTGTCTTGATATTTTCAAAGCATGCAAGTATATTTAAGCTCAAGAGCAATTTGTCTTTTCAGTGTAAAGTCTTATATGAAAATAGTTCTTGTTATATTGTGTCTGTAATAACAGAGTGACAGACATTTCAAACAAGTTTCACTTTAGGAGTTTAAGGATCACCATAAAACATAAATCAAACCTGCCTTAAATGAGCGAGGCTCTGAAAGTTTAACTGCAAAATGAGAGCTAGGGATATTAGAGGCATAAAATGAAGATGAGGGTAACTAGGCAAGATAGGAGTCAGGTAGGAAAAAAACTGTCATCTGAACCAGTGTTTTGGGTGCTCCCTCAGTTCACTAGGCTCTTGGGGCGCACTACCCTCTCCTCCCTGCCTGTGCTAAGAAGAGAGTAGGGTCAGCACGTAGGGAGGGGGACTGAAAGAGTCAAATCTCATCTGTGATGGGATCTTCTCTGAACAAGGCGGCTGGACTGAGAATGGCAGCGGGGTGGGGGGAGGTCTTCCTGTCAAAGGCAGAAACCTATCAAGGTGCCAGGCAGGGGGAAGCGGAAGCCAGGTAAACAAATGGAGAACCAGGCTCAGATAAGGGCTCAGCGCTACGCTTGAGTGGATTTGGTCGCTGGCTAAGAAACTGACAGAGGCTCTGAATGCAGGTGGGGCAGGACACACAGCCATGTGAGTCAAGAAGAGCAGCATGAGTACACACACACACACACACACACACACACATCACTACCCACTAAATCACCTCCACCACTGCATCAACGGATTCTTTCCTTCATGCACAAATGTGTTGAGAGTCCGCCCCTCACTGTGCCTGCACAGACCAGGGCTGAAGTCCAACATTGAATCGGGGGCCCTCCCTCTTTCTGTGTCCCATGGAGGAGCAGGCAAGTGCCCAGGAGGGGGCTGGCGATTCCTTCATGGTTCAGTTGCCTCCAGATGAGCTGCTTGGCAGGAGAGGAGGCTTGCAACCTGTTGTCTCTGTGTTCATGGTTTATCTGCTAAAAGAATACTTTAGATAATTAGCCATTCATGCAAACGTTTACTTACTCAACAAACAAATATGGAGTTCCAAGAATGATAATAACTAGCACTCCCTGAGTGCTTAGTACGTGTGAGGTACCGTGCTAAGCCCTTTGAACTCCACTGTGAGCCAGATGTCAGGAAGATAGAGACAAAAACGCATGAACTGCCTTGGAGTTGTTGAGAGGCCAGTAATCAACACTGCAACCATTTCGCGTAACCTTCTCAGCAACATCCCCGTGAAACATTGTTCTTTAGAGGGAGTGTGGTAGGATGGTTAAGAGTAAGGCCTTTTATGTCAGTGACCTGAGTTTGAAACCTGTTTATACCACATTTTAGCTGGGTAACCTTGGGCCAGTTACTTAACCTGTTTAAGCCTCGGTTTTCCCATTGATACAATGGTGGTGGAATTCATGATAGCTGCACTTCATGGAGTTGTGAGGATCAAATGAGACAATGCATAGAAAGTGTTAGCAGGTAGTGAGTTATTGTTAAGCCCAGGGTACTCTGGGATCCCGGGAATTCACTTTGGATAATGTTCAGTTAAGGCAGCCTGAAGGCGTCAATACACAGGATGGCTGGAAAGCAAGGAAGGAATTAGTGTAAATGGTTCATATTATTCTGGTCGGAAGCCCAGCATTGGCCTCCACCCCCCATCAGTATTTCTGTGTAATAACACAAACCTCTTTGGTTTCGGGTTCTGCAACCATAATGCAGTGTGTAATTACAGTAGGTCTTGGAGAAGTCTCTTCTTGCTTTTGGGACTCAGACTCCCTCTCTCTTTTTAGTTGAAGTATAGCTGACCCGAAATGATACATTAGTTTCAGGTGTACAACATAGAGATTCGACAAGTCTAGTGTCACGCTGTGTCACCCTAGGTGTAGCCACTGTCACCACACAATGCTATTACAATACCATTGACTATATTCCTTATGCTGTAGCTTTTATCCCCACGACTTATTCATTGCATTCAGATTCTTCATCTTTACAAAGCAAAGGCTGTAACAATCCCACTTAGGTATTTATCCTTCGAATATGTTCACTTCAGCATTACTTACAATGGCAAAAACTTAGAAGTCTATAAATGTCTATCAGTGGAAAATTTAATGAATTATGACATTCATAAATGGAAGACTATGTAGTTATTAAAAAGAGAGAGGTAAATCCATATGAGCTGATACAGAGAAATGTACTCTATTGAGCTGTAAATTACATGCAATAAACGTGCCCCTTCTGAGATGTGCCCTTCTGTGCATTTTGGCAAATGTATTACCTGTTACCATCACCCCATCAAGATAAGAAATAATTTCTGTCACTCTAAAAATTTTCCTGTGCCACGTTTCCATAAATCCCTCCCCACCCACACAGAAGTAATCATTCTTCTGATTTCTAACACCATAGATTCATTTTGTCTCTTCTTAAACTTTATGTTTTTGGAATCATAGTTTACAAAAAATATTCAGCCCCGTTGTCGCAAGTAACAGGAGTTTCCTTTCTGTTGCTACTGTGCCCAGAATATTTGTGTCCCACTCACCCCTCAACCCACCCTCTGCCCCAGATTCATATGTTGAAGTTTTAACCCCTAACTCCTGAATGTGGCTGTATTTGGAGATGGGGACTTTAAGGAAATAATAAAGTTTAAATGAGTCTCTGGGGGTAGGGCCCTGATCCCACAGGATTAGTGTTTTTTTTGTTGTTGTTTTGTTTTTTGTTTTTTTTTTAGGAGAGACACCAGAGAGCTTGCTCTCTGGCTCCCTGTGCAGGCAGGAAGAAAATGTCACGTGAACACAGGGCAGGATGGTGACTGCCTGTAAGCCAAGAGAAGAGGCCTCAGAAACCTACTTTGCCAGCATCTTGGTCTTGAATTTCCCAGGCTCCAGAGCCGTGAGATATGAATTTCTGTTATTTAAGTCTGTGTTATTTCATAGCAGCAGAGGTAGACTTGCTGAATAGGAATTTGTTGTTTGTTTGTATACCATGGTTTATTTATTGTCTAGAGAAGGACCTTTGGGCTTCTCCGGTGTGGGACGTATGTATAAAGTGTGTGTGGTGTGTGTGTGTGTGTGTGTGTGTGTGTGTGTGTGATTTCTATTGGATATATACCTAGGAATTCAATTTCTGTATCATATGATATGCACATATCATATGATATTTTAACTTTATTAAAAACTTTATTAAAACTTTATAAAAACTTTATTAAAGTTAAAAAGTTTTAACTTTATTAAAACCTGTCAGTTTTCCAAGGTGATAGTACCATTTCACACTCCAACCAGAAATAAACGAGAATCCCAGATGCTCTTGCCAACACTGAGTATCCTCAGTCTTAAATTTTAGCCATTTAAGTCTGTGGAATTGTCTATCTCCTTGTGGTTTTAATTCATATGCTCCTGATGACAAATGGTGTGGAACAGGTGTTCTCATGATTACTGAGAAATATTTTTCTTGTCTTTTGTCCTTTCTTATTGCATTGTCTTTCTGTTTTTAATTTGTAGGAGTTTATTTTATTTGAGAGAGAGAGAGAGAAAAAAAAAAGCACGCCCATGGGGAAGAGGGGCAAAGGGAGATAGAGAATCCCAAGCAGGCTCCATGCTCAGTGCCGAGCCCAACGAGGGGCTTGATCCCACGACCCTGGGATCGTGACCTGAGCCGAAATCAAGAGTCAGATGCTCAACTGACTGAGCCACCCAGGCACCACTTTGTAGGAGCCTTTTTGTATTCTGAATATAAGTCCTTTGTCAGATATACGTATTGCGAGTATTTTCTTCTAGTCTATGGTTTGTCTATTGACTTTCTTAATTGTGTACTCTGAAGAACAGAGTGGCATACAATTTATTTAGGTTTCTTTTACGGTTAGTGTCTTTTGTGTCCTAAGAAATGTTTGCTTACCCCAAGGTCATGAAGATATTTCCTGATTTAGAAGCTTTTTCTATAAACTTTAGAGCTTCCACTTTCATACTTGGGTCTCTAATCCATTTGAGTTCATTTTTTGTGCATGATGCAAAGTATAGGTCAAGACTCATAATTTTCTATGAATAGCCAGTCGTTCCAGCAACCTGTGTTGAAAAGACTATCTTTCCATTAAATTACCCTTGAAACTGTAAAAATTCAACTGATCCTATATGTGTGTATTGGTCTATTTCTGGGCTCTCTATTCTGTTCCCATCGATTTTTATGTCAATACCATAGTAAGTCTTGAAAGCAGATAATATGTTTTTTAACTTTGTTGTTTTTCAGAACCGTCTGGACTCTTCTAGGAATACTCTCACTTCCATATAAACTTTAGAATAAGCATGTCAATTAAAAAAAAAACAGAAGCCTGCTGAGATTTTAGTTAGAATCTATAGACCAACGCATTGAATCTATAGATCAGTTTACGTGAGAATTGACCTCTCAACTATGAGTCTTTCAATCAATGAACATGGTATATACCTTTCCATTCATTTAGATCTTTAAAATTCTTCTCAGCAGTGTTTTGTAGTTTTCAGTGTACATGTTATATTTTGTCAAAAGTTTCCTCAAGTATTTAATCATTTTGGTATTTTTTTAAATTTTATTTTCTAATTATTCATTGCTAGTATATAGAAATACAGTTGATTTTTGTACTTTGTCTCTGTGTCATGTAAATCCTCTTATTAGTTATAGTAGTGGTTTTATAGATTCCTTTGGACTTTCTATGTATTAAATCATAAATACTGAAGAGTTATCTTCAAATAGATAGTTTTATTCTTCATTTTCAATCTTTATATGTTTTATTTCTTTTTCTTGCCTTATTACACTGGTTAGGACCTCCAGAACTATCTGAGTGGTTGTGGTAAGAATGTATATCTTTGTTTTGTTCCCAATCTTAAGGTAAAGTGTTCAGTCTTTCACCACTAAGTAGATATTAGCTGTAGGTTTTCATAAGTGTTTTTAATTAGGTTATGAAATTTACATGTTATTCTTGTTTGTTGAGTGTTCTTCCTTTCTTCTTTCCTTCCTTCCTTCCTTCCTTCCTTCCTTCCCTCCTTCCTTCCTCCCTTCCTTCTTTTCTTTCTTTCTTTCTTTCTTTCTTTCTTCTTTCTTCCATCTTGAATCACTTTGAATTTTGTTGTATGTTTTCCCTGTATTGAGATGTTCATATGTTTGTTTTCCTTTATTCTGTTAGTAATGTGAGTTATACTGATTGATTTTTGAGTATTAAACCAGTCTTCCATTCCTGGGATAAGTCACATTTAGCTATGATGCTTTTTTTAATGTATTAGTGGATTTAATTTGCTAATATTTTGTTTGGAGTGTTTATGTCTATGTCTATTATTTTGGTATACATTTTCTTTTTTTATAATGTCTTTGTCAGATGTTGATATCAGGGTAATGCTGAGTTGGAAATTGTTTTCTCTTCCTCTGTTTTCTAAAAAATGTTTATGAAATTGATTTTATTTCTTTCTTAAAATTTTAATAGAATTCACCAGGTAAGCCATATGGGGCTAGAGTTTTCTTTGTGACAAGGTTTTAAATTCTGAATTCAATTTATTTAGCAGATATAGGGTGACTGAGATTTTTTTACTCCTTCTTGGGTCAGTTTTGGAAAGTTTTGTTTTTCAGGGAATTCTTCCATTTCCCTTAAGTCATTGAACTTACTGCTGTAAATTAAAGTCAAGATGGAATAGCAGGGACCAGATTTCCCCTTCTGCCTGAAACAACCAACCAACTATACAAACAAAAATGGTTGCCATTCGGTAAGACAGGAGGCGACAATAGCTTTGAGAGTAAGGAAACAAATAAGGTGAGCCTCTTACAATCACCCCAACTTTTTGCCTGGAGAAAGATTCAAGGCCTACGTGCAGAAAGGAAGAACTCAGGTGGAGCCCAGTCATTTCCCTGTGTCGGGATGGAGGTGGGAGTCCGGGAAGGCAGGGGTGGGTGGAGTTTGCAGGGCAGAGCACTAGAGAAGACAGAGCTGCACACGCACAAATCTTCAGCTAAGTACTGAGGAGTGCACACCTTTGAGGAACTATCTAAGGCTGAGGAAGGAACTACCCCAAAGCATTAGAGAGACCATCCCTGAAGTTTGTACAGGGCTGAGTATTCCCTCTTCCCACCAGAGTGGAAAGCCTCGCATTCCAGGTGGTGTCCTCAGAAAGGTCTTTCCTCAATAGTGGGGCAAAATTAGCTCTAGACTAAATGCTACTCAGCTCCTACCTGACAACGTTGAAAAACAAAACCTGAATCAAACTGTGTCTAAGTAGCTTCATCACATTACAGAACACAGGTCAAACATACTTATAGGAATAGAAAAATGGGTGGTAATTTTTCATTACATTGTTGGTATTATGATTGATGTAAGATAGAGACTCTGGGTTTTTGAAGATCTTTTTCTGCAGAGTGGTGAATTTTATTTGGGCAGGCAGTTCAATTTTTGATGGGTCACCTTGCCCTTCCTCAGGCTTGGTTTCGCTCTTTGTTAAGGTGAGTCTATTTTGGTGCTTGCTTTTCTTCCTAGGGCACCGTGCCTACTCCCAGGGCATGGGCTTTACGCCTGAGACCGGCCTTTCCGGGGTCTCCACCAAGTGCCTTGTATTTGTCCAGTCTGGCTGGGTCAGACGTCCAAGTTCTCTCTTCAGTGTTCTAGTCTCTGAAGTCTCTGTGCATCTCGCAGCTCCTCAGAGGCTCTTCTCCGCTCGACCTTGTGAACGATCGCCGGGCAGAGGCAGCCCTCCTGGATTGCTGGGGCCCTTTGTGCAGTTCCCTCCCATCCACACCCCATGTACTCTGGCCGCCTTACAGCAGCCCTCGCTCTCCTGTTTCCTCCACCTGGCCCTGGCTCTTCTCCCAGGTCAACCACTGCTCTGGACTTGGGCCCCCTCAGGTCCCTGAAGCTTGGAACCACCTCGCATGGAAGAAAGCAGGGGTGACTGGGATTTTTTTCTTCCACGCTACCCTTCTCTCAAGGTAGTAGCTCAGCACTTCCTCAACGCCTGAAACCAGTTGCTTCATTCTTTTGTTCACTTTTATAGTTATTTTTTTTATTTTATTTTTTATTTTTTAAAATCTACATCCAAATTGTTAGCATATGGTGCAACAATGATTTCAGGAGTAGATTCCTTAATGCCCCTTCCCCATTTAGCCCATCTGCCCTCCCACACCCCCTCCCATAACCCTCAGTTTGTTCTCCATATTTATGAGTCTCTTCTGTTTTGTCCCCCTCCCTGTTTTTATATTAGTTTTGTTTCCCTTCCCTTGTGTTCATCTGTTTTGTCTCTTAAAGTCCTCATGAGTGAAGTCATATGATTTTTGTCTTTCTCTGACTAATTTCACTTAGCATAATACCCTCCAGTTCCATCCACGTAGTTGCAAATGGCAAGATTTCATTCTTTTTGATTGTTGAGTAATACTCCATTGTATATATATATATATATATATATATATATATATATATATACCACACCTTCTTTATCTATCATCCATCGGTGGACATTTGGGCTCTTTCCATACTTTGGCTATTGTCAATAGTGCTGCTATAAACATGGGGGTGCGTGTGTCCCCTCGAAACAGCACACCTGTATCCCTTGGATAGATGCCTAGTAGTGCAATTGCTGGGTCATAGGGTAGTTCTATTTTTAATTTCTTGAGGAACCTCCATACTGTTTTCCAGAGTGGCTGTACCAGCTTGCAATCCCAACTTTTATAGTTATTTATAATCAGAAGTTAAGGCTGATGCCAGCTACTAAATCATGGCTAGAACTAGAAAATGCAGAGAGAGATTTTAAAGTTTATGTATTTATTTTGAGAGACAGAATGTAAGTAGGGGAGAGGCAGGGGGGAGAGAGGAAGAGAGACAGAGAGAGAATCCCATGAGGGGCAGAGAGAGAGAGAGAGAGAGGGAGAGAGAGAGAATCCCAAGCAGGCTCTGCACTGTCAATGCAGAGCCCGATGCGGGGCTCAAATTCACAAACTGTGAGATCATGACCTGAGCTGAAGTTGGACGCTTAACTGACAAAGCCACCTAGGGGCCCCTCCATGATATACTTTTATTCATTTATTTTTGTGGAGGTAAAATTTACATAAAATTAATCATTTAAAAAAAATTAAAGTTTATTTATTTTGAGAAAGAGACAGAGAGAGTGAGCAGGGGAGGGGCAGAGAGAGGGAGAGAGAGAATCCCAAGCAGGCTCTGTGCTGTCATTGTGGAGCCTGATGCGGAGCTCAAACTTACGGACAGTGAGATCATGATGTGAGCCAAAACCAAGAGTTGGCTTAACCGATTGAGCCACCCACGGGCCCCCCAAAATAAATCATTTTCAAGTGAACAATCCAGTGGCATTCAGTACAATCACAACGTTGTAGAGCCCCCACCTCTATCTAGTACCCAAACATTTTCATTACGCCAGAATGAAACCCTGTGCCTGTTCAAAAGCTGCTGGCAACCACCGGTCTTCTTTCTGTTTCTGTGGGTTTACTTGTTCTGGATAATTCGTATAAATGGAGTGATGCAGTACATGGTCTTTTATGTCTGGCTTTGGTACCTAGCGTGTTTTCAAGTTTCACCCACGTTGTGGCATCATATAAGTACTCCATTCCTTCTTGTAACTCGGTGATATTCTATTGCATAGATACTCCGCAACTTGTTTATCCATAAATCGGTTGACGGACATTTGGGTTGTTTCTTCCTTTTGGCTATTGTGACCAGCACTGCTGTGGACATATGTGTCCTTGTGTTTGTCTGAGTACCTCTTTGCAGTTCTTCTGGGCACATACCAGGGGGTTGATTTGCAGGGTCGAATGGGAATTCTATATTTCACTTTTTGAGGCACCACCAAATTATTCTCCGCAGCGGCTGAACCAGTTTACATTCTTATCGGCAGCATACAAGTGTTGCAATTTTTCCACTTCCTTGCCAGCGCTTGTTATTTTTCCATGAAGAACATTATAGCCATCCCGGTAGGTAGGAAGTGGTATCTATGTCCTTGTGTTTTTCCGATGACCAGTGACTTTGAGCATATTTTCATGGGCTTACTGGACATTTGTGTATCTTCGAGGAAATGTGTATTCAGACCTTTGCCCATTTTTAAATTATGATTTTTTAAAAGTTTATTTTGGGAAGAGAGAAAGAGGGAGAGAAAGAGAGAGAGAGAGAGAGAGAAAGCGTGTGTGCACATGTGAGTAGGGGGGAAGGTTAGAGAGGTAGAGAGAGATCCCCAAGCAGGCTCTGTGCTGACAACACAGAGCCCAATGTGGGGGCTCAAACTCATGAACTGTGAGATCATGACCTGAGCCAAGATCAAGACTTGGACGCTTAACCGACCAAGCCACTCAGGTGCCCCTAAATTATGATGTATTTTAAGTGAAAATAATTAATATGCATGCTCTGATCTCAGTTTGGAAAAATAACAAACATCGTGAGTTGTGTGTGCATGCCCATGTGTGTGTATACACAAATACACACAGAGAGAGAGCGTAGTGGTTAGATGCACAATTAGAATAACACTTCCTGGTTTGTATCCTGGTCCTGATGTCCCATGTACAGCCATGGCAAGTTACCTAACCTCTCCGTGTCTCAGTTCCCTTACCTTTGAGCTGGGGATAAGTGACCTGTTCCTACTGCAGTCAGGGTGGAGTGAGGGCACATGCGAAGGGCTTGGAACGGTGCTCAGGAGCACTGTAACTACTTGTTACATATTTGTTGCTTATGTAAGATAATAACAGTGGTATGCAGATATACGTTGGCATATGCACAGATGAAAAGTCGTTAAGGAAAGACAAGCAAATGATAACAGGAATTTCTGCTGGAGGATAGGACTGGAGGGGGATGGGGCACTTCCTTTTTTTACTTATTTATTTTGAGGGAAGGGAAGGACAGAGAGAGAGGGAGACAGAGAATCCCAAGCAGGCTTAGCAGTGTCAACGTAGAGCCCCATGTGAGGCTCAAACTCTTGAACCAGGAGATCATGACCTGAGCCAAAATCAAGAGTCCGATGCTTGACTGACTGAGGCCATCCAGGTGGCCTTTTAATTCATGTAGTTTGTACTGCTTGAATTTGTCAAACAAGCATGTATTAAAACGTAAAGATTATTTTTAAAGCTTAATGATGTAGAGATAGGGGAACTTTCTGCTTTAAAATTTAACTTCAACCATAATCCTCTATCCAGGCTCTACAATGACCAGACGGCCTTTTTTCTTATGGATTTTCTGAGGCAGCAGTTTGAAAGAGCATTCCAAGGAAAGGCTATGAGGTGGCCCCTGTGTGCCTCTCCAGAGACTCCCCTCCACTCCCCATCTCTGTTCTCCAGCTTCTCAGAACTTCCTCCAGCCCCTGGCACACCTTACTTTCTAATGCTTAAGAGACTTTTCACTCTTTGTTCCCTCTGCCAGGAATACTGCCTCAGACTCCACCCTACACCCTCGTTATCCTCCTTGAACTTACTTGCTCTGGGAAGCCTTCCTTTATCCCTCTTCCAAACTGGGTTGGGTGTCCCTCCCTTCCCTGTGCTTGTCTAGTGCTCTGTGTGATCCCAGATTTATCTTTTGTTACGCCATATTGGGAATCATCTCTGGTAGTGAACTTGGTAGAATAGGAGCTATATTTATTTCCGTCATGGCTTCGTGGATCTATCTTCAAAGGCTACCTGTGGCTGGCAACATGGGAAGTGCCCACAGCATTTGTTGAATGCAAGAATGAAGGAGGGTGAGATATGGTTACCCAGTCAAAAACCCAAGGTTCAGCCCTCCACGGAGTGTCCTTGGTATTTGGTATAACCCTAGAGCTTTAGGATCTGAAGACAACACCCTAGAGGAAATTTCCCCATGTGGAAAGCTAAGTAGCTTGTAGACCTTTGTCTCTTCACACAGTTGAGCTGCCTACAGATTCCAAAGAACTGATGATCACCCATCCAATTCTCCTGGATATTATCGAAGGGTCATTTCCTTCTTTGAAATAAAGCAAGATGGGTGTTTTTCTTCCCAAGCCTACGAGTCCCCAAACAGCCACCCCCTCAATTCCAGCGGTGGTGCAGCTGTTCTTTCAAAAAATAAAAATAATTAGAAAAATATTTTTACCTCCCTGTGAAATAAATAACTTGAAGTTTCCAAAATTTCCAAATGAAGACCAAAATTAAGATGTCCTGAGCATCTGATACATGTTCCTGGCCCGGGGACACCATAGGGTTGAGAAGCTGACACTGAGTTAGGCCTCCACACATCCTTCAGGACAATGTCGCACAAATGAGACACCACAGAAATGCATCAGCAGAAGAGCCACGCCCCCATGATGTGTTCCTCGGAAGGGACCAGGCCAGGAGAGTACATCCTTCTGCGAGCTGATGTCCAGATCAGTGTATTTTCACCAAACATGGAAAACTCGTTGTAGGTTACTGTTATTATTATTGGTGTGAGCTATCCTTTGGGGATCTTTGGCTTGTGAGCTTGATGGTGTGTGTATTAAGTTGTTGCAGTGATGGTGGGGCTGACTGTGTCTTCTACTTGTCACTTTTTAATTCTCCTCATGGGACCCACAGGGATTCTGGTAAATAATAAACACTGGCCCTTGTTCTTCTCCATGAACAGATCGTAGAGTTATAGATGCAGGAATGATTAGGATGTAGAAGGACTTCTACGTCCTAATATAGGTGGAGTGCTGATCATGGCCAACTTGGGAGAGACGCTCAACTTGTCTTCCCCAATGGGGTCTGGTGAGGCTCTCCTCTTAGGCCCGGCTGCCCCGGAGCTCACGAGTGATGAGCAAATCCCCTGCTGAAGTACCCTTGCATCTTCTGATGCACACTTGTCACCTGACGGGTAGCGGTGGCTGGGAGGCCGGCCTTGCTACCTGGTGTCCCATGATGCCCCAGCTTCTGGTTGAGGCTGGGGCTGATCTCTCTCGAGATTTCTGGAGCAGCCAGAGATGCAGATCTGGCTTTCACAGAGGGTTCGGTTGCCAGCGTGGAGGTAGCTGTAGTCTGAGTTACATTTCTGCTTCTTAGTATCCAAGACAGATCCGAGAGTCTCACCGTGCTGATAATATTAATATTAATCACCACCACCACCATCACGGCTAACACTTGAGTGTTTACTATGTGCCAGGCATTCTGCAAAACACTTGAGATGGAATACTTTATTTGATCTTCCCAAGGATCCTGTGGGGTTTACCCCCATCTTACAAATGAAGAAGATTATTTGTAAATAAGGCTGAGTAACTTGCTCAAGGTCGCCTAACTCAGACGTGTGGCAGAGGTAAGATACAAGCCCAGGCAGCGGTTTGCGGGTGGGGTGGGCACACCCTATGGTGACCTCCAGTGAGTTGCATCTTTGCACAGCCCTGTCCCGTTGAGGGTGGGCAGAACCTGTGACTTGCCTGTAATACACAGAGAATGCGAAAGTGATGGGTGTCACTCCCAGGGTTACCCCATTTTATATAAGACTCGGTCTTAGCGAACTGGAGCGAGAAAGAGTCTCCTGCTGGCCTTATAGATGTGAGCACCTGTTGTGAACTGCCTACGGAGAGGGCCATGTGGCAGGAAACTGTGGGCGGCCTTCGGTCCCTGAGGGCCACCTCTTGCCGACAGCCAGGAAGAAGCGAGGGGCCTCACTCGCACAGCCTCCAGGAGATGAATTCTGTCTCCAGGAGAGAAGTCATACTCCCACCGGGATGAGTTGGGAGCGAATGATTTCCTAGCTGAGCCCCCAGATGAGAACGCAGCTTGGTAGCAACACCTCGACTGCAGCTTCTGGAGACCCTGAGCCGAGAACCCGGCTTAGCTGTCCCCGCTGGACTCCTGACCCCTGGGCACCATGAACTGACAGCACACTGTTGGAAACCACTCAGCTTGCGGTGATTAGTTCTGCAGCTTAGAGACACCCCCCACCCCCCGCAGCCCGCTTCACCCGCCACACCCACCTTGCAGCAGGTGTCTGTGTGCTGGTGTGTGCATCCCCCCTGCAGGGTTCTTTCCCTTTCCAAGGGGTTCCAGCCTCATTGTCTGGAAAAGGCTCAGAGCGAGGGAATCCTGGGCTTCTTGCTGACAGGAGGCAGAGAAGCAGGAGACTCAGGGACCATCAACTGTTTATCTGAAAGAAGATTAGCAGGAAGCAGGAGGAGCCCTCCTGCCTTGTGATGTTTCCAGGCAGGCAGAGGCTTTGGGTTAGGATGAAGGCATAATAGCCGAGGAGGGTCCTAAGCATGGCACTGAAAGTCAACACCGTGGGACAGAGCTGCCTGCATGGTCCTTCTGAAAATAAAATGCAGCCCTAGGTATGGGGACTGAAACCAGAACGTTCTTCCTCCTTGTTGGCCATGCGTGTGCCCCGTCAGGCCTGTGTAGGACTGCGTTCACCAGGGCTGCTGCGTCAAGGCCAATACAAAGTGTTTCCGGTGTCTTCCCTAATCCCCCCCGGACATTAAACTCCTTTGGGTGTTGCCCCTGGAGGCTGAGGGCCCGAGTGGGGCAGGCCTGCTCTCCAGGCTGAGCTGGCACTGTCCCGGTGGGCCATGAAGTCACCTTTACTGATCACACTTTCCAAAGAAGGAGAAGGAACACCCACAGCCTGGACTCGGAGGCACGGGTTTGGGGCCCGTGTCGAGAGCGTCGGCCTGGCCCACCCTGGAGAGGCAAGCTGCCTCAAGAAGTAAGAACAGTTCCCGACTGATTCATCACTTCCTCGGGGACATCCGGGCCCTGCCTCTGCGTGCACCTTGAAGGGACGAACACTTGCCTGTTCAAAACCATCTCTTGCGGACGTGGCCACCGAACAAGGCTGTCGCCCCTGTCCTGCCCAACCCCCGTCCATCTGGATTCCTAAACCACGACTGCCTGGGGAGGTCGTGGCCCTCAGGGGTCAGAGGACTCCTGGGCTGCCGTCTCCACGTGGTGGCCAAGAGGCCGGGCTAGGGCTGGATGGGTGGTCTGGGTCCTCGGGTCTTCCTGGGAAGGTCGAGCAGAATCAGTGGAATCTGTGCCAAGCGAAATAGAGACGGGCATCAACATCAGCCAAAAATTGATACGCACGCTCAAGGAGGCACAGGAGAAGCACAAGACGAAAGATACACGCAGGTGTGCAAAGTCCAGAGCGCCTCACTCCCCACCCCATCTGTGAAAAATACTTGAGAGAGGATGACAGAACGACAGACGAATGTGCACAGACCTCGGGAAGCACGGAGGTGAAGTGACTCCTAGCTCTCGCTGGCTGGGACGACGGAGGTGCGATGGAGCCGATGATACAGGTGCCCTCTGAGCACGTCCTCTCCACTGTGGACCCGGTCAGTGTCAAGGTCATGTGAGTGCTTTTACTGTTTCCATTTATGTCAGTCATATTTTCACACTGTTGTTTCCTCTTTTTCTATCTCCTGACTTTGACCGGTTGGGTCAGGTTCCTATGTATTCTGTTTCCCACTTGCTCAGCCAAGGAGCCCCTGTTGCACTTTCCCAAATGCAATGAAATGGGGAGGCCCCTCCCTTTCCTTCCGTTTCCAAAAGAGCACACATTTCTCTACCATTATTTGAAAATAACATGTCAACTAAGGATGACAGGGCACATATATAGACGGTATGGTTCCCAAGGACTGGGGAGTTTCCACGTGCACCCACGAACACCTATTTGGGGGGTTATTTTACAAAGGAACAGCCTCCATATCTGCCTCTGGGATTGGGGATTTTCTGTTACATGCAGCAATGATGAATTATACTGTTCAAACATTTCCCGCCTATCCCTGTGGGAGGATTACATATTCCCATTTTATTGAGGACAGGCTTAGCCACATGGCTAGCTTTGGCCAATGAAGACTTGTCAGAAGTGACCTGGGCCACTCCTAAGAGAAGCTTCGAGAGCCACTCTGTTCCACCATATTTTTTCCTCCGCCATGAGCCCAGCAATGCCCGGGATGGGAGACACTCTCATAGTCCAGATCCCAAGGTGAAGGGCGCGTGAGCAGAGCCTTAGCCGCCCCACAGTGGACCAGCTGTTTAAGCAAGAACTAAATCTTGTAAGACCCTGAGATTTTGGAGTCACTTGTCCACACACATAACCCAGTCTATTCAGATGACTACCATCCTCAAACATAATCCGAGCTGATGGTGTTTGTGCCTGAAATGGATCTCATACTTAACAAAGCATCATGCCATCTAATATGTAATCACCACCCCGGACTTTTAATTAACCCCGTTTTCAGAGAAAGTGATGGGGACGTACAGAGAGGAGGTCATCTTCCCAGGACTGCACAGTCAGGGGAGCAGAGCCAGATTTCAAAACCCAGGACTCAATCCTTTGCTCATTTTATTGCAGGAAGCTTCCTCATGAGACAGGAGCATCCTCTATGAAATAGTGCACGAGCCACCATGGGTCGCCTGGGGTTTTCTCATCCAGTTGCATTTTTTTGCTGGAATGACACATCGTTCTAGGTTTCTGATGGTTACCCTTGGAGTCTGACTGACTTATCACAAGATAAGGATCCTTCACCCCCCAAAACCGTCCATCCTTAAAAAAAAAAAAAAAGATGAAAAACTGAACTGTTGATGCTCAACTCCCACTGCCAAATTGGGCATAAAAATTAATGTTTAGTTCAAACACCCCATACTCTCTGAATTAGAGGCCTGAATAACCAGTTTCCTGAGTTTAGGGGGAGGTTATCTTCAGGCTCACCTTTGTGCAGTAATTCTAGGCTTCTTGCTAGACTCAGATCTCAGGGCTGTGTAGTTAGCAGAACAGGGTCCCCATTATCTGGGAGCCGGGGGCTTGCTGACCCTCCCGCCTCACACTTCTGAGTTTGGCAGAATGGCCACCTCCTTCAGGAAACTCAGGCGGTCCCCAGCCGTCTCCCTGGGAGAGAGTGAAACTTTGTCAAGGGCGCCTTTCACGAGGGGAAAAAAAATCATCCCAAAACCTCACGGTGGCATAAACCTAACCATTCAGGGCCCCCTCACAGATTTTTACACAGGACATTGGGGGGGCAGGGGCGGGAAACAGGAGGTGGGAACCAACTGCGGAGGAGAGAAGAAAGGAGCTCCTTGAGCTTGATTCTGAACATGAGCAAGAACACGGTGCAAGTTTCAGTTTGATGGGGGCAGGAGGGAAACAGGGGGAAAGCATCAACATTTCCACAGACGAGACCGTTTGTTTTATCTTGACATTTTCCTTACCTGAGTTTTCACGTAAGTGGATTTCTGGATCTCTGGGCTATAATTTGGGGCACATTTAATGATGAAAAATTTGGTTTGGACCAAGGCACACTCAAAAGTTCTTCTCCTTCAAAGCTGATTTATTGCGTCCTACCCCTCTTCAGGGATTGTGTAGTCTTCTGATCAAGGCTCTTTCCAAATTCGTGCCCGTTCTGAACTGTACAAGTTAGGGAGACCCTCCCCCAGCCTGGGCAAAGGCCCAGTGTAGGGAATAGGGAGAAAAACTGGGTGGGCTGGAAAGGGGAAGATAAGGGTGTGCCAAGAACAGTGCTGGAGCACCAGACGTGCTGAATCTGTTGGAGTGTGGGGGCTGCCATCTGCGTGGTGGAGAAGGGGACTGTTACTAGCTCACCCGTGACAGAGGTGGGTGCCCCAGACAGGGTGGGGCATCATATCGTGGTTTGGACTTGGATCATGATTTCTGAGATGGCTTCAAAAGTCAGATGCTAGGAGGTATTTAGAATCTTGACACCAGGATGGATCACAGAACCCTAGAAGAGTGAAACTGGTTTCATTGAACTCAAAGATTAATCTCTTCGTGTTCAGCCTTTGACCCTATCAGGTAGCCATGAACACATTTAATAGGATGGTGTTCACTGGCCCTGAGAAGTTAATCCAGGTGGATGGCATGGATTTCTTTAGAGCTGGTGGGTTTCTTAAAGACACAAGACACCGCAGCATTGCCGGCAAAACTGTTAGCAGGACTCCTCACCGCAAGCTGTCCTGAAACAAAGGAGGTGATATACCCCCCTCCCCGGTGATTAAGGCACTTTCTCCCCAAGTGAGGGTGGGTGAGGGAGTGGCCCAAGTCACCTCTGTAGCTGATGGGGTATCAGTGAACTATTGTCGTGTAACCACCCCCAAACAACAGCATCAATTATTCCTCACAAGTCATGGAAAAACTATGGTTCTCTGGTGTGGCCCTGAGGTGCGGATCATGGCTTGGCTTGCTTATGCTCTTTTGCTCTCTTCTCAGCTGGTGCGATGGCTAGACACTGGCTGGTCCAGGACGGCTTCACTCCTATGTTAGGCGATTGGCTGGTTTTTGGCCGTAGCAATAGGAGTGACTGAGTCATGAGTCTCAAAATCCAGCAGGCCAGTCCAGGCCTGTTCTGTTGGTGGTGGCAGGGTCCCCAGAGAACGAGAAGTGTGAAAAGCTTTGAAGAACTGGCTCAGAGTCACCTCTACTATGTTCTATCAGCCAAAGCAAGTCATGTGGTCAGCCTGGATTCAAGGATTGGGGAAATCAACCCCATCTCTCGATCGGGGGAGCTGCAAAGCCACAATCTCAGTGGCGTAGGTGCAGGCGGATGGACAATTAGGGACATATTTGTAATCAGCCTACATGAAGGGATTGTCTGTATTTGTGAGACAGCTGACCCAGGCCAGGGTATGATGTGTGACCTGGAACCCAAGGCGTCTCTGTGTGAAGTGAGCAGACCCACAGAGGAATCAGGCCACAGCCCTGACCTCAATGGGGCTATCTCCCTAAACAAGCAATTGTAAGGCCAAAGGTTGTCCCACATTCAAAATATCGCCTAAGGTTTCTTCTCTCAGTCCCTTGGTGAGTGATTCCTGCACTTTACAGAAAGGGAGAGGATAACATCAGGGCACTGTTTTGTCACGAATATTGCTTTTTGAAACAAGGTTTGAACTCACTAAGCATTGTAAGGTTTTTGGAAAGACCTGATCACAGTATGTATGTCTGCTCTGTAGTTTCATAGGTTTTCTTGCTGACTTCCTAAGACATTATACACATGGAAGAGGTAGGAGGAGTAACCTAAGCTTTGTGGCTGTAAATCAAGCTTCATAAATCTGGGCCACAGATGCGACCTACCAAGGACAGTAGTGAACCATGGTGCCCTGTCCACAGTTACTGAGATCAGAGCTCTCAATCACTTCCCTTGTATGTATGTGTTGGCCGTGAATTATGACCGTGAAGATCTCTAGGGCCACCTGCACAGGCTGATGGTAACTCTACCTCTAAGAGAAAAAGAGCAGCACTGGAAGGATGGCCAGATTCCTTGATCACCCCACCTCCACCCCATGGGGATCCTACTGGAAAAATGAAAAGTCGCTTCTCACCAAAAGGGCAAAGGAGTTGCCCTGCTGGTTTGCCTGCCTAAAAACTATCCCTTACTGCCCCCCACACTGTGCTTTCTTCCATGCCAATGGAGCCCTACTTTGGTTCTAGTACAGGTAGCGATAGCGACATGTTTGGGTGAGGTGGTACCCTCTCCCCAGCCCCAGAGAATGAAGGATGATGGGTCCAGGCCAACCTGCGCTAGGGATTGTTTAACGATGGCCATGTGACCCAGTTTCCCGCCAATAGTACTTAAGAGGAAGACTGTGGAGGGCTTCTGAGAGAGACCTTCCCCTCATAAAAAGAGAGATGCACCAAGAGAAAACTTCACTTCTTCCTTCCTGCTTTCAAACTATGCTGTTAGATCATGAAGTGATGTTTCAACGCATGGCAGTCGGCTGCTCACCACAAAGGGAAGGCCGAGAGAATCTTTTCCAGCTGACGTAAGCTCTGCCATCATCGAGCTGTGGAGCCAACCTGGAACCAGGGACGGGATTCAGCAGATGTCCTGAGGCAGCACTTGTGAGTGGCTGTGCTGTCCGACGGGTCGGGCACTGGTCTGATTTGTCAGTGCCCGTGCTATGCTGACTGTTAAGTGAATACCACCCTTACCCCTTGCTTGAAGCCAGTGCCTCTAGATTTATGGTCACGTAGTAAAAACGAACCCTCTTGTTCAAGCCACATTAATTGAATATTCAGGTACTCATAGCCAAAAACATCCCGACTGATGTGTTCAGGGATCCTGGGAACTCGGTCATGTCTGAACCGTGCATGTGGATACGACACTTGCAGGGCTTTGGGGGCAGGTAGCCCCGTCGGCATCTCTCCTGTTCCTTCCCCTGGCCCCACTCCCAAATATTAGGTAACAACGTTTTCCTTGTGTGTTGGCTCCCTGAGATCTTTTTTTAAGGTGGTGGTGGTGGAGTGAAGACAGGCTATCTCTAATCTGCACCTGGAAAAGGAAGCTATCACAGCTCTATCGATGTGCTCTAGCTGTTCTTCATGGAAGGGTTGAGATAGAAACTTATCCTCTTTGGCAGAAAGGAGGAGATTTAGCTAATCTGTCCATTTGCTCTTTTGCTACACTATTTGATTAGCCCTATTGATAGTGTCCCTTTTAGGAATGGGGCTTGGGTATCCATCAGTCAACCAGACAACCAATCAATGTTGTTGATGCACGCTGTCGGTGGAACAGGTAACTTCAGGGTGAAGGCCTATGGACACACTTGCCGCCTTGTATTGAAATTATTTTTTGCCTACATCCATCTTCCCGCTGGACTGTGAGCAACTCCGTGGCAAGGGCCACATTTTTAATCTCTGTATCGTTAAGTTTGGCACAGGGTCTGGCCCATAGAAGGTGCTTGATAGATGATTTGCTGGAAGAAAAAAAAGAAGGTGTTACATACAAAATTATTTTAAAATGCATGTCCTGCCAAGAGTGGATTACTTTTATGGCCACAGAATAACTTACTTTCTATCTGGCTGCCTGAAAAAAATTCTAATTAGGGATAATGGAATATCTTATCCCATTTTTATTTTATTTATTTATTTATTTATTTATTTATTTTTTTTTTACGTTTATTTATTTTTGAGACAGAGAGAGACAGAGCATGAACGGGGGAGGGGCAGAGAGAGAGGGAGACACAGAATCGGAAACAGGCTCCAGGCTCTGAGCCATCAGCCCAGAGCCCGACGCGGGGCTCGAACTCACGGACCGCGAGATCGTGACCTGAGCTGAAGTCGGACGCTTAACCGACTGCGCCACCCAGGCGCCCCTTATCCCATTTTTAAAACCAAGACGTTCAAAATACCCTTCAGGGGGAATCAGCTTATCTTTCCATGTGCTTTCTGTGGCATAGTTTGTGCCTAGAAAGCCTTTTCTGATGGGAAGGTTGATGCTTTCTAAAGCCACTCTCCTCCTAAAGGTGAGGACGAGAAGTGGAAATCTTTTTCTCAGGGTTAAAAAAAAAAGAAAGATTTTCATGAATTCACTAAGTAGTGTGTTTGAACTAACTGTAAAAGCTGACTTAAAGAAACTAGATAAAATATATTTATATCTCTGCCAACCATCTCTCACCATGTCAGTGCATCTGAAGCCTCCCTGAGATCCATGAGAGACAGCATGTAAGCTGTGCTTTAGATGGCCATCTGAAAACTCATCAAATAGCAAGATACGAAAAACAAAATCACCTCCAAAACTTTTGAATTGCATTGATCTGTGGCCTAAAGCCCTCACCACAGGAAGAGAAATGATGGATTTGAGACTCACAGGAGGGTTCGTTTAAAGTGCTTTGTGTTTTGTTTTGTTTTTAATTTATGTATGGAATTGCCCGGGAGTAGTAAATAGACTTTATTTGCTAAATTTCGAGGAAGATAAAATTATCAGGACTGTCTGTGTATTTCAAAGCCAGGGAAAACAAAAACAGCTTTGAAGCCTCTCCTCCTGGATTTTTTTGTCCTAATCTTCTAAGAGATGGTCTTGATAATGTTTATTCTTTTCTTCTTTCTAAAACAGTTGAAAGTACTATTTTTCTCAGTTAAAATAGCAACCCGATTTTTAATTAGGTCAGGTTAGGGACCCATTGAGCACCACGGATTATTTAAATGATTGCAAAAGGGTGAGTAGGAATTTCTGATTGGCATCTCCCCCCTTCTCCCCAAATCTCTCTCTTCCGCCTCTCCCTAACCCTGCGTGGCTCCCACCCGGGTCACACCCTGCTCTTTGCGGGGAGGGGCAGGGGGGCTTCTCATTTGGATTTATACACACCATCTGGACAAGTTTCTCTACCGTGTTTCCCCAATAACCGAAGAGATAAGCCTTTCCCGTCAGCTTGGAGATAATGTATAGAGTTTTTGTTTCGATTGGTGGGCATGGGGAAGGGGACACACAGCCCACACTACGTGCTGCCAGCAAAGACTGATGGGCGGGGCTTTCTTTTCAGTTTTCACATACTAGGAAATAACGGTTTTTCACAAAATCCCCTCTTGTGATTCTCCCCCACAGCCTGGAGCGGTGTTGGCAAACTTTTTCTGTCAAGGGCTAGACAACAAATAATTTAGGCTCTGTGGGACATTTGATCTCTCTTTTAGCGACTCAACTCTGCACAGAGGCAGCCATAAACAAAGTGGGACTGTGTACCCATGACTGTGTTCAATAAAGCTTTATTTACACAAATAGACAGTGGCTCGGGCATGCTCTGGCTCGAAACATCTCTCAGTGCTTTGCCTCGGGGCCCAAGACGTAGTTTTTTGAGTGAAGCTACCCCGCCTGCTCTCATAAGGAGGTGGTGGACCCAACTGTGGTTCTGACCTCTTCAGGTAAGTCCATTGCCTCACCCGACCTGTGCCCAGGCCACATCTTTGCATGATGGAGACCTGCTGAGCATTACAGCATGTAGACCCTTTAGTTAATGAGCTTACTAGCTGTCCTTGTTGAGGCCCTACTAATGTCCCACCTCAGTCATGATGACCATCTTCTCGCTGGTCCCCAAATTCTAGTCTTCGGTCTCTTCTTCACACTCTCAACTAGGGCCAGCTTTCCAGAACACAATCTAATCACAGAGTTCTTATTTGAACCATGGTCGATGAAGATAGGTCCAATCATGTCGAATCATTGCACTCAAGACTTTTCCTAAACTGGTAGCAGGAGGACTTACCCATTAGGCCAAGTAGGTGTGGTGCCTGGAGCCCATGATACTTTTAGAGGCCCAAGAACATGATTTACTTTATTAAAAAAATTGTTTTAATAATGTTTATTTTTGAGAGACAGAGAGAGAGACAGAGCCTGAGCAGGGGAGGGGCAGAGAGAGAGGGAGACACAGAATCCGAAGCAGGCTCCAGGCTCTGAGCTGTCAGCACAGAGCCCGAGGCAGGGCTTGAACTCACAAACTGAGAGATCATGACCTGAGCTGAAGTTGGACGCTCAACCAACTGAGCCACCCAGACGCCCCTTACTTTATTTTAAGGTAGAAAAACAATGAGAATAATAATAGTAATCATCATGATAATGAATCCAGCCTGAATTTTATTCATCTTTCTATGCAGTCATAAATATAATTTTTTAAAATTTCATAAACGAAGAGGCCCATGAAGGCAAAAAGTATGTAGGGCTCTTTCTTAGACTGCCGTATGAAGGAGAGAATGCCCAGTTAAATTTGACTCTCAGATAAACAATGAATAATTTTTTTAGTATAAGTATACCCCCAAATATTGCATGGGCATACTTATCCTAAAAGCTTATTTGTTGTTTATCTGAAATTCCAATTAATTGGGCACCCCGTTTATTTGAAATTTAAGCTTTTATTTGCTAAGTGTGGCGAGGCTGCAGGAAAGTCATAGTGGGGCCCTGGCTGGACCAACTACAGCCACAGCCTCCTCTCCCACACGCCGAAGCTAAACATCTTGGGTCGGGTTCCCAGGAAGCAGATCTTAGGATGAGGGTGTATGGGCAAGCAATTTATTTAAAGAAGTGCTCCCAGGGGCATGTGGATGGCTCCATCGGCTAAGCGTCTGACTCTTGATTTCCGTTCAGGTCATGATCTCATGGTTCGTGAGTTCCAGGCCCCTGTTGGGCTCTGCGCTGACTGCACAGAGCCTGCTTGGGATTCTCACCCTCTCTGCCCCACCCCTGCTCACATGCACGTGTGCACGCTGTCTAAACAAACAAACCAAACAAACAAACAGTTTTAGGGGCACCTGGGCGGCTCAGTCGGTTAAGCATCCAACTTTGGCTCAGGTCATGATCTCTCAGTTTGTGAGTTTGAGCCACCGCCCTGCCCCCCCGCCCCGTCGGGTTCTATGCTGACAGCTCAGAGCCTGGAGCTGCTTCTGATTCTGTCTCTCTCCCTCTCTCCTTCTCTCTCTCTCTATGCGTGTCCCCTGCTCACACTCTGCTCTCTCTCAAAAAAAAAAAAAAACATTTAAATACATACATACATACATACATAAAATAAAGAAGTGCTCCCAGGGGAGACTGGTAGGCGCATGGGAGAGGGTGAGAGCAAGGCAGGCCAGGACAGGGAGGAGTCCGGGCAGGGCTGAAGTGCAGACCCGGCTCGGTGGGGGGTGCTTCCGCCTGACCCCACAGGGGAGTGTCGGCTGCACCCCAGAAACGTCCCAAAGGGCAGAGCATTGGCACCACCATCTATACCGGAAGACGCCAGAAAAAGAGGTTAGCCCAAGTGAACGGCTTGGGTGGAACAGTCACTCTGACCCTGCTACCTTACTTTCCTGTGGTTTTACTCTTTAACCCGCACAGAAGCAGCGCAAAGGACAACGGGGACATCAGCGCCGGTGATGACGTGAACGGATGCTGCTGTCTCATGTCATCTGGGACCTCACCCACGTGGCCTCTCAGAACTCAGGGGTCTGCCTTATTACGATAGCAATATTTTCTTTCTATGGGGCGTCCAGGCGGCTCAGTCAGGAGAGCATGCAGCTCTTGATCTTGGGGCTGTGAGTTCAAGCCCCACATTGGGCATATAGCCGATGCAAAAAAAACCCAAACCAATATTTTCTTTCTTTGCCGCTGTTCTTGGGTCTTTCTACGTCTTCACCCTCGCTACACCATCAAGCACATTCGACGTTCAGTTCTGCGCACTGACCGAGGCCGGACACGGCTGCCGGCACGCCTCGCAGCCCACTGGCCCAGCTTCCTGACGTTCTCCAGACGTGTCACTTTCTCACCTCTTGTTTTCCTCCTGTCCTTGGCTCTGCCTGCAAACCCCTTCCCATCCTTTTCTGTTTGGCAAATTCCTATCATCCCCGAAGGCCCGGGAAAACGCCCTCTGTGATGCTTTCTCTTACCCCTGTTCCCGAGGAACACGCTCCACCCAGGGGGCCTCAGACACACCTTCAGTGTCACTGATCCCTGTGACACAATTGTTCGCCTACACATCTGCTTCCTGGCTGCCCGCGCCCCTCCCTCACCCCCGTCAGGGATTTGGTGTTACCGATCTGATCATACCCGGTGCCTAGCCCGCAGTGGCCCCACAATGTTTGCCGTATGAATGTAACGAATACAGAAATTCGGTCGGTGGCTTTGCGCAGATGAGCACTCTACTGGAGTCCACCGCGCCCCGTCCCTGTAGGCCGCGTGCGTGTGTTTACGGGACCAGCAAAGCAGAGACACCAAAACGGAAGTGGGAACAGGAAAACCAGTCCTCATCAGATGCCACTGAGCTGCACGAAGCTTCGCGGAAGCCAGATGGATGGTGGGACCCCCAGGGATGTTGTCTCAGTCTCGATTCCGTGTGTCTGGGCTCCCCGACGGGGGCCTTTCCCCATCCCCACTGCAGTGTCCCCTCTGATGATTCGAAGTGCCTCCGTTTCCAGGATGGGAGCCTGGCCTCGGTCTACCTGCAATTACGGGAGGGGGGCTAGCCTTGCCAGGCCCCTCGTCTGGGGGCTTCTTGTGCCACCCTGGATTCCCAGCTCTAAAACACCCAGGTCTGATGGAGGGTAGATATCCTGACGTGAGGAACACCACGAAACCCTGTGGCCAGACTGGACCCTTCAGACTTGGACGTGAGCCTTGCTCAGACCTGCATCGCCCGCCCCGTTGGACACGCAGTTTCTGCTGCCGGCATCCTTCCCCTCGGCCTGCTGGGCAGCCCCCTCCCACAGCCAGAGGTGAGGAAGGAGAGGGCCCAAACGCTGGAGTAGACACATCTGATTGGACCTGGGCCCTGGCACTAACCAGGGGGGTAATCCTGGGGAAGTGGCTTCAACTCCATCTCCTCGCCTGTCAACGGGAATCATGCTGTCTCATGGGAAAGACAGAATTAAGTGAGGTTACTTAGATGCACAGAACAGTATCAGTTCCTCTCCCTTCTGTTTTGGGGGCTCCCTCTGTTCCTAGATTTCTCCCTTCCCTTCCCCTCATGACCCTTGAAGTCCAGGATTCAAAGTGCCATTCAAATGGTCTGAAAGATAGGAAGGAGAGGCGCTCTCCTCCAGGCCTGCTGCACAGCCGGGCTCTCCTGGGGCCCCCTCCCCAGCTTCCTGAGGAAGGCAGGGCTACGGCGACCCAAAGGGGCCTGGAACATGACAAACTGAACAGGGCACAGACCGCATAGCACGTTTGATCCAATGGAAAAGCCCAACGTTATTAGGAAGAGCCATAATGGGATATTCCTCCTGACATGAGTGGGCAAAAGGGGACCAGGTGACCAAGGGACAGCGATGTGGAGGAAACTGGGAGTATCATTCCCAGGTGGGTCTGGGGTTGCTCAGACTGGGTGGGAGGTTCCGCTCACGCGGACAGAGTGCCCAGCACAGGCAGGAACTCCTCTGGCTTTCTCCGAGACGTGGGGGAGACCCTCCGTCTGACCCGTCCAGTGAGGACAGGGCAGGCCCTTCAGGCGGAGAGGTGATCAGTGAAGGTGCGATGGCCATTACTCGTGACTGTTCCCACCCTCCCCGCTTGCTTCCATCCCTGACTCCTTTCCTGCCTCTTTCACCCCAGCCAAGTAAATAGAATGACGCAGACTTTCGGTGACAGCTCCTCTCAATCTCCAATTTAATTCCAATAGTCTCCTCCTGTGCCCAAAAGATTCCCCAGGTTGATCCCTCAAGACAAATTATTTGGTTACTTTTTTGTTTATTCCCCCAATATCCCACGTGGGGGCTGGGGAGCAAGGTGAGCTGCTCAGTCCCACGGTCCGGTAGGAGAGAGGGGGGTGTAAGTAAATGATCCCAGGACACATGCTAAATGCTGCCACCAAGCGCTATGTAAGGTGCTATGGGAACACTGAGGAAGGAGTGACTGATGGTCACAGAAGAAGGCGCGCGCTTGAAATGAGTCTCTTTAAGACTCTCAGCAGCAAGGAGTGATCTCCAGGTAGGGCTTGGGTTTTCTGAAGTGAAGGCATGGAGGCAAACTGGCTTGGACTCCTTAATCTAGAGACATATGGTCAGATTTCTTGACTAAAACAGAGTCCATAGTGCCAGTCACGATTGCCTGTCTGGATTATTCAAGGAAGGCCTGAGGGGACCAGTGTTGATAATTAGAGACTCTCAGCTTCTGACCTCAGCACCTGCTTCAGGATGGAGAATGATTATCATTCCACGGCCACTTGGAGGACAAACGCAACACTATTTCCTCCATTGGGCGTCATATTTCCTCCATTGGTCTTCTACGATGGCTAAATTAAATACAGAAATACCTTAGCCCTCTTGGTTTTATGTGTGTGTTTGGGGAGCTATAAATGCTGCTTGAATTTTTCTGTCTGTGCCGGTGTGGCCTGGTGGGAAGAACACCCTCTTTGGACTTGACGGAACTGAGTTTGAATCCTGCTACTTCCTATGTGACCTTGAGCAAGTTATTTAAACCCTCTGAGCCTAACTTCCCTCATCTGTAAAAGAAAAGTTGTAACACTATCAGTAGGAAGAGGACTTAATGTTGGCGGAGGCCCCAAAATGCTAAGAAAAAAATAGGTGACAAGAATCCCCCTCATTCCCAAAGTGAGGTGCTAGGACGCGTATGCAGAACTTATGAGGAAGCATCCTGGAACCAGTGTTGTGATCCCTACCCGCTACCTACCTCTACCTCCCCCAAAAGGTATACAGAACCTGAAGCTGTCAAGGCCAGACGTTGAAATTAGACTTCTTTGCATACAGTTAGTCAGTGGGTAAGAGTTGTAATCTTCCCTTTGGAAAGAGCTGGGGAATATCTCCTCACTACAAGTTTGGTGAGAAGGTTCCAAGGAGACTCTAACTCCAAAAATTGGGAAGAAGGTAAGCATTCTATTCAATATTTACTATCCAGTATTTATGAGATATAATATTCACTGGAGGTCCTAGCTAGTGCAATAAGGCAAGAAAAAAAAAGTCATAGATTGTAAAAGAAGAAATAAAACTGTCTTTGTTCAAAGATGACATAATTATATACATAGACAATTTGAAAGAATCCACAAAATGAGCTATTAGAGGTAAAAAGTGAGTTTAGTAAGATTGCAAGATAAAGGTCAAACCCCCAAGATCAGTTGTATTCTTATACACTAGCAATTAATAGTTGGAAATTTAAGGATTTTTAAGTACTATTTACAATAGCATCCCCAAACACAACATATTTAAGTATAAATCCAATAAAATATATACAAGATCTGAACGCTAACAACTACAAAACACTCATGAAATAAAAAAGAAGACCTAAATAAATGGATGTTTCGTGGATTAGAAGACTCAGTATTGTTAATATGCCAATTCTTCACAAACTGGTGTATTGATTAAATGCAATCCAAATCAAAATCCAGGAAATTTTTTTTTGTAGGAATTGACAAGTTGAGAGCATGTGGCTGGCTCGGTCAGTAGAGCGTGTGACTCTTGATCTCGGGGTGGTGAGTCTGAGCCCCACATTGGGTGTAGAGATTACTTAAAAATAAAATCTTTAATAAAAAAAGAAATTGACAAATTGATTTTAAAATCTATATGAAAAGACAATAAATCTGGAATAGTCAAGAGAATTTTTAAAAAGAACAAAATTGGAGGATTCACAGCATCTGATTTCAAGGCTTCCTATAAAGCCAGGGTAACCAAGGGAGTGTGGTATTGTTAAAAGGATACACACGGATCAATGGAACCAAATGGAGAATCCAGAAATCGACCCATACATATATGGTCAATTGATGTCCGGCAAAGGCACAGGCAAGTCAATGGAGAAAAGACAGTTCGACATAAATGGTGCCCAAACTATGAGACATGTGTATGCAAAAGCGAACACCTTGTGCCATATGTAAAAATTAGCCCCAAATGGGTCATAGCTTACTTTCGATGTAAAACCCAATACTGTAAAACGTCTAGAGGAAAATGGAGGACGAAATCATTGTGATCTTGGGTTAGGCAAAGATTCTGTGGTTACAAAACTAAAAGCTCGATCCTTAAAAGAAAAACTTGATGTTTTTGACTTCCTCACCGTGGAACACTTCTGCTCTTTGAAAGACACCGTTAAGAGAATAAAATACTACGGATGCAATGTCAGCATGATGACTGTAGTGAGAACCGCTGTATGATATATAGGAAAGCCGGTAAGAGAGCGAATCCTAAGAATTCTCATCACAAGGGGGAAAACGAGTTTTGCTTTTTTTTGCTTTTTAAAAATTGTGTCTGTAGGACATGATGGATGTTCACTAAACTTGTAGCAATAATCATTTCACAGTATATATAGGTAAGTCCAACCATCTTGCAGCACACATTAAACTGAGACAGTAATGTTTGTCAATTACATCTCAATAAAACTGAAAAAAGTAAACATCAAAACACATGCAACCAAATAAAAAAAATAAAAACACCAAATTGTCGCTGATTGTCAAATTCTTGATGGATGTACAAATGGAAAGATTTAAGTGGTCATCTTACAATATCTAAAGAAATGAGCTGGTGGTGGAAGGGATTTTCCAGGTCTTGCAATTACTCATTACTAGAGGAGATGCCAATCTTACTACAAATAAATCATTTACAACATGCTAAAAAAAAGAGAGGGGAAGGACAAGCCACAGGCTTGGAGAAGATATTAGCCAAACATATCTGATCGGAAAATATAAAGAACTGTCAAAACTCTGTAATAAGTAAACAAACAACCCAATTAAAAAATAGGCAAAGGTTTGAGTCGATGCTTCACCAAGGATGATATATGGATGGCAAATTAAACATGTGAAAAGAGGGGCACCTGGGTGGCTCAGTCGGTGAAGCATCCGACTTCGGCTTGGGTCATGATCTCACTGTTCACGGGTTTGAGCCCCTCGTCGGGCTCTGTGCTGACGGCTCAGAGCCTGGAACGTGCTTCGGATTCTGTGTCTCCCTCTCGCTGCCCCTCTCCCACTCATGCTCTGTCTCTCTCTTTCTCTCTCTCTGTCAAAAATAAATAAACGTGGGGCGCCTGGGTGGCGCAGTCGGTTAAGCGTCCGACTTCAGCCAGGTCACGATCTCGCGGTCCGTGAGTTCGAGCCCCGTATCGGGCTCTGGGCTGATGGCTCAGAGCCTGGAGCCTGTTTCCGATTCTGTGTCTCCCTCTCTCTCTCTGCCCCTCGCCCGTTTATGCTCTGTCTCTCTCTGTCCCAAAAATAAATAAACGTTGAAAAAATAAATAAATAAACGTTAAAAAAACACATGAAAAGATGCTCAACATCGTTAGTTATTGAAACACAAATTAAGACTATGAGATACCAATAGACACCTATTCAAATGGGTACATTTTAAGATAAGTGGACAACACCAAGTGCTGACAGAGATATAGGGCAGCTGGAACTTGCGAAAGGGGCCAGGGACAGTACAGGACCATACAGCTGCTGTGGAAACCAGTTTGACAGTTTCTTATAATATGACCCAACAATCCCCCAATCCCACTCCTAGGTATTTACCCAAGTGAAACGAAGATGTGCGTTCACCCAAAAACCTGTACGTGAAAGTTAATAGTGGCTTTATGCATAACTGCCAACACCTGGAAACAACCCAAAGCCCTGCGATTAGTGAATAGTCACACTGTGGCGCGTCCCTACTACAGAAGCTGACGCAGCGATGAAAAGGAACAGATTACCAGCCCTCAGGACAACACGGATGAATCTCAAAAACACTGTGTTTGAATGAATCCATTTATATGACATTCTGGAAGAGGCTAACATTTAGGGACACGTAACAGATCAGCGGTGGCCAGGGGCTGGGCTGAGGGAAGGAACTAATTGCAAAGGGAGAAAGGGAATTTGGGGGGTAATGAATCTAATGGTTACCGTGTATTACGTTATAGGCATTTGCCAAAACTCCTAGAATTTTACACTAAAAGGGTGGATGTTGCTATCTGCACATTTCAATGTCGTCAGTTTTTCACTTTTTAAAAAAAGATAGTTGCATTTAAGGAAAAAAGGGCGGGTGCTGGGGGACTGAAGACGAAAGGGCCAGATGTTGGAATTTCTCTAGGGAGCGCTGGGGCGTGATGCGAACCTCACTCTCTTCTTGGGGAAACAGTAGGGGATGTGTCCGCTTGCCTCAAGTCCAGTGAGAGCATCTCGGAACAGACTACCCACTGGAAGAGTTGGGTATATGCTGCTTGTGGTTAGGACAAAGGGACAAGAATCTTAGCTCTCATCTGGGAGGAAAGCGGTGTGGCCGGCTGAGGCAGCTGAGGCGGCAGAGATCTCACTGGTTTGGGCAATCACGGTGTTACTATAGAAGTCAGAAGCTTGCGGTTCTAAATACCTCCGGGAAGGTGAGAATTTCCTGCAGGGAACAAAACCTGAGCAGAAACGGGTGTTGAGAACACGGTCCGGTACCTGGCTGAGAGGGTCCAGAGGCGGTTAGCCCAGACTTGCTCCCTGGGTCAAAGGATTCAGGTGTAGGGGGCCTGGAGGACCCCGAGGAAGCCCATGAGGGAACTGCCAGCTCTAGGCATCCACCCCCGGGGTGGCACCACTGTCAGATCAGACTTTTCCTGCCCTTGACCTTTCAGCCCTCATCCCCATTCCCTTGGGGGGGGGGGCAAAGGGCACATTGTGAGGAGGGTGGAGGCAATGGGAGGAGCCCTGAAGGGAGAATCATCAGACAATCTGATGGATTTCTGCAAGCTCCAGACCAGGAAGTCAGTTTCTAGAACTCAGCGAGAGATATAATGAAAGTCATTATTTTTTTCATTTAGATAAACATGAATTATTCACCAAAGTCCTAAATTCTGTTTTATTACAGCTTCCCATTTATCAAGGAGATAAAACATTTTTTTTTTTTCTTTTTTGGCTCCACCTCTGGAGGGGAAATATGACCTCACCTTGCTCAGTGGAACAAACACTGAGCGTAATGGTCACTTTCAATTGTGGAAGAAGGTGAACTGACCGTGTGCCAGGGTGCTAAACATTGTGGTTATTTACATCCGGCCGCGTCTGTGGTGAATGATAATGCTCTTGTGCCTCTGCCGCCTGGAAGTGGCGAATTGTCCTCGCCCGCCGAGAGGAAAATATGCGACTTCTCGTGATGATCTTAACGCCAGGTTTTTACACCCCTTTAAAAAGGATGTTAGGGCTCTAATCGACTTAATAGGCTGATTCTGCAGTCTGACTTTCACACGGGAGGTAAGAGGGTAACGTTCTTGCGGAGCCTGGTTGGGGATGAGGCGAAAGGCGAGACGCCAAGCAGTCAAACCCAAGGATGGAGTCGAGCCCACGGCTTGACTGAGCTCCTGTGAGTAACTCCATTTTCGCCAAGGGCTGCATGAGTCTCTCATGATAAGGGTCTTCTAGTCGCTTGTGGAGCTGACGGAGGTACCATGAGCCAAAGGGCAGAAGGTGACTGCGCCCCTCAGGGAGAGAGAGCCCTCAAGTGTCTGAGCTCACTCTGCTGGGACACAAAAGTGTTTGTCAACCCAAGGAGTGATGTCAGATTTAATTCTGCTGTCAACGGCTCCGTAAACCTGTAATGAGATGTATCCCGGGAACTAAATTACTCTTCTTGTTGTGATTGTCACCCCTGAGATCTGGTCTTTTGTGATAATCTATCATGGCATTGGGTACACCTGCACCACATTCCCCATATGCCTTGTGAAGGGTGACTGGCTCGGTCTGTGGAGCCATCAAGGTAACCATGACTTTCTCTCTTACCGTTAATTTCTCTTCCCTAAGATTTGCTTCAGACCTAGGATGGGAAAGGGAAAAAAGTAAAAAACACCTCACCTACATGTGTCCTGAATACATCTAAGTGCATCCTAAACACGCGTATTAATTTTAGTCCTCACCACTCAGCAGGTACAATAGTTATTGAATTACTTTTCTGTGTCCTTCTATCAGCTAGGACTCCTTTTTGCAAGTATAAGAAAACCCAACTTGAGGCTCGTGTAACTAACAAGACCAGGCATTGGTGAAAGCTTCAGGCATGGCTGGATCTAGGGGTTTACGACAAGGCTTCAGGACTCAGTCTCTAAATTCTCTTTGGGCTGGTGCCCAAACCAACTACTGTATCCAGGAGGTTGGGATACAGTAAATGGCCACATCTCGGTCATTTCCTCAGTCCTTGAATCCAGGACCAGATAGCGCCAACTGACCCACAGGACCAAATGTGAGAAGGGGAGAGAGACTCCCCAGAGGAAAGCAAAGTGTTGTCACTGGAGGAGAGGAACCGGAGGTTGAGCAGAAAAACTTACATTTGTCAAGAGCATATCTTGGCTCTGTCTTTTCTGAGCTTTGCAGCTCAGGCAAGTTATTAAACATTGCTCCACTTCCTCATTTTTAAAATCAGGGAAATAGTAGTCTATACTCAAGGATGTCAAAGGATTAAATCAAGTAATCTATGTAAAGCGCTTAATACAAACAGTAAACAACAGTTAAATATCAGTTGCTTCAATAATAGTATTATTACTATTTTTAATATTACAACTCCCTAATAGATAATAAAGTAATATCAATATTTCTGGCATCTAGTATAATGCTTAGCACATAGTAAATATGTGACAAATGCTTGTGGAATAAGTAAATGGATGAAAAAGGACACACGAAACCTTGAAATCAGCATATTATCTCTGATCATAAAGAAAGTTTACATAGGTTAAATAAATTTTATTTTAGGTTTATTAACTTAGGTTGATTTTATTTTATTGTTTTCAAATGTGTCACACACATAAATGAGCCTTTACAACATGCAAGTACAGACATGTACTAAAGAACAATAATGACGTGAGACCCAAATGACCACAACTAGGTCAAGATTGAAAATTGGTGCCTTTCCCCGATTGGAATCCTCTCTACTCAACAGAGATACCCCTGATGTTTTGTGATAATTATTTTCTTGTTTTACTTTATAGTGTTACCAATGACGTATCCATCCCCAAATTATAGTTTCATTTTATCTTTTTAAAAAATTTTATAGACATCAGATTATACTGTACACAATCATATCTGTTGGGCCTCTTCTGCTTCGACATCGTATTTCCAGATTTTTCTCAAAAAAAAATTTTTTTTAACATGTATTCATTTTTGGAGAGACAGAGAGAGAAAGTGTGAGTGGGGGAAGGACAGAGAGACAGAGAGGGAGACACAGAATCCGAAGCAGTCTCCAGGCTCCGAGTTGTCGGCACAGAGCCCGATATGGAGGTCGAACCCATGAATTGTGAGATCATGACCTGAGCCAAAGTTGGAGGCTTAACCGACTGAGTCACCCAGGCGCCCCTTTCCAGATTTTTCTATATTGATGAGTGAAGCTATAGCCTATTCCTTCTCAGTGCTATATGGTATTTTTGTGGTAATTCTGTATATTCTAATGTTATTTGGCACTTGACTGATACCAATATTGCCGCCCTGAATATTCCTTACATTTCTTCCGACATATGTTTGGGGAAGCTTCTCTAGGATTTACACCTTAGAGTGGAATTATTGGGTTGTAAGGCAGGTACATATTAGACTTTACTCGATCATGACTTTTCCCAAAGTGCTTTGAAAAATTCACACTCCCACCTTTGCTTGGAAGGGGGGATTATTTGTTTTCTTACAAATTCATAACAGTTATTTAGATATCCTGGATATTTGTCCTTTAACAGCTATATATGCTAAAAACATAAAATCCAATGTAAGCAGAAGGAAGGAAAAAACAATGATAAGACCAGAGATTGATGATAGACAACATAAAAAACAATAGGGAAAAAAATCAATGAAACCGTCTTTGAGAAGATCAATAAAATTGGTAAACTAGCCAGACTAATGAAGGAAAACAAAAGAGAAAGAAGACATAAATTATTAACATCAGGAATAAAGAGTATCAGGAGTAAAGGAGATCATCCTGCAGACATTAAAGGATAATACAAGAATATTATGCCAACTTTATGCCAATAAATTCAAGTACTTAAATGAAATGCACAAATTTCTTAAGGAACATGAATAGCCAAAGCACAATGAAGAAGAAATAGATAATCTGAATAGCTCAAAATCTATTAAAGAAACGTGTACTTAGAGGCACCTGGCTGGCTTATTCAGCAGAGTGTGAAACTCTTGATCTTGGGGTTGTAGGTTCGAGCCCCACGCTGGGTGGAGAAAAGAAAAGTGCACTTAAAATTTTCTCATAAAGAAAGCACAAGTCCTAGATATCTTCACTGATCAATTCGAACAAACGTGTAGGAAGAAATAATACCGAATATACACAATCTCTTTCAGAAAATAGAAGACAAGGGAATCCTTCCTGACCAGTTTAGGAGGCCAGCATTACTAAGCTACCAAAGCCAGACAGAACACTGCAAGAAATGAAAACTACAGACCAATATTCCTCAGGACCATAGAAGTAAAAATCCTTAACAAACATTTAGCAAATTGAATCCAGCAACGTGTAAGAAGGATAATACATCATGAGATCAAGTAGGGTTCATCCTGAGAATGTAAGATTAGTTTAACCTTCAGAAATGAATGTAATTCATAGTAACACAGTAAAAAAGAAAGCCATATGATCATCTAAATCGAATAAATATTTCACAAAACCCCACATCCATTCATGCTATAAACTGTCAGCAAACTTGGAAAAAAAAAGAACTCACTTAGGGGCATGTGGATGGCTCAATCAGTTGAGCCTCTGGCTCTTGATTTTGGTCATGATCCCAGGGGGGTGGGATCAAGCTGAGTGTCAGGCTCTGTGCTGAGTGTCGAGCCTGCTTAAGATTCTCTCTCTCTCTCTCTCTCTCTCTCTCTCTCTCTCTCTCTCTCGGGTGCCTGGGTGGCTCAGTCGGTTGAGCGCCTGACTGGCTCAGGTCATGATCTCACCACTCGTGGGTTTGAGCCCTGCATCAGGCTCTGTGCTGACAGCTCAGAGCCTGGAGCCTGCCTCAGATTCTGTGTCTCCCTCTCTCTCTGCCCTCCCCACCTCCCCTCAAAAATAAATAAACATTAAAAAAACTTTTTTTAATTCTGTCTTTCCACCCCCCTCTTGTGTGCTGGCTGTCTCTAAAAAAAAAAATAAGAAGAAGAAGAAGAAGAAGAAGAAGAAGAAGAAGAAGGGGAGGAGAAGGAGAAGGAGAAGGAGAAGGAGAAGGAGAAGGAGAAGGAGGAAGAGAAAATAATTCACTTAACCTGGTAAAAGCAGTCTTCAAAAAAACCTACAGTTAATATTACACCTAATGGTGAGATGTTGGATGCCTTTCCTAAGACTGTGAACAATGCAAATGTGTCTGCACTTACCAACTGCATTTAACATTTTGGAGGCAGGAGAATAAGGTGAGAGAAAAATAAAAGGCATACATATTGGAAAGGAAGAAATCCAAATGTCCTTTTTTTTCTTTAATGTTTATTTTTGAGAGAGAGAGAGAGAGAATACGAGCAGGGAAGGGGCAGAGAGAGAGGGAGACACAGAATTCGAAGCAGGCTCCAGGCTCCAAGCTGTCAGCCCAGAGCCCAATGTGGGGCTCAAACTCACAAACCACGAGATTATGACCTGAGCTGAAGTTGGATGCTTAACCAACTGAGCCACCCAGGTGCTCCAAAATCAAACTGTCTTTGTTCAGTGGCACCTGAGTGGCTCAGCTGGTTGTGTCCGACTCTTGGTTTTGGCTCAGGTCATGATCTTGCAGTTCATGAGTTTGAGCCCTGCGTTGGGCTCCATTCTGATAGTGTGGAGCCTGCTTGGGATTCTTTCTCTCTCCCTCTCTCTCTGTCCCTCCCCCACTCATGCTCGCTCTCTCTCTCTCTCTAAATAAATAAACTTAAAAAAAACTGTCTTTATTCACTGATAACAGGATTATCTATGTAGAAAATCTTAAAGAATCTACAAAAATACTACCAGACATAATACATGAGTTCAATAAGGTCACAGAATACAAATTCAACATACAAAATGCAATTGTGTATCTATAGGCTTAGCAACAAAAAATTGAAAATTGAAACTTAAAGATTCTGATGTGATTTTGATTGGGATTAAATTGATTCTATAGATCACCTCAAAGAGAACTGATTTCTTTAATAACTTGAGTCTTTCAGCTCATGGACATGATATAACCTTCCACATATGTAGACTTGCTTTAATATTTATCAATAGTGTTTTATAGTTTCTGTGTAAAAGTCTTGCACATCTATCTAATGACGAATCACTCCTACGTTTTTGGTTTTCTGATGCTATTGTAAATATGGTCTTTTAAAATTTCGTTTCAGCTTGCTTACAGCTAGAGTATAGAAATTCAATTGGTTTTTGCAATATTTACTTTGTATCTAGCAGTTTCATTAAGTTGACTTATTAACTCTGATAGTATGCATACTCTTTTTGGATTTTCTATGTACGCAACCATGTTGTCTACAAATTTTGATGGTTTCTTCCTTTATAATACCACTAATTTCTTTTCTTGCCTTATTACATTAGTTAGGACCTCTACTACAGTATGCTTGGTAGAGAGCCTTTATCATGTTATGAAGGTTTCCTTCCATTTCAAATATTTTCAGAGTTTTCTTTTTTTCTTTATTAAAAAAAAATTTTTAATGTTCATTTATTTTTGAGGGAGAGAGCGTGAGCAGGAGAGGGGCAGAGAAAGGGGGAGACAGAATCTGAAGCAGGCTCCAGGCTCTGAGCTGTCAGCACAGAGTCTGAAGCGGGGCTCAAACTCACGGACCGTGAGATCATGATGTGAGCCAAAGTCGGACGCTTGACCAACTGAGCCACTCAGACGCCCCGTGTTTTCTTTTTTTTAATCAAGGATGGATATTGAGGGGCACTTGGCTGGCTCAGTTGGAAAAGTGAGAGGCTCTTGATCTCAAGGTCATGAGCTCAAGCCCCACGTTGGGTGTGGAGATTACTTAAATAAATAACTTTATTTAAAAAAAGAAAAGAAAAGAATGGATGCTGAATTTTATCAACCCCTTCTTCATTTATGGCTAATGATCATGTGATTTTTCTCCTTTATTATATTACTTTCCTCATATCTTTATCTTTCCTCATATCATTATCTTTTTCATATATTTTGATTCACATGGCTAACATTTTGCTTGTGATTTTTGAATCTACATTCATGAGAGAGATTTCCTGAATATTTCCTTTCTTATACTTTCCAGTTTGGGTATCAAGTTAATGCTAGATTCATAAAACTAATTGAGGGAATGGGAGCTCTTTTTAGATTCTCTGAAATAGCTCTATATAAGATTACAATTATTTATTTTTTGAATGTCTGGAACATGCTCCCGATGTCATCAGGGTCTGCAGTCTAATATATAGGAAGGTTTAAATCTACAAATTCAATTTCCTTCATGGTTATAGAATTGCTCAGAGTTTCTATTTCTTGAATCAGTTAGATTTTCCTGAGGATGTGTCTGTCTCATAAAAGATTTCAAATTTAGTGACATAAAAATTTTCAACAATGTCCTCATGTTTTGTTTCAATGTCTGCAGCCTCTGTATTTATATCACTGTTTCATTCTTGATATCGTTTATGCTTTTCTCTTATTTCTCGGTCAGTCACTTTTATTAGTCTTTTCAGAGGATCGACATTTGGTGTGTTAATTGTGTCTGTTTTGTTTATTTTCTATTTCATTAATTCCTACTCTTACCTTAATTATTTCCTTTCCTGCCTTTCTTGAGTTTATTTTGCTGATCCATTTCTAACTTCATAAAATGGAGACTTAGCTTATTGTTGGTTTTGTTTTTTTTAAACACAGGGTTTTGGACTTACATTTCTCTCAATGTTATTTAGCTCTATTTGAAGATTTTGCTATGTATTTCATTACAGTTCAGCCTTTAATAGTTTTTAAGTTCTACTATGTTTTCTTCTTTGATCCCTTGTTTATTTGAATATGTGTTTCTGAATTTCTATGCATATAAGGGGCATTCTAGTCATTTTTTATTATTGTCAGTGAATGTAGTCTTTATGATTTCAATCCTCAAGAAATGTATTGAGATTTACTTTATGACCCAGTATATAGTCCATTTTTAAAAAAGATTATTTAGAGAGAGACAGCATGAATGGGGGCAAGGGGCCAAAGGAGAGAGAGAGAGAGAGAGAGAGAGAGAGAGAGAGAGAGAGAGAGAGAATCTTAAGCAGGCTCCACACTCAGCACGGAGCTCGATATGGGGCTTGATCCCATGGCCCCAGGACCATGACCTGAGCTGAAATCAAGAGTTGATGCTCAACTGACTGAACCACCCTGGTGTCCCTATAGTCCAGTTTTGTGAATGTTCTGTGTGTACTTAAAACAATTGTGTTTTTGCAGTTTTGGGGAGTGGTGTTCTGAATTCATCTGTGGTGGCAGCGAACATGTGCCACTCAGGTCTTCTGCTAAGTATGTCTGTGGTGGTCATGGTCACGTGCAATTCAGCTCTCCTGCTGAGGGAAGCATAGTTGACTGGAGCCCTAACGTCTGTGCCTCTGGATCCACCAACACCATCTGCGCTGAGACCACTCTTCCCCCCGGGCTCTTCCCCGCCAATGACTGAACAGGTCAGTGGTGTCAGTGCAGGGTCCATTCCCCTAATGGGCAACTTTGGCTCAGGGTCACCCCATCAGTCTAGCCAACACATTTGTAGAGCTACACTGTAATCTGAAACTCTTCCTACTTATTTCTCTTCTTTCTCCCACTCCTTTCGGACCTGTATTGTGGTCAGAAAGCCCTCCTGCCTAACACTGCCTCTTTCCCCTCCTCCTTCACAGGCGGTCTCCCCAATAAACCCCTGGCACAGCTGATCCCGTCTTGGGATCTATTTCCTGAACCGACATGTCCACTGGGTTATTCAAATCTCCTATATCCTTGCTGATGATTTTTTACCGTTTGCTCCACCAGTTAATGGAGAAGGTGACTAAAGTGTCCCATTATGATTGCTGGTTTATTACTCTCGGTATTGTCTGTTTTGGCTTAGTAGATTTGGAAAGTTATTGAGTTAATGTTAAATTATACACATCTTCTTGTTTAACTGAATTGCTTAATCCTTCTTGTCCATAGCATACTTTTTTGCCTTGAGTCTATTCTGCTTAATATTAAGATAGCTCAACCCTATACACCCGTTTCTTAGTAAACCTTTCTTCATCCTCTCACTTTCAAACTCTGTATGCTCTTGCTTAAGATGTTTCTTAGGGGGGAAAAAAGAAAAAAAAGACATGTTTCTTAGGAGCAGCATGTGGTTAGTTAAAAAATATATATCCAGGGGCACCTGGGTGGCTCAGCTGGTTAAGCTACTGACTCTTGAGCTCTGCTCAGGTCATGAGATCACTGTTCGTGAGATCAAGACCCACGCGGGGCTCTGTGCTGACAGCGCGGAGCCTGCTTGGGATTCTCTCTCTCCCTCTCTGTCTACTCACCTCCCATCAAAATAAATATACTAAAAATAAATAAAAATAAAATAAATATCTATTCTCTAATAAAATATGCTCTATTCTCTAATAAAATATGCTCTATTTTATTTTATTTAAAAATTTTTTTAAATCTTTATTTTTGAGAGAGAGAGAGAGAGAGAGAGAGCAAGTGGGGGAGGAACAGAGAGAGGGAGACACAGAATCTGAAGCAGGCTCCAGGCTCTGAGCTGTCAGCACAGAGCCCGATGCAGGGCTCGAACTCACGAACTGTGAGATCATGACCTGTGACATGCTCTGTATTTTAGGGGAAGTATTTAATTTATTTATATTTGTTATAATTATTATTTCAGGTTTATAGCTATCATGTTCTTAATTTCATGTTTTTTATTTCTGTTTTTCCCACAAATTCCATTTCTTTCTATTCTCTCTTGTCCTCTTCTAGATTGCTTTGTTGCTTTTTCCATTTTCATTTTTTTCCTTCCACTGGCTTGAGAACTCTGTTTCTATTCTGCAAGTGGTTTCTCTAGAAACAGCAGCAAATAACTTACCAAAATCAAAGTTACTCAATAATTTTACTCTTCTGAGAAATATAAAAACCTTACAACTTCCATTTGTGTGTTCCTGACTTCTATGCTATTATTGCTGTTTTGTTAATTTTTTTTTTTCAACGTTTATTTATTTTTGGGACAGAGAGAGACAGAGCATGAACGGGGCAGGAGCAGAGAGAGAGGGAGACACAGAATCGGAAACAGGCTCCAGGCTCTGAGCCATCAGCCCAGAGCCCGACGCGGGGCTCGAACTCACGGACCGCGAGATCGTGACCTGGCTGAAGTCGGACGCTTAACTGACTGCGCCACCCAGGCGCCCCATATTATTGCTGTTTCTTAATTCTATCAATTTTCCTTTTGTAATTCCATGCCTACTATTATTGTCACTTTATTAATTTCTTTTATATTTTGTTTTTAGAGAGAGAGCATGAGCAGAGGAGAGGGGCAGAGGAAGGGAGAGAGAGAGAGAGAGAGAGAGAGAGAGAGAGAAAGAGAGAGAATCCTAAGCAGGCTCCTAAGCATGGAGCCTGATGCGGGACCCAATCCCACAATCCTGGAATCACGACCTGAGCTGAAATCAAGAGCTCGATGCTCAACCGACTGAGCCACCCAAGAGCCTCTATTGTTGCTTTGTATATTCAATATTCTACTTGTTTTTCACTTTTTATGTGCTTTATTCCCTCTTGCTCCTCATACCTTACATCAGAACGAATTTTTCTCCTTCCAGGAGTGAAGTTTTGTTGGTACCAAATTCTTTCGGTTTTTGTTTATCTGAAAGTGACTTTTTCACTTTAATTATGGATATGGAATTGAAAATGACCATCATTTTCTCTCAGCACATTGAAGATATTCTACATTGTCTTTTGGTTTCTATTAATGCCAGTGAGTAGTAAGTTGTCTGTCATTCCTTTAAAAATAATCTGTCTTCAGGGGCGCCTGGGTGGCTCAGTTGGTTGAGCGTCCGACTTTGGCTCAGGTCATGATCTCGTGGTTTGTGAGTTTGAGTCCCATGTCAGGCTCTGTGCTAACAGCTCAGAGCCTGGAGCCTGCTTCAGATTCTGTGTCTCCCTCTCTCTTTCTGTGTCTCCCAGGCTCATGCTCTGTGTCTCTCTGTCTCTCAATAATAAAAGTTAAAAAAAATTAAAAAAATAATAATCTGTCTTTTGTGTCTTACTGCTCTTAAGAAATTCCCTTTGTCTTTGGTGTTCTGCAATTTCACAGTGAGATATATATATATATATATATATATATATATACACACCCTATATTCTAATATTATATATGATATATATTATCTATCTATATCTATCTACCTATCTATCTAGATAGCTTTTTCTGGGGATACCTTGGATTTCTTGACTCTGTGGGTTGGTATTTCATCAGTCCTAATGATATTCAGTCCTATCTCTTCTTTTTTAAAATATTTATTTATTTAAGTGATCTCTACACCCAACGTGGGGCTCGAACTCACAACCCCGAGATCAAGAGTCACATGCTCCACCATCTGAGCCAGCCAGGCGCCTTTAGTCCCTATCTGTTCAGATGTTGCCATTGCCCCATCCTTGTTTCCTTTCCGTTTTGCGACTGTAATTAGATATTTGCTAACAGCTCTTGATCTCTCCTCCATGTCTTTGCTTCCTCTTTCATATTTTCTCTGTGTGTGTCTCTGCTGCAATTTGGAAATGTTTTTCAGATCAGTCTTCCAGTTTTCTCATTCTCTGCACACGTGATTTTTCTAGTAAATCTGTCCATGGAGTTCTTTCTTTGTCCAGCGGGTTCTTTTGGTTCCTTTCGAAAATTGTTTGATCATTTTTAAAAGCTTCTCTTCCTTGTATGCGTTTTCATGCCTGGATTTTCCCCCAAACATTTAAACGTGGTTCTTTTATAGTCTTCATCTCACTGTCCCGGGATCCGGGGCTCTCGCAGCTTGTTCCAGCCACCTGCTGCTCCCACTCTTAGTTCTTTCCCTGAAGAACTCGTTCCATTGTTTAGTATCTTCCTTCCTCCCTCCTTCCTCCTCCTCTCCCCCTCTCCCTCTATCATTTAACTCTGACCTGATCGTGTTCCTTGGCATTTTATTTGAAGGAATACTTTGAAGTCTGGGATACATTTGGCTTCCTCTGTAGAGGATTCACTTTCGCTTCTGTCAGGTGCTGGAGGCATTACCGTATCCTGGGAGGACTCCAGTTACATTCTCCGTTTGGGGTATTCAGACCACGCAGATAGTGTGGACTTTTTTGCTATAAACTGTGTCAAGGACAGCTGGCAGTTTGAATGTTTTGTGGTGATTCGTGGCACGTGTGCGCACACGCGTGCAAACACGCATATACATCGTATCCTCTCAATTGCAAGCTTTGGAACAGATTTTCCTCGCAGTGTCCAGGAGGACGTTGGAGGTATTTCTAAATCCATGCCTTCACTCCAGGAATAGCTTTTGGTGATATCCCATCTTCACCCTGGAAGATCTGTTAGACTCTCCATCTTGGGCACATCTGGAGCTTTGGCTCCTTTTTTACAAGTCTTCAAGGCCATGACTGCCAAACTTCAAGTTCACCAGGTACAGCAAATGTCCTTGGAGTGTTGTGCTCAGCTCGCAACTCTGAGCTCCACGTTGCTCAATCCCTGGGCTAAGGATCCTTAACTTTTCTGCTCATTCATTGATGCCCTTCAGTTATTTTAAATCCAGAATGTTGGGTTGTTTTCAGTAAGTATATTGATTTACTTGCCATGTTTCCAAAAATGGAAGTCAGTTTTATGAAAAAAGAAAACATTCGCGTTTCAGAATTCAGTAGTCTTCGTGTAAATAGTGCAGGTATGTAGTATCTGTTGAAACTCCACTGCACATGTGTAGATCAATCACACTGTGCATTTGAAAAGTGCTTTTAACTTTTCAAATTGCTTTCACATGTATTTGTGGTTCTCAAGGCGGGTGGTGCTTCCCTTCAGGGGAGTTTTGAAAATTCGAAGGAGTTGTTTTGATTGTCACTATGAACTGGGCCATTAGCAACATTTAGTGGGGAGTCAGGGATGCCAGACTCTTACAAGGCATAGGACAGTCCTGCCCAAAAGATAATTGTTCTGTGTCTCAGATAACCTTCAAATGTTCCCCTGGACATTGAGAGACTGAATGCCTGGTGATATTTCAAGATAGGAGATGTGTTTATTCTCATATTTTTAAATACCTTATCCCATGTCATAACATAGGGAATTATTTTAATACCATACTTCTTTTATTGGTTGATTGATTGATTTCTAATTTATTTTTAGTGTTTATTTATTCTTGAGAGAGAGGGACAGAGTGTGAGTGGGGGAGGGGCAGACAGAGGGAGACACGGAATCTGAAACAGGCTCCAGGCTCTGAGCTGTCAGCACAGAGCCCGATATGGGGGCTTGAATTCACGGACCCCAAGATCATGACCTGAGCCAAAGCTGCTTAACTGACTGAGCCACCCAGGCACCCCTATTTTATTTTAGACAGAGATAGTGCAAACAGGGGAGAAGGACAGAGAAGGGAGAGAGAGACAGAGAGAGAGAGAGAGAGAGAGAGTCCATGCTCAGTGTGGAGCCTGACACAAGGCTTGATCCCACGACCCTGGGATCATGACCTGAGTGGAAACCAAGAGTTGAACGCTCAGTTGACTGAGCCACCCAGGTGCCCCAATACTATACTTCTTAACAGGGCCTAGCTTATTTGTGAGAATATCTTCTTTTTCATTTTCTCCACTTTGATGATCTTTAATTTGTCTTGGTATGTTTTTCTTACTTCAATCCAGGTTCTCTCTCTGTTTCTTATCATATGCAAACAAATTCAGCTTGTTAACATTTATCCTAACGTTACTTTCATTGTGGTGAACACCTTTGCTTCTTGTTTACTTAAGTTCTAAATCCAGACTAATCTGTTCATTACAACCCATTGCTAGCATCCTACTTCTTCACCGTGCCTTTTAGTGGAATCATTCCAGGGAACTGGATTTCTAGATTGAACTAGAAATAGCAGCAAATAACTTGCCAAAACCAAAATTACTCAATAACCAAATGTAGGAGGAGAGCAGCCATAGATGGTCTATAACCCAATTGTGGCTGTTTTCCAATAAAACTTTATTTACAAAAACAGGTGGTGGGCCGGATATAGCTTGGGGCTATCATTCCCCCATCCCTGCTCTACACGATGCCTTTCAAAGCACTGCAGACAGACAGAGATAACCAGAAAAGTCATGCTCAATCATAATTCTGTCCTTCATCCTTGTTTTGGTATCTCCCCAATTCCCTAATTTGTGCCGTTACTTTTACGTCTTACTTTTATAGGTGTGCATTGATTTTTTTTTACAGGTCCCTTTATTTTCTGGAGCGAGGAGTGTTCTGTAGCACATGTACATAGTTCCAGGTTGAAAAGACACAAAGACTGTGCTGTGAAAAGCCTCCTGCCCACCTCTGTTCCAAGCCACCTATATCTCTTCCCCACAGGCAACCAGGGTCATTCCGTGGTGTTCCCAGAAATATGTTACCAAACTCAGTCAAGTTAGCAGGGCCACCAGTGGTGCACAGCTCCAAGGGGCACCATTTATACTGAGCTCCTGGGAGGCCACTGACATGGAATACAATGGAATTGTGGCCCCTGGAGTTGTGTAATGCAGTGGCCTGACCACAGATGTTTACTGTGTATATGTGTGTGTAAATACACACTTACATATATATGTAGGTGTATATGTGCATGTGTTTTTTCTCCCCCCCCACCACCACCTTGGAAAACCAAGGATAGTATATTACGTGCATGGTGCTCTACCTTGCCTTTGGTTTCCGTTTCACATACCTTGATACTTCTTTTTCCGTATCAGCTTATAAACGTCTTCAGTTCTTTTTGATGATCACGATGATGCTGCTGATGGTGGTGGTGGTGGTCACTTACTATTTTTGTGTGTGTGCTGGGCACTGTTCCAAGTACTTCACAGGTATTAACTCTACAGGGCTCACAACGACCCCACGACGTAGGCACAGAGAGCTGGGACCCCCCCCCCCCAAGTCACAGCTGGTATTTACTCACCCTCTGAGGCTAAAAAAGACTTCCCTCCCGGTTCCTTCTGGTCCTTGTGCGGGGTCGCGTTTCACATTTACATTTCTTTTCCATGTGGAGTTCTTCCGGCCAGAAGTATGAGCTAAGGAGCCAACTTCCTTTTGTTCCTGATGGTTCCAGTTAATCCCAGCATGGTTTCCCCGCCGTTTCCAGATGCCACCTTTCCCACACACGAAAGTCTTGCATGATTTGGGCCTGTTTCTGGACTTTCTGCTGGTCCCATGGTCTGTCTGTGTAATCAAGGGCTAGCGCCACCCTGTTTTAATTCCTGAGGTTTTATAATCTGTGTTAATAACCGATAGTGTTTTATCTCCCCTTTACTTTCCCTTCTCGGAGCTGTTCTGGATGTTCTTGACTTGCTTATTTCTCCTTATTAATATTTTTACTGTGGCAAAATACACATTTTACATAAAATATGCCGTGTAACCATTTTTAAGCGTATATGTCAATGATGCTATGTACCTTCACATTTTCATGCTATCATCACTGCTATTTGCAGAACTTATTTTTAATCCATTTCCGGAACTTTTTTTTTTATCATACCGAACTGAAACTCTGTGCCCACTTGACAAGAACTCCCGTTCTCCCCTCCCTTCAGACCCTGGCAACCACCATTCTACTTTCTGTCCCATGAATGTGACTATTCTGAGTACTTCCTATCAGTGGAAGCATGTACTATTTCCCCTTTTGCATCTGGCTTAGTTCCCTTATATCGCTCTGTCCTCAAGGCTCATCCACATTGTAGCGTGTTTCGCTTTTTCATTCCTTGTCATAGACGCATGATATTCCGTTGTACGTATGTGCCACATTTCGCGTACCCACGCACCTGTTCAAGGACGCTGCCTGGCTTCCACCCTTTGGCTGTTGGGAACAGCGCCACTATGAGCATGAGCGTGTTCCACGTTGATCTCAGACTCTGTTCAGCCCCATCCGTCTGTTGTTTTTATAATGACTCTTTGCCCCCAAATCCTCTCGTACACACACTTTCCAAGGGTCGCTGATTACTGTGTTCAATCACAACGTGCCCCGGATGTGTTTCTGGACTTCTCTGGACATCGCTGCAGGGCCACCTGTGGTTTTGACTACCCGGCACCCCTTTCCTCTCCTTCTTGCTAAAGTTGTGCAACTGTTCTCCACTCTTCTCTCCTGTTCTCAGTCCGTGACTTCAGCTACTGGCTCCGGGATTGGTCCTGAGGGACTTTGCTGGAACTTTTGTTAAATGGCTCTTCTTATACTTCCTGCAGACCCTACCCTCCTCCAGTCTAATGGAGATCCTGGGGGGGGGGGGCCAGGCTTCCCTGCCTCTGAAAGGCCCTCTTTGTAGCCACCTCCAGTGCTGGCCCCTCTTGGAAACCTTTCTGCTTCTCCCTTGCCTGTAACTTCCGGGCTGGTGGCCTCCTTCCCTTGCCACTTAACCCCTCCATCCTGTCAAAGAGCCGCTCTGCTTGGACACACGTCCCTGCCTCTCACCTCTCCACCACCCACTGCATGGAGCACGGTGTTTTTTTGTATAGTAGGTGCTGATTTGAATTGTGTGAAACCAAGGTCATCTTCCTCTGCACGGCTAGATTCAAGTAAAGCCCCAGAGCCCTCCCACACCAGGTGCAGGACTTCAGGGAATTGCTACCAACGTCATCCTGTTGGGGATCTGTGATGTCCGGGCGTAGCCTACTTCCCCTTGAGGTCCAGCTTTCCAGGTCCTGATCCTGGTCACCTGCAGGGTCCTATGTGTCCTGGGTCCCTGTGCTCAGTCCAGCTCTGTGATGAGTTCTGAACAGCAGGAGGCGGGGTGGGGGGTGGGGGGCTGCAAATAAGACCGATTCACTCCTGGCTCACTGCGTGGTGGGCTCTCCGTCCTTCAGGCCACAGTTCTCTTCCTGAAAAGTTCTCTGCAGCCTGATTTTTTGTGAACATGTGTATGTTTGTGTGTTTCATTGCATTTCACGTGCATCCTAATTGTTTCTTTCTCTTTATTTCTGAACATTTAAAATTCACTTATTCAACAAATGTTTACTGGGCACTTCTTTTGTGCTGGGCGTGTGCAGTGAACGAGATAGGCAAGGTTTCCATTCTCAAAGATTTTACATCCTCGTGGATGGTGGGGGAGGGAGCTGGCAATTAGCAAGGAATCATAAATTGGCACAATAATTTCAGAGAGTGAGAAGTGCAAAGAAGGTAAAATAGGGTAATGTGCTAGAAAATGATTTAGGGATGCTGGAGAACGTTTTGAATTTGGGTGTTTCTTCTTCCCTTTTAAAATCCAGCTTCCATGCTGTTAGGAAGCCCATGCTGCCACATGGAAAGACTGAAATAGAGGATAATCGAGGCCCTCAGCTGGACTCCCGGCAGGAAAGAAATAAGGCAATAAACTAGACAGCAATGGGTGGGGAGGTGACTTTAGAGAGCTTGACCAGAAAAGGCATTTGCAAGGAGGTGGTACTGGAACTAAGATCTGGGAAGTAATAAGGAGATATCCATTCAGTGAGCCGAGAAAGAATATTCCAAGCAGGAAGAGTAGCAAATGCAAAGGGCTCGAGGAGCTACAGTCATTTATTTGGTTTGAGAAATGGTAGGGGCTGGTGGTATGGTGTAGATTGGAAAAGCAGGGCAGGATCAGATCACGTAGGGCCTTTTAGGCTACGCCAAAGGGGTTGAGTGCAGTGGGAAGCCATTGGAGGGATCAGATTTTGCATCCCATAGAGATCCCATCTTTGGCTACTCCAAAGGAAGTCCCGGGGGTAAGTTAGAGGAAGAACTCATCTATAAGGTAGATTCCCTTTGCAAAAATTTAACCTATGAAAGAAGCCAACATAAAAACATTGGACGTGATACACATGAGGAAACTCAAGTCCAGAGAAGTCAAATGACTTGAGCTTTTGTACAGGACATATCCGGAAGTCCACCAGGGGCTCGTGATGCAGATCAAGGAGACCGAGGGGATGGATGTATAGCAAATGCCATTTATTTTCATCCCCCCAATTTTGCTTCAGTCACCACTTCGGGAAGGAGAGAATTTCAACCATCTGCAAGTAATCCGAGAGCCTTACTAACCTGCCTACCCACACACTCCCCCACAAAAAAAAAAAAAAAGAAAGAAAAAAAGAAGCCAACTCCAGAGCTTGTACGCCTGCGTTCTCCACAATCATTTCTCTGTATTACAGCTCTTGTCATCTTGCATTATACATGAATAACTAATCAACCAAACACAAACCCACTGATGAAAAAAACGCATGGTGGATCTAGAATGTGAGCAGGGTAAAGAGTAATATTAATTTCACTGGTAAATAACAAAGTGGGAGAAAACACGAGCGATGTTAAGACAAGAATTGTTTCTGAACACTTCTGGGAAAGGAAACTTCCCAAGAAACAAGGGCAGGGGGAAGCCTAGGACCAGATTCACCATATTGGGAATACATCGACTCCATTCTTTCTTCCTCTGGCTTTCACAAACATTAAGGAACATCATGGGTCCACCAACTGGCCATTGAAACCACCGTCTGTGTGCCTCACCGAGTCGAACAACTCAGGTCATAATCTTCTACTCTTCCCTAATGAATTGACAGGTGTTAGTCTTAGCTCACCTGTCACTATTGAAGTGGGCTCCAACCAAGTCTTACTCTCTTTGAACTTCCACAGTGCATTAGCACCATGCTAGGTGTGCAGTCGGTGTTCAATAGATGCAGCCTTCCACAAACTTTCTAAATGAATTCGTCTCTGCCTCCAGCATTTCCCCAAAATGTGTTTCTTTGCCACTAAGGACGAACTCCTAATCTCCACCTCCGGGGTTTGGTCTGGAAATATTTCAGCTTTTCTCCTCCTCCTCCTGGATTTCTTGGTGGCACCGGACGCTGTCGAGACCTTTCAGCTGTCTTCCGTGACTCTGAAATCTCCTGATTCTAAGCATTCCACACCCATGGCCTCTCCTCTCTGACCTCCAGCGATTTTTTCCCCCTTTGTCTGCACTTGCAAGTACGTATACCCTGAAGACTCCGGTTTTCTCTCCTGTCATTCCTCCCCTCTAAGAAATTAATTACATCTCATCTCAAATCAATCCACGTATCTATTATCATGTCACGTTATGCGCAAAATGCCTGTTTACGGGCCTGTGTGTCCAACTGGACTTCAAGTTCCCCTTGGTGCCCTGGCGCCTGGCACAGAGCTGGCAGCAAGTAGGTGTTTAATACACAAGCCCCACGGGGCAGACCGTCTTCAAACTATGCTCGCAGGAAGGGCGGGTGGAGACTCATATCCCCATCATATAGAAAGGGCACCGCCAAAAGCTCAGGGAGGTGAAGCAAACATTGAAACCGTGATTCTCCGTCCCAGCTACTGCGATTCTCTGTCTTCAATGCAATAAGCATGCTGATTTTGCCAATTGTAAAAGGACTGTCAGGCTAATCTCGATGCTGTCTAAATACTGGCATCTAGTCCTTTTCATGCTCTTCTGAACAGGCTTGAATTTGCCAGCGCCTCTCTTAAAATACAGCCCGCAGGACTGAGCATAAAACTGCATGTGGCCTGACCTGCCAGCACGCGCGGGATTATTGCCTCTCTCCCTCCACACTCCGTCGTTCTATTAATAGAGCCTAAGATTGCATTAGGGTTCTCAACAGCCTCCTTGCGCTGTGGGTTCACATCAAGCTTGTGATCAGCTAACCCCCCGGGTCTTTCTCGTGAACGCCTTCTGTCAAGCCAGACCTCCCCATCAGCCACTTGGGCAATTGATTTTTTGAATGTTCATGATTATCCATGATCCAGACTAGCAGGTACAAAGCCAGGTCTTGCCCTCCTTTCTTGCGCGGCATCTGCCGAGTGGGTGATGGGGTCTCGGGGCCTGTTCACAACCCAGAGGCGTGGCCGTCCACTGTCGGGGGGCCTCCGGCATCATGGGAGCCACAGAAGCGAGAGGATGGTGACAAAGTTAATTTTCTGGTTCACTTCAAATTATTCTTACGTTTATTCCTTCTCCTCTTGGGTTACGGTCCTTTCTTCATCTTGTTCTAATCCAGGCTGTTTATAGGCACAGCCTCTTGTTCCTCCCACCCATGGGCACAGCCACACTTTTGTTTCTTATGCCCTCTCCAAGCGGTATTATTTTTAGCACGAGTGTCTTACTCAGCAATTTGCTGTAAAGTCTGCCCTCTATTGTCCTCACTCCTAATCTTTTCTCTTATTCCTTTCGTCCCTCCGTCTCTGTGTGTCAATACAACGTGGAGCTACATAGATTTGATTTCGGCCTGTTTGAAGCCCCTTGGGAGGTTAGAGTGCTTTCTCCACTCTTCCCTTCATCCATTTTGCAGCCACTTAGAACTGGTAACTGCAGAAATTGCAGTGTGGGCTATCGTGGTGGGTGTCGGTTTAATCTTCAGGAAACCTCTGGATCTATGGGGCTTGGGTCTCCCAACTCAGTGTCAGGACCCTGAATTCTGGAATCTGGGGCCGGGAGACAAGAGAGACAGCTTCTCTTTCCTCCACCAGCAGAGGGAACTGACACGTCTGGGCGCAAGTAGGTGTTCCCCGCATCTGCCAGAAGAGGGCGTCATACCCACGGTCCTCCACAGTGGGAATTTCTCACACAGAACTAGATCCTATCGGGTTGGCTTCCTGGAGACCCAAAGATCTGACGGGACAACGCTACGGCCATGCTTCGTATTGCTGCTTTGGCCACCTGGAAAAATGGTAAAAAGCACAGGATTCTGAAGACGTGGACCAAACGTGGGCCCAAGGTGACTGGTGGTTTTGTGGGCTAAGCTGTGAGCTTGTTGCTGGCCAGTTGGCGGGCTGACGGGGCTATGGGGCGAGGCGGTGAAAAGGCCCCCTGAGAATGTTGGCGTTCACAGACACAACACAGTGTGCGTGGGGGGGCCTGGGTGGAGGACCCCATCCTGGGCCCTGCGTATTTCCAGCTGTGACATTGAGATTTCTGTCCGGCAAGGCAGAGGGATGGGGCAAGGCCCCAAATGGGTGCAGAGGTGTAAGGCCAGGTGACCGCGGCACTGCCTCAACCATTTCCAGGTGGAGTTAAAAGGCCCAGCCAATTTCTTCTGGAGGCCCCGGCACCTTTCATCAAGGCCAAATTGGTAACTGATTAAAAACGAAGAAATGGAAGATTAAGCCCGAGAGGCCAGAGGAGAAAATGGTTTCCAGGTGGAAAGGACCCCCCGCTCTATTAACACCACCGCGCGTTCAAGCGGCCCGCTGCTCTCCCACCCTCCCGGGCAGCGCTGGGCGGCCGCCAGGTCTAGCAGGCGAAGGGCTCCCTAACTGCCAAGTGGCGAAGATGCTTAATAAAATATTTACCTACACGTATACGAATAATGATGGCCGAATGACAGACGGCGGTTAAACAGCTTGAAGCTGCATGGGAGAGCAGCTCTGGGATAGTGTGGGGGAAAACAGTAACTTTCTGCTGAATTCCAGGGACTTAGCTCCCGGGCCTGCCATGCCCAGGCTCACGGAAGGGAGCTGCGGTTGGGGTTGGGGAGGGAGGGGGCTCCCCACCATGGCACGGGGTGTCCTCTGAGGGAAGTTGCCACCCAGAGGGGCTGGGGCCAGCCTCACACCGGACCCAGTCCTGCTCTTACAACTCCCGGAGAATAAAGATGTCTGATCCCTTTCTGCGCGCACCTAGAAGGATCCCTGCTGTGGTCACTCAATCAATGATGTTGATATTTAATAGGAGTCTGACTTTTTCTCACTTGGCTAAACTTGTAAGCAGCCTTTGCCCTGGCTGGGTGTGATCATTTTGAGTTGGAATCGAGGAAAGTGGAAGCCAGAGGGGGAGAGAAAAAAGCAAAACTCTTCAGCCACAACACTAGATTTCTAGCTGTGTCCTTTGGGAACATGGAAAGGAAAAAAAAAAGGAAAAAACATCGGCTAAACAAGTTTTCTCCCCCCACCCCCCTCTATTAGAGACCTTTTTGCATTTCTCTCCCCGGTTCGGGAAGGAAATAACAAAGCAAAGCAAATTTTCTCCATTGTTTAAATAGACTTTTATGTCTCTAAGTATATCAAACAATGTTAGGAATAAATAAATTACACATAAAGGTATTTATATGGTAGATAAGAGTGTTTGAAAAATACAGCTTCACCTTCAGGCTCACACTCTCTGCCTTTTTTCATGTTCTTCCCAAGTATTTTATACCTCTGGTTACAACTGTTAGAAAAATACCATCTTGGGGGCGCCTGGGTGGCTCAGTCGGTTAAGCGTCCGACTTTGGCTCAGGTCATTATTTCACGGTTCGTGGGTTTGAGCCCCAGGTCGGGCTCTGTGCTGACAGCTCAGAGGCTGGAGCCTGCTTCAGTTTCTGTGTTTCCCTCTCTGTCTCTGCCCCCCCTTCCCTGCTCACGCTGTCTTTCTCTCAAAAATAAATAAACATTAAAAAATTAAAAAAAAAAAAAAAGAAAGAAAAATACCATCCTGGCTTTCCCATATGACACAGATCTAGAAGAAGGACCAACCAATGAAGGGTCGATATGCACATGCTGATTTTCTATTTCTTGGAAGAGAACAAACTAGTTTTGAATGTTTTTTTATTTTAAATGTTTCTTATTTTTGACAGAGAGACAGAGAGCGAGCAGGGAGGGCCAGAGAGACAGGGAGACACAGAATCCGAAGCAGGCTCCAGGCTCTGAGCTGTCAGCACAGAGCCTGATGCAGGGCTCAAACCCACGAACCGTGAGATCATGACCTGAGCCGAAGTCAGACGCTTAACCGAGTGAGCCACCCAGGCGCCCCTGAACTGGCTTTGAATTTAAGAGCACGCTCAGAAGTCGTAATTCTTGAGGAAAGAAGCTATTTATTTATTGAGGGGAAATACAAAAGGCCCATTCCTTTTAGGCATGAAATTTATACTTGGTGAAGTTCTCATCAATAAAAACTCATTTTACTAAATATTTTCTGGTAAAAATATGGTTTGTTTTTTCGGTGCGAAATCTTCCATGCTAGTTCTTAAGGGTAAGGCTTGTGGGAGACTAAGGGAGATAAAGTGAACATACTCTTTAATCAGAGAGGCACTTGGCTTGGCAGTGAAATGGAACCCTGAAAAGTAAACAAAGCACATTGTGTGAAAAGGAGCTAGTTTAAATTAATCTTGCTTTTCCAATTTGAAAACATGCTCATGGTTGTTAGCAACTGAGTCAAGACATTTAAATCATATATATACTTTTATATCTTGACAGTGACCTTTTATAAGTGTGCAGTGGGGATAAGATGATGAGCAAAGCAATGCTCCAGAAAGAGCATTTTAGGTAATTGAACATGAAATGTGTTGCAATCTGATAACATTAATAATACGCGATCGCTACTTTCCATCTAATATGCAGTTCATTTGGCCAGAGTCTAACTAAAGCACTCTATAAATGTTAGCATATGAATCCTGTTGTAAGTCTATAAAGTACGCAGCCCTATTTTAGTGCTTTAGTTTTGAAGTATCTCTGTATTCGTTATCTATTCTGGATAACAAATTATCCCAATTTAGTAGCTTCAGACAACCAGTCTTTAGTATCTCACACAGTATCTGGGGGTCAGGAACTGGGAATGGCTTAGTTGGGAGGTTCTGGCTCAAGGTGTCTCACGTAGTTGCCTTCAGGGCATAGATCGGGGCAACAGTCATCTGAAGGCTTGACCGGGGCTTGCAGATCTTTTAATGTGTCTAACTCACAATCCTGGTGAGATCACGTTGCCGACAGCAAACCTCAGTTCTTCTCTACATGGGCCCCTCCACTGGGTTCCTTGATCGTCCTCATGATATGGCAGCTGGCTTCCCCCAGAGAAGTGATCCACAAGAGGGAACAAGGTAGAAGCCATGATGCTGTTTGTGACCTAGCCTTGGAATTCACGCACCATCATTTCCTTCACATTCTGTTCATTAGAAACCAGTTACTAAGTATAGCCGATGCTCAGGGGGCTGGGAACTAGGTCCCACTTCTTGAAGAATTAAAGAATTTGTGGTAATATTTTAAAACCACCATAACCCCCTATTTACAGATGGGGAAATTGAGATGGATGGTGGCTTATTGGTGCCAGGTCACCAAGCTACTAGTATGACCCTATGTGCAAGGTGGCAGGCTGTTTTATTTCCCCTCGTCTGTGCCATCCACACACAAAGCAAAACAGAAAACCCCACGTTCCTGAAGTCACTGCACACAAATTCAAACATCGGCCTCTTTAAAATGGCCAAGATGGTCTAAAAGCAGCAGCGGGCTTTAAGTTTGGAAATGGAGGAGACGGACATTAGACTGGAAGGTAGGGGTCAGCTTTCCTCTGAATCGGCTCTGCCACTTTGAGAGGAAAACATTCTCCAGGGATGGGCTCCTCTTTTGTAAAACAAGAAGGGTTGGCTGAGCGGTTTCCAAACTTGGTTGCCCATCACAGTCCTCAGGGGAATGAAAGACTCTCTGGCCTTACAACCTCCAGGAATCTCTATGATTAAAAGGTCCCTGGGAGTCAGAAGGCTAGCTGTGCACATGCATATGTTAGGCTAGATTACTTCCTATGCGTTCAGCTCCGACATTATCGGAACTTCTCCGAGTGCATGTGCCCGGGAAAATCACTGGTTCCTCACTACAATCGTCAGGGAAATGTCTGAAAAATATGCCTGGGGCCCTCCCCAGGCAAAATAAATTAGACATTCTTGGGTGGAGCCCAGGGATCATTATGGTTTGTTTGTTTTCATCAGTGTGTTTTAAATAATCGTGCTCAGCCTTGGTTGCCCATTAGAATCACTTGGGAAGTTATAAAAAAGGCCACTGCCCAGATGGTCCTCCAACCAATTAAATCAGAATCTTCTGGGCGGAGCCAAGCATCAGTAATTTTTTTAAAGCTCCCAGGTGATTGGAATGGATACCCGCACTGACCTTATGTTTGCCTCATTTGCGATGATTCCAATGCCTCCTCACCCATGAGATTATTCACGAGTTCACCTATACTTCAACTTAAAATAAAAGTTAAAAAGAGATTATTCAGAAGACAAATTATTCAGGAGGCTTAGATGCCACCATACTCTAAGAAAAAATACACCTGACATGGAAGACATTCAACATCTGAAATGGACGTGAGTTCCATTTCTGGCAATATGGCGGATGAAATAACTTTAATAATCCTCCCACTACAACCCATCTCTAAACACTTGCCAAAATGTAAGGAACACCCAGTGAAATGAGGTCATGAGATAGGCCCCCAGGGCCAGAAGCCAAAGGGAAATGGCAGTTAGCGTGGTGAGAAAGTAAGTGGGGACGGAGCTGGCGTTGGGCAGTTTGCTGGCTTTGAAAGCCTGGAGTTTCAGCTCCCAATGGGAAGGACACTGTGGTTTGGGCCTGTCCAAAGCAGGGAGGGGCTACTGAGGTCCCCACAGTAAGCCAGAGCCCTCAAAAGGGTTAGTCATTTTAGAAATAATTCACTGGAAAAAAAATCTCCCTAATGGCACAGGAAGACAAGAAAATTTGACTGTCTTGGCATGATTTGAAAGTGGAGAAAGAAGTCTTCACTGAGAATTTGAGACCACAGCCCACCTGGATACAAATTTGGGGCTGGGAATTACCCTACCTGTAGGATCCAGGAACCAGGAAGCCCAAAACTGGTAAGTAAAGATAAAAATGCAGACCCAACATCAAACCACAAAACATATGTGGATACCATCCACCATAACCGAGAGGTAGTAGACACGACAGTCCTGAGAACCTCAGGAGAGACAACTATCAGACAGACTCTACATTAAGTTTAAAATTATTAAAGGCATAAAAGAACATTTGGAACCATGAGAAAATAACAGTATTTTTTAAAAGGTGGATTTGAAAGAGAACTAAATAGAACCTCTGGAAATGGCGTATACTGTCACTGCAATGAAACTCAGTGGAAGGGTTACACAGCAGAGTAGCCACAGCTGAAGAAAAAAACTACAAATGAATCTGAGGAAATTGCCCAGGAATCATCACAGAGAGACAAAGTGAAGGAAAGTCTGAAAGAAAGGTTCAGGGTATGTTGCCTCGAAAGGGGGGGGGGGCACATCATACACCTAATACAGGTACCAGAAGGAGAGACTAGAGAGAATTAGGGGACACAGGACTTATATAGACAATGACAGAAAGGTTTGCAGATTTGATCAAAACAAAACAAAACATGAATCCTAAGATTTGGGATATGCAATGAATATTGAACTAGGTAAATAAAAAGAAATTCACACCTAAACACAGCACGGTAAGACTGCAGGAAGCCAAAAGCAAAGAGAAAATCTTAAGTCTGGAGTGAAAAGCCAGATTACCTACAAAGGAAATCTACATGTAGACTGACAGCAAACGTCTCCACAACAGAGAAACAGCAAGAAGTGTGTTGGGGGTAAAACAACATTAGATCTAGATTCTATCCCCAAAGAGATCATCATTCAAGGATGAGAGTACAGTAAGACCATTTTATATTCGTGGAGAAAGCAGGTGACTCAATAACTTCCCTGGAAGTCCTACTAAAAGATATGTTTCAAGGAAAAGGGCTGGTAACTAGAAAAAAAAGAAAAAAAAAAAAGAATGGTACGCCAGAAACAAAGGTGAACAATTTGGTAAACCTGGGCAAATCTAGACAAGAACTGCATAAAACCAAAATGACAGTAGTGATCCAACGTAGGCGTATTAGAAGCAGGTGGGTCCAAAATAACAAGCAACACTAACATGTAAGAGGGAGGAGGTAATGGAAATGAGATCATTCTTTTTTTTTTTTTTCAACGTTTATTTATTTTTTTGGGACAGAGAGAGACAGAACATGAACGGGGGAGGGGCAGAGAGAGAGGGAGACACAGAATCGGAAACAGGCTCCAGGCTCCGAGCCATCAGCCCAGAGCCTGACGCGGGGCTCGAACTCACGGACCGCGAGATCGTGACCTGGCTGAAGTCGGACGCTTAACCGACTGTGCCACCCAGGCGCCCCGGAAATGGGATCATTCTTAGTTTACGGTATAGTTTTAGGAGGGATGGATTAAGCGTGTATGTTAAAAATTGTAAAATAACCACCAAAAGACTGGAAATGGAATTTACAACTTCTAAATTAAGAGGAAAGGGGAACAAAGAATTCTGGATCGATTCAATAGACAGAAAGGAAGTAAACAAAAAACTTAAGACAAAGAATAAACAAAAGGTGCAAAATGAGATTAAAGACATAAATTCCGAAACGTTGGAAATCAGTAGATCGATCGGTTCTCTTACATGTTGTCAGCGGGAGCACAAATTGAAACAGCAGTCTAGAAAATTGCTTAGCATTATACTGTACAGTTTTATTTTCATATACCTTATGACCCAGTCATTGTTGCAAAGAAAAATTCCTGTCCACATGCATCAGAAGACGAGAATGTTCATTATAGCCCTGCTCATAACAGCAAAAAACTGGAATAACCCCAAGGCCTGTGATAGGATAATGGGCAGAATAAACTGTGGGAGAATCATACAATAGAATACTATACAACCACAAAGAAGGGTGAACTACAACCAGATGCAAGAATCTAGCTGAATCATGACAATGTTACATTGGATAAAAAACCTAAATCTCAGAAAAATTTCATACTGATTTAAAATAAGCATGTGACAACATTTTGATACAAATTTTTAAGAGTAAAGGAATAATAAATACAAGATTGAGATTAGTCCTTGCTTCAGATGAAGGAAAAGATAGAGGAGAAGCATACAGGTACTTGTAAGTCGTTGTTACTGCTTTCGTTCTCGAATTGAATAACAGGGTTACCAGTGTTCATATACCAATGATGATAGTGTGTTAATCCCAGAGATTATGACTAATACACTGTTGCGCCCCTAAGTTTCATTAAAAACATCACATTAAATGTAAGTGGATAAAACTTTACCAGTCAGATAAATAAATGAACAAGATCCAGCTATGTGCTGTTCTCATGAGACTCACCTAAAACTTAAAGACACAGGAAGGTGGAAAACAAAGGATGGAAAAAGATAGGCTAGTCAAATGCTAATTAGAAGATGGAGTAGTTATATATTTCCCAGGCAAAGCAGACTTTAAAGCCAAAAGCACTAGGGCTAAAGATCATTTGTGTATAGTTGACCCTTGAACCATGCCGGGGTTAGGGGCGAGGACTCCCTGAGCAGTTGCAAATCTGTGTATGACTTCTGACTCCCCCCAAACTTAATTACTAACAGCCCACTATTACTGGAAGACATAAACAGTCAATTAACACATTCTGTATATATGTTATATACCATATTCTTACAATAAATAACACAATTACATATTTGTATGTTATATTATAATGGTATTCTTACAATAGGTAACATATACAGCCAATTAGCACATACTTTGCATGTTATATGTATTATATACTGTATTCTCACAATACAGTAAGCTAGAGAAAAGAAAATTTTATCAAGAAAATCATAAGGAGGTGCACCTGGGTGGCTCGATCAGTTGAGTATCTGACTTTGGCTCGGGTCATGATCTTGCAGTTCCTGAGTCTGAGCCCCTCATCAGGCTGGCTGCTGTCGGCATGGAGCCTGCTTTGGATCCTCTGTCCCCCCTCTCTCTATCCCTCTCCGCTTGTTCCGTCTCTCTCTCTCTCTCTCTCTCTCTCTCTCTCTCTCAAGAACAATAAATTTAAAAAAAGAAATCATAAGGAAGAGAAAATACACAGTAATTTCACAGTACTGTACTGTATTTATTGAAAAAGTTTGCATATAAGTGGACCTGCACAGTTCAAACCTGTGTTGTTCAAGGGTCAACTGTATATATTAAAGACACGATTCACTAGAAAAACAGTATATCTAAGTTTATATGTACCTAATAACATAGCTTCAAAATACATAAAGCAAAAAGTAAGAGAAATAAAATGTAAACAGCCCTTTTTGACATACCTTATCACATACCTTTAAAATACAGAGAAATCAAAATTTGAGAGTTTTTTTGGGAGAAATTGGCAAATTCAGTCACATAAAGAGATTTTGATCAGAAGCAATAGATCAAACAGACAATATTAGTAAGGGTATAGAAAATCTGTGTAACAATTAACAAGTTTGATTTAATAGATCTATATAGAATGCCACACTTAATAGTTATGGCATATACATTGTGTTTTTAAAAAAATTTTTTTTAACATTTATTCATTTTTTTGAGAGACACAGAGAGAACACAAGCAAGGGAGGGGCAGAGAGAGGGGGAGACACAGAATCCGAAGCAGGCTCCAGGCTCTGAGCTGTCAGCACAGAGCCTGACACAGGGCCTATCTGGCACCCCAACATACACATTCTTTTCAAAAGCACGTGGAATACTTATAAAACTGACCTTTTGGCAAATAATAAATAACAAAGAATCCCAACAAATAACAAAGATTGTGCTTCATACAGACCACCTTGTCTGACCATAATTCAGTTAAGTTAGATATAACTAAAAATCAAAACAAAAAACTTATGTTTAGAAACATAAAGATACACATGTATTGAGGCAAAGAAGAAATCATACTTGAAATCTAAATATTCTTTGCCTATGATGATAATAAAAATTCTCTATATCTTGTGGAATGTACTTTGAGTGGTACTCAGAGTGAAATCCATAGTTACATGTTACAATCAGAAGACAGAAGGCTGCAAATTAAGTACTTAAGCCACCAATTCAAAAAAAGAAATTTAAGCAGCAACAGAATAAACCCAAAGAGAGCAGAAGAAATAAGATGTATATTAATAATACGCAACATATATTATGTTCTTACATGTGGTATATATTCTTGTATATGGTATGTGCTCTTATTCTTACATATAAGAAGATAAGAAAGATATGGAACGATTTATAAAAACAAAAGTCAATAAAACCAAAAAGTAGTATTAGCCAAAGTAAAAGCTGGTTCTTTGAAACCACTAATAGAAGACACACAAGTGAAATAAACAGAGATCTCTAACACCACTGATCCAGGAAAGGGAAGACACATATGCAATAATACTAGGAAGGAAAAAATGGACACTGTAGATAGATGCAGCGAAGTTTCAAATATATTGAGGAAACTATCTACAGCGTTTTGTTAATACATTTGAAAACCTAGTTGCTATGAATCACTTCCTTGAGAAATACAATGTTTAAGAACTGACTCAAGAAGAATATAAAACCTAAAGAGATCCACAGCCACTAAAGAAATGGAATCTGTAGAAATCAACCTAGGAAATATTTATTCCATACCCAGACATTTTACCGGGAAGTTCTACCAAACATTCAAGGAACACATAATTCCAGTTGTATACACACTGTTCCAGAAAATGAAAAAAGAAGAAACATTTACTAGTTCACTTTATGAGGCCAGTATAACCAGACAAAGGCAATACAAGAAGGGAAAATTGCAGCCGATGTGACTTACGGACACGGATACAAAAAATCCTACAACTGAATTAGATGTTGACTTTCTCTTTCTTTTTCTTTCTTTCTTTCTTTCTTTCTTTCTTTCTTTCTTTCTTTCTTTCTTTCTTTTCTTTCTTTCTTTCTTTCTCTCTCTCTCTCTCTCTTTCTTTCTTTTTCTCTTTCTTCCTTCCTCCCTTCCCTTCCATTTTCTTTCTTTCTTTCTTTCTTTTCTTTCTTTCTTTCTTTCTTTCTTTCTTTCTTTCTTTCTTTCTTTCTTTTCTTCTTTCTTCTCTCTTTCTCTCTCTCTCCCTCTCTCCCTCCCTTCCTTCCCTCCTTCCTTTCTTTCATTTGCTCAACAAATACTTAGTGAGTGTCAACCATGCACTGATAGGCACTGTGCTAATATGTGGAGAGCAGAGACACCCGGGAGCTTATGTTTTGGTGGAGAAGGTGAGTGACAAAGCAAATGATTGCACAGGTTTAGGTACATAGAGGACATTCTGGCAGGATAACAGTGCCTACCAAGGGGGATTTGACCGGGTCAGAGAGGTCAGAGAAAGCTTTCCTGGCATATTAGTGGAGGAAGAAATGGTGTGGGAAGAATGCTTGGAAGGCTATCACAGGGCTCAAGTGGGAGATTTGGGATGCAGTAGCAGGGAAGATGAATTTGAGAGATACTTAAGAAGTGAAACCTACACACCTTCATGATCGTGCATGGGAAGGCGTCAATCTGGAGAGGGGCCAACCTCGTCTCTAGGATGACTGGGGTTCTGTTGATTCATATAATGAATTTTAAGAGAGTCTTAGATTCAGGGGGAAAAAGCATGCATGTGATTTGGGACATGCAGGTTGAGTCTGGGGTACTCGCAGGAAGGCTAAGCGGAGTTAGTGAAAGGAAATTAACCAGAGCCTGGAGTTCTGTGGAGAAGTTAGGCCAAAGATTTTTTTTTTAAGTTTATTTATTTATTTGAGAGAGAGACAGAGACAGAGAGAAGCCCCAAGTTACTGTCAGCACGGAGCCTGATGTGGGGCTCAATCTCATGAACTGTGAGATCGTGACCTGAGCCAAAATCAAGAGTGGGATGCTTAGCCAACTGAGCCACCCAGGCGCCGCAGGCCAGAGATTTTAATTTGAGTGGCATCAGCAAGTAAGTAGTATTTAAACCCACCCTTCAGAGGAGCTCATCCAGGGAGGGTAGGTAGCTAGGGGAGAGAATGAACACCATTATTTCAAAGAAAGGCAGAGGAGGAACCGGGGCAAAGAGACGGAGAAGGAATGGCTGGAGAGGTAGGAGGAAAACCAAAAGAACGTGGGCATCGGGGATGCCAAGGGAAGAGTGAGTTACAAGAAGGGAGCACCTAACAGTGTCAAGGGCTGTAGAGAGCGTACAGGACCGACATGGTGCTGCTGAAATTCTCGTGACCTGGGGGCTGCATTAAGTGAGTGACCTGGAAAACAAACGTATAATAAATAGTAACATTATTACAAACAACACGGTGCAAAGGCGCAGCAAGAGAGAATTTTGGGGGGACAGTGAAGCTCCTCTGCATCTTGGATTGGTTATCGCGGTGACTGCTCCCTCCTATGCATTTGTCAAAAACTCAGAGAATTACAGACCAAGAAGAGAAAATGTTACCGCCTGTAAATGAAAAATAAATAAGTGAAAACAATGTAGTAATGGAAATATAAGATCAAGCTCTCCCTCAACCACTGACTTTGTAATTGCAGTGCTGGACCCTCTCAGGGTTTTAATTCAGCTCAGTGTCAGCTTGTGTAGGTCTACAACAGGCAACAAGGGCACCCCACTCTCGCCTTGTGAAGGACAGAATAAATATGCATGCAACAGAGCCAAAGGGCATCAGAGTGATGGCCAGAGCCCCTCTTAGGAGCTGACTGGTGGGGGTGGGATGTATCCCGCCCAGCTTGGCTCCTCTGGGACCTTGATGTCGAATGAGGGGGTTAGGTCAGGAAAGGCCTTTCTACCTCAGATGGTCTGTGGTTCTAGTAAAAATCCCAAACGAAATCCAACTAGCTTTGTTGTCTGCGTCTTGTTACGGAAAATAGTCATAATAAACAATGACCGTAACAACTGGGCCATCATCACATGAGACCCCAGATAATTTGGGAAGCAGCTTGGAGCGACGGGGAAAATGCCTGGGTTTGTGGTTTAAAGCTTTAAAGTGTCTTCAAAACAACCATAGTTAAGTAATGACTGATAATAAGCACAACCCATATAGGTTTGCAATAAAAAAATGGACTTTTCTATTTCTTTACTCCAATCTCTCCTCTCACCCCCATCAATCCTGTCAGTGAGGAATTATCCCAAATTTAGGACAGGGAGATTAAGAATCTGATCATCCAAGGCTCCACATATTCCACTTTCCCATGACCCACAGTGAATCTGGTACAGTTTTGGTGTTGAGTGTATTCCATTGTGTCCTAATCCTATGAAAATTAATGGGAACGTGTTAATTGGGCATCAATTCATACTTAACATTAATCTGCGTATTTGATGAACCACAACTTTATGTTGCCCCTCATGCCATATTAAGTCAATTTATTGTAATAATTTAAAACAATAAGGATAATTGTATCCTTATTGTTTTCAAGACCTCATAAATTGAATCCAGCCTGAATCTGGCCAGTCTGGAATCTGCTGGAGAAGTGTGTGATGCCTTTGGGAAGCTGCAGGCATCGTCTTTTTGGGGTTTTCGGGGCGGGAAGGGATGAAACGAATATTTATTAAGCACCTACTGTGTACCAGGACCTGTGCGACACCACGTTGCTACCAAGGTGGTAGCTAGAGGGTGTGTGTCTGAAGCCTTCTGCTACCCTTAGCTACCTCCCCAGATGGTGGGGGTCCTGGGCTATTTCAACCACATACGGCACAGAGACAGTGAAAATATGTAACGAACCAGTTGGAGACGGGTTTCCTGAAAATAACCACCCTTCCCAGCCATCCCAAAGATGCCTCAAAACGATTTCTCACTATATACAAAAATTTGCTTTGAACCCCAATCATTTGACCTTGACCCCTATAAACCTATTTTATTATATTTTTTAAACTCCGTATGATTAACGCGGAAACCCCTCCTTCGGCACTTTCTCACCACTGGAATCGCGTCAGTTTCTCAAAGTTCCAAAATAACCTTTCCCCGGCACGGATTCGTACCTCTGCCGGGGAAGGGCGGGGAGCGGCGCAAGACGTGCCGGTGTGGAGCGAGAGCCAGAGAGAACTTCCAGCGCGAAAGGAAAATAAAACTTGTGGCTGGTGTTTGTGCGGGAGGGTCTCCGCAATCCTGAAGCTGCCCGATCCTGGGGGGTTTCCGGGGCCCGCCGAGGAGCGCCAGGGTTCGGGTTTGATCCCGACGTCCTTGACCTAAATTTCTGCGCGGTGGCTGGAAAAAGGGCGCAGAGCCGGCCGGGCGGCTGGTGCCATCCCCGGATCCCGGTGGCTGGGGCGGCGAACTTGAATGAAGAGGCCGAACTGGAGGGGGTGGGGGGCGTCTCCTCCCATGCCCGAGCGAGGAGTGGCGGCGAGTTCCCCGCGCCTCCCCCTCCCCCGATCCACCCGCCCCCCGCAGCCCATGTGATCCCGGGAAGTCGGGGTGCGCTCCCCCTCGCCCGGCGCCCTGCCCGGCTGGAGGCGGGGCCGCCTCCGGCCGCGGGGTTCGCGCACCGCCCCCGTGGGTCCGGCCGCGGGGGGCCGAGTGTGCGCGCGCGGGCAGGCGGGGGCCGCACCGGGGTGCGTGACGTCACCGGCATTGGTTACACGACGTTCTAGAACTCCGCCCCACGTGCGCCGGGGAGGAGGGGGAGGAGGAGGAGGAGGAGATGGGGGTGGGGAGGAGGAGGGGGAGAGGTGGGGATGGGCCGGGGGGGCGGGGACGGGGGGGGTGTGCGAGCAGCGGGGCTGAGCTAAGCCGAGCCCACGTGTGACGGCTCTCGCCGCTGCCCCGGCTCCGCCGCTCGCTGAGAGATTCGGAGGAGCCCGGGCGGGGGGGAGGAGGAGGGGGAGGAGGGAGCGGGAGATCTCGGGGCTCGGAGCCGGCCGCCGCTCCGCTCGGATCGCTGTGGGGCTCGGTTTTTTTGGGGGTGGGGGGGCGGGGGGGCTCAGATATGGAGGCAAATGGGAGCCAAGGCACCTCGGGCAGCGCCAACGACTCCCAGCACGACCCCGGGTAAGTTTCCAGCCGCTGCCCACCGCGCCGCCTCGGGCTCGCTCTCCTTGCAGCGGCGGGGACGGCGGTGCGCGGAGCCGGGCATCTCCCGCGCCCCCCCTCCCCTCCCGCGCGCCCCCCCCGTGGAAGTTACACACCTTTGGATTGCATTTCGCCGTCACCTTCTCCCCCACCCCACCTCCCGGCTCTCGCTCGCTCGCTCCCCCCCGCTTTCCTTTTAGCTTTTGTAAGTTACACGTCAAAATGGCCGATCTGACATCGGTGCTCACTTCTGTTATGTTTTCTCCCTCTAGTAAAATGTTTATCGGTGGACTGAGCTGGCAGACCTCACCAGGTAAGGGAGGGAGGGGGGGACGTCTGGGTCCCCCCCTTCTTGGCTTCTTTATTGCTCTTTGTTATCCCGGTGTAAGAGCCCCCCCCCCCGCCATTGGCTCCCCACTTCTCCTGTGCAAGGTTATTTTTTTAAATAGCAAATCCTTTCCGAGCCCTCTACGCGACCTCTGTTGCCGAATTTCCCCCGCGTGTGCAAAAAATGCAAAAACAAAACAGAATAACAACAGAAAACTACTTTTGGTTTTTGTCCTTGATCAAAATTTGCATTGCTTTTTTTTTTCCACACCTTCTCTCCCCCCCCCCCCCCCCCATCTCTCTCTTTCTCTCTCTACAGATAGCCTTAGAGACTATTTTAGCAAATTTGGAGAAATTAGAGAATGTATGGTCATGAGAGATCCCACTACGAAACGCTCCAGGTAAACCATTCCCTTCTGGATTTTGTCTTTATTTTAGAACAAAGTTTAAGTGTTATTTTTGGAGGTGTCTTCGGAAGTAGCTAAGCGGATTTAGAATGGGGCTCAGGCATGTGGCTGGTTTCGAACGTCGCTCTATTCCACCCCCGCCCCCGCCCCCATAACCCCAAAGGTTATTGTTAATTGGGGTTGAACTCTGGATACGGAGATGTCCATCTCCCAGCTTTAAGTCATTTTCCCGTCGCTTCTTTTTTCTCCTGTTTAAGATGACGTTCAGCTTCATTCACTTTCTACATAGTTTTTTTTTTTTTAATGTATGCTTTCCCCACACTCCCAGCTCCCCAAACTCTTAAGCCCCTTTTAGAAAGCTGGATGAATCTCTTCCGAGTGCCGAGTGCCGGGTTTTCTTGGGAATAAAACAAAGCGTTAAGAAGGGAAGGGGAGGAGGAGAGGAAACTGAGGTGGCGAAAGAGTGGAGACACCAGCATTTTCCAAGTTACCTCCACCCGCCCTGCCCCCGTTCCACTTCCCCCATTAACCTTGATGTGTTTTCTTGCGGGGTGGAGGGGAATTGGGGGAGGGCTGTGGGAAGTGGGGGTCCGAGGGGGCAACTTTTGCTCTCCATTCTGCATTAGGGCTCACTCCTTGTTGCTTTCAATGGTGTCACATTTTCTTGTTTGTTTTTCTCCCTCTTTGTCTCATTTCAGAGGCTTCGGTTTCGTCACGTTCGCAGACCCAGCAAGTGTAGATAAAGTATTAGGTCAGCCCCACCATGAGTTAGATTCCAAGACGGTAGGTTGCTTTCTGTCGTCGTTGTTGTTGTTTGCCCCTGCTCAGGACCGATCTGGGCATTGACAGCCCCATTTAAAGGGACAGTGCTTTCTTTTGCTTCTGTGCTGAGAACTGGGTACTTATAAGCAGGGCTTGCGAGTTGGCTCTAAAGTTTGCTGCAATGGCTGGGCTTGGGGTTTTCTTTTTAGAGCCTGTCCCACTGCAGCTCCAGATGCTCCGGAGCGAAGGCTTGGGGGAGGGGTGGGCTTGGGGAGAGGCTATCTATCGGGGCCCAGGGACCCTGCAGAGAAACTACACCACAGAGCAAAGGCAACTTTTCTTTGTCAGCCGAGCATAGCACGCGTTACCAACTGTGGCTGTGGGAACTGGCTTTTAGAAGGCACAACCCGCTCCGTGGCCAGCCGAGAGGGACCGGGGACGGGAAGACGGCGAGGGGGCGCTAATCACAAATTCAGGCAACAGGTTCCTCTTGGGGCACTTCGGATTTGGAATGTGGTTTGAGGAGGAGAGACCTCACAGAGCCAAGCTGGGCGTCCAGCGGGTGACTCCAGATGGAGTGAAATCTAAGACTGATAAGGCCTGGGGTTTCCAAGTGATTTGTTTTTGCTCCCCCCCCCCCCAGATCCTTTATTTTGAACGTGGATACTTTTATAGCATTAGAAGGTTTCAGAGTCCAGTGTTGAGAGGGGGAAAGTCTCTCGGTAGAGATTAGAAGAGGAAGGGAAGAAAGATACTAGTATATAGCAGTAAATATAATGCAGGGGGGAGCTCGTGGTGTTCTATTTAGACCCCTGTGTTGGCTTTGTGGCTCTCCCCTTTCCCTTTACCTCTATTAGAATTTCCCCACAGTTTTTATACATCTGCCAAAGCAGGGTCCCTGAGGTGACACTGGGATGCAGTGCTGGGCCGCTTGGGACCACTGTTCTCTGTGGTGGGTAGTGGGGCAAGGCAAGGGGTCAAGTTCTAGTCCCAGCTGCCCTTTAGGAACTTGGGCAAGTTATTCCCTGCCCCAGGGCCTCAGTTTCCTTTTCTGTTAAATACAGGAGTGGAACAGAGTGATCTTTGAAGTCCCTTTTGGCTTTTACATTGAGGGGAAATGGAAAAAAAAAAAAAAGAAAAAGAAAAGAAACCTGGCCACCTTTGGTGCAAGTGAATTTATTTGCAAATTTACCCTCTTTCTCTGATCAGAGGTCCCGACCCCCAAAGACAGGACCCCCACACATTTTAAGTTGCTTTATTAATTGTGCTGGACTTGTCACAACTTGCAGCCCAGCCTTTTTGTGCTTTCAGATAATTTAATTTTAGGGACAGTCATTTGTAGGGTGATAATGAGTGTCTGAAGAAATTTTTTTTTTCCTCCTTAACTTCTTGGCTAGACGTTTCAAAAAGCTAGCAGAATTAAAGAGGAAAATATTTGAAGGCAAATTCAGGAATTTATTGTTCACTCCCTCTCCCTACCCCGGGTAAGAGAAATAGTATTTGGTTTCTATGGTGGTTGGTGGGTCATAGCCCTCAGTATCAGGTGCAGAGCCTGTGGTTTTCCCTCCCTAATTGTTTGTGGATATGTTTTGGTCACTATTCTTTAGTATAACCTAGATTTTGACTTTGTTTCAACGTTCAGTGCAGGAGGCAGAAGCGGTTGGTTTATTGACATGGAAACGAGGATCTTGTTTACGTTACCTTAAAAGCTTTGTTTAGGTAACGGCCATTCACATCCAAAATAGTACCCTAGTCTTTTCCTAGAGGATTTGTAGCTACAGTAAGTAGAGCTGTACCTAACTAACTAATGTTTTAATTTTTGGTAGTTTTTTTGTTTTTGTTTTTGTTGTTCGTTAAAAAAAAAAAAAAGAAAATAGTTGACAGGGATGTGCAAAAGGTTGGGATTTGCCATGCCTGTCTTGACCTGTGCCCTCCTTGAGAGATTTCAGAGTGCCTACTTTGCACACTGAAGACCCCGAACTTGCCTGGTGGTATATAGCATGCTGTTTTCACAACACACGATATGGGCATTCTGAATTGGCTTTGGTGTTTGTAATTTTAGATATTTCTTGAGTGTTTCACTTTCTTCACTGTTCCCTATTCCCCCAGCTTCGGGTCTCTCTCCCAACACGTCCCTCACCTTTTTCTGCACAAACAAGGTGACTTCTTACTGCAATTTTGTGCTGGTCAGCCAAAAAAACAAACAAACAAAAAAAATAAAACAAAAAAACAAAAAAACCCAGTAGTTTGGGGGAGTGTTTATAAAAAGACAGATCTGTCTTAATGTTTGGTCAACAGAATGGAAAATCCACACCTGTTGTATTTCTCTTGTAGACAGCTCTAGTCAGTGCTGAATACACCTGTAGATGCGGTAATGTTAATCTTGATGAAAGGGTAGTTTCCTAGATCAGAGACTTTTGTCTGTTTTAGTTTTTGAAAAGTAATCTCTCATTTCTCAGGTGATGTTTAAAGGTAAAAAAACATGCTGTGGATTTTTGTTAGGTCTGTAAACTACCTTCATAAAAGTAGTAAATCTTTGTATGTCTTAACTGCTGGGATATCCTAAGGGATATAAGTCTGGGAGCAAGAACTTTCTGGTGTGCCTTCCCCCTTCTCTGTGCTTTTCCCCAAAGCATTATTCCAACCCCCTCAATGACAGAACTGAAAACAAGGTTCAGGTTTACATTTTAAAAGGGGAAAATTGTACTATGAAAGCCAGAGCCTCTAAATAAACTTGTAGCAATATTCTGTGTTGAGTTTTACCCAAAGATTTGTGATATTTAGAAATCTAATGAAAACCAGTAATGGGGAATTTTTTTATTCTTTCCCTGCCCATAGTTTCTATCCAACAACTCCCCCCACCTGGAATCAGCCTATTAGATTTCAAGTGTTTCCGTGGGAATTGTTTTGAGTTTTAAAGCCATTCCTTGATTGAGAATCATGGGTTCTGCATTTGATCTGGGGTAGAGAATGTTTTTCCATTCCGATTGGGGTTGGGGTAAGAGGAGTATCCTGATCGATACACTAGATTCTAACTTCTTTTTTTCAGTAATTTTTTTTTACCCTCTCCCCATGATGGCCTTCCTTACTTTTGTAATTTGAGGTTGGTTGCTCATAGAGTCTTACCCCGTGTGGTTTTTAAAATCCAGGTGGTTTTAGCTCATGTATTTCTTTTTATCTTATTATTATTTCTTAAGAACTAATAGTTTTTGACACCTGCTTTCCCTCGAGGTCTAATACAGAATGGGCTATCTTTTTGGTCAACTCAGGTAACCATGCTTTTGCCAACACGAATGAATGAACTCAAGTCGAGCATCGTGTTGGATCTCTTTGGAGAGTTTTTGGATGTTGAGGATTTAAAAGAATTTTGGGAATCTCCTTTCCCACCTGCCTTGTTTAGTTATCACCTGGGAGAAGATGTACTATCCAGTTACCTACTGCTGAAACTTACATTTATTTTTTCAGGTTATAATTTTTTTTTCAACGATGATGTTCCCATCTCTTCTCCCATGGCTGGGAGATGCAAATTAGATGAAAGTAACCGTTCAATGCCCAGTGCCTGTGGAAGACAAGCGTTTGCTTAAATAAGAACATGTGGGATCTAATTTATTAGGAGCATCACACATTGAAATACGTGGTAGGGCATTTAGAAAGGCTAGCTTTATTTGTTACATTGTGGGAGGGATGAGTAAAGTTTGGATCAAAGCTTAAGGAACTTTTTGAGTGGCCTGAGGCGGTTACTAAAAGCTGGGTTATAAGCCTGAGAAATGAGTGATTAATAATTAGGTGATTAATCATAATTTTTTTTCCCTGTCTCCAAATACTGGAACTGACTCTCACTTTTCCCTTTTTATTCCCCCAGATCGACCCCAAAGTTGCATTTCCTCGTCGGGCGCAACCCAAGGTAAGTAGGAGAATCAGTAGTAGGATTTTAGCGCTCAGAGGTGGTCGCCAAGGATTTCAGATTTCAGAGTACTGGCAATGAAGCATTGAAACCTGGTGCCCTCAGTTCCTTCAGGGTACCAGCCTGTGGCTGTGAGAGTCCAGGCCCGGGCAAGGAGCTCTCCGCCAGATAACCGTGTGCGTCTGCAGTCTAGCCCTCCCGAGGTGGGTTCTGAGCATCCAACAGGGGGCAGGGCCAACCCTGATCCTTCGCGGGAGGACAGAGCTCCATCTGTTGCAATATTTATGCAAACCCTCTATTTATTTTTTGAGCATTGCCAAGATCGTATCAGGAAAACTTGGACATTTGCTTGTGAGTCTTTTTTGGAGGGTTCTTCTTTTGAGGACTTGCAACGTGGAGTTTATGGAGAGGAGTAGAATTTGAGTAAACAGCTTGTCTTTTCTTGGAAACAACTTCGTAGACCCACGAGGCCCTAAATCTGACAGAGGAGGCAGTGGATGTTCTGGCTTCAGGTGGGAGGGATCACTCAGGGCCCACTGGAAACCAGCAGTGCTGCTCTTCCTGCGAGTGCCAGGGCCTGGGGGACAAGTCCTGAGGACGGAACCTTGGAGAAGTGGTACTACAGGATTTGCTTCGGGGATCGAGATAGGCCTTCACTTTTTCACAAGTGTGTGGTTTCCACGGGGCTCGCCAGCTCTGGCTTTGAGAACAGAGCTGAGCTGCATGGAACTCGAGGTGAAATGTACAGGCTTATGTGTTACAATTGCACGTTTTAATTATACTTTTTTCTTCCCTGTATAATTTCAGGAGAGACTTTTTCTGTGTCTTGTGGCCTTGGCATTCTTCTAGGGAGAGGGTAACTGGCAAAACTTCTGGATTCTAGGTCACAAAGGGAAAGGGCTGTGGCTTTTGAAAATTCAGTTTATTTCTTCAAGCATAGTCTCCCAGAAGTGCAAGCTTTTAATTGTGTCAAGGGAGGGATGAAGAACTTTAATGAAGAAAAAGTTAGCATTTGTGGATGAAATTTTGAGAATTTCAGGTTTAGACCTTGCCATGTGATCCTTCCTTCCTTCCTTCCTTCCTTCCTTTTTCTTCCTTCCTTTTTTTTTTTCCATATAATGTTTCTTTTCCTTTCTTGTCTTTCGAAGGAAACGCAAATCTCTTAAGTAACTATGGCAAAATACTTTCTTAAGACTTTTTTTTCCTAATAAGTAAGCAAAGAATAGCAATTAATGAACCAAAGAGGTTAGATTTTTTTTCCGTACGGAGCACAAACTTTGGAACTGTTACCTGTTTAAAGGTTGCTTTTCAAACTGTATGCAATCCTTGACATTTCAGAGGCTTCCAGAACTAGCAGGATTTCTTGGGTTTGGAAGAATTACTGTTTCTTCCATAAGTGTGAATCTTCAAATTTCCAGGTTAGTCATTTGATCAGCCAGAACTAGGATCAGATTACCCTAGAGGGAAACTGGAAAAATCCCTGACTTGGTCAAACCGTGGGTTTGACCTGTTTTCTCTTCCCTGTTGTTTCCCCGCCCCTCACCCCCTGCCACTTTTTTTTTTTTTTTTTAAACCAAGAAGGCTATATTGCAATTTAACATACTCTGGCATTTGGCTTTTCAGCGAAGCATTCAACTTGAAAACAAGACAGACTATTTCTCGAACTTGTCAAGGTGTGCACCTTTCCCCACCCCCAGCCTGGAGTCTGGGATGTTTTAGGCGGATTGTCAGACTTTTGGATGTGAGCAAACATTATACCAGGTGGGGGAAGACATCTTTCCATGGCGTTCTAGGGATTGCGTAACAATACCTTGCTTTTTATGACGCAGTTTACAAAGGACTTTCCTGTCCATCATCTCCCTCTGAATCCCCAGTTCCCGAGACGTGGAGCAAACCACCTTCCCCAGTCTGTTTGCTCCTCTGTGTAATGGCAGTGATGGGAGTAGCTCCCTCAGCAGGTCTTGTGAGGAATAAAAGAGGACACACACAGGGTGTGTGGCACAGGGTGAGGACCTCCTAACTCCTCATCTCCACCACTCCCATTGTTTTTGTCGGTTTAATCGTCATTTTTATTGTTTTCAGACTCCACAGCTGGGGTTCGGATCCTGGCCATGCCACTCATTAGCTGTGTGAATCTGGGCAAATCACTTGGTTTCTTGGAACCTCGTTTACCCCGTCTCATCAAGGTTTTGCGTGGATTAAATAAGTTAATGAAGGTCAGGTGCTTCCAGAAAGGAAGACCTGGAATGTGGTGGTGATACCGTAGGTGTTACCTGCTGTTTTGACTCTTAGCTCTGTTAGGCTGTCACCCCAGTCCCCACGAGAGGCCTCGTAATAATGCTGGTGTCATCTGAATTTATGTGCCGGGTACTGTTGTAGGGACAGTGTGTATGCGAACTCACTTCGTCTTCACCCATGTCCTGTGAGGGTGGGTATTAGTGTTATGTCCAATTTGTGGATGAGGAAACTGAGGCACACGTGGGTTGAGAAGCGGTGTATAGGCAACCTAGCCCCTCGCCCAGTGTGCGATCCTGTGTGCTGCGGGGCGTGGAGGGCATCTAGGAGTATCACCTGTCCCTTAACGGCAGAGGAGGCAGCTCAGAGAGGTCATCGGGCTTCGAGGGGCACGACAGCCAGCGCGCCCTTTGAAGTTCCCTGGTTGGGTGATTCACCCAGCCCTTGTGATGTCATCCCATTGTGTGACTCTGTCTGGCAGTGTGTCTCCATCCGACCCCCGAGGGCATCCTTTCACACGGTTCTGGGGTTGCTCAACTCCAGGGGAGCGGCTGGGGATTTGGCAAAAGAGGCCTGTGCTGGTTGGGAGTTGGGGCAGGGTGGGGAGAAAGTGCCTTCCTTGTCAACGGTTATTTTCCGATAGAATTTGAGCCCAACCATGGGGATTTCAGACCGAAGTTAGTGTTGGAGAAGCCAAAACCCGGCTGGCAGGAGTATAGAACTTTAAGTCAAGCCTTATTTAGTTTTTGTTTATCCCCCTTCAATAAAACTTCTGTGTGTATGTGTTAGGGTCCCAGTGTGAGGTGAACTGTGCGCCCCCCTCCCCCCCCCCGCTGTCCCCCGTCGAGGGCTGGGCGAGGAGCTTGTAAATGATACGTCAGCCAGCGTTTCAGTTAACATGCATTTCTCTGCTTTCTGGCTGTCCCTTTTTGCTAGCACCCGCCAGAGAAATAGTCGTGGAGGTGTTAAAACAAGACTAGTGGAAAGAAACTGTAACTTAATACGAAAGAAAATCCGTGGCAGTGAAGAACAGATTTCACATTAGTACTGTCATAATATTCTTTAATGTATCATATAAATAAAAATCCGTTTTGACCAGAATTTTAATGAGCGACCCGAAGGAAGGGTTTTGAATCCTGCAGTTCATTATCCCCCCTTTGCGACGTAAATGCTCACATCTCAAGTGAAGTATAATGGGGCTTTATTAACTAGTCGAGGGGCGACTCTTTGGAGACTAGTGGCCGTTAATTAGTGAAGTACATTTTGATCAGAAGACGATAGGTCCGTTCTGTATCTTCCTATTTCTCTGGATGATTATTTCATTTTGTAAAAAATGGAAGAGGTTCCTCCTCTCTGTCTTTTAAAAAATTAAAATGGTCGTGCTGTTCTAAAAAGATGACTTAATTTAAAGCCGTTGGAGAAACGGGGCTGATTGGGATCAATCATGTCATATCATTTTGTCAGTCCCTTTGGGCAGAAGCGTTGGCTGCCTGGAAGACTTTTGCTCAAGCCTGTGGGTTCTTTTTCTCGTGCGGAAAAACCAGGAGGCTGCCGAACATCTTCTGGCCTGAGTGAGTCTGGGCGTAACTCCCCGTCTGCCCTGATTCTCCTTGTGTGGAATAAAGCATTCTCCACTCCCCCCCGAGTTGCCATTTACCGTCTTAGGTTTTAGAGGCCAGAACCTTATCTGTTGATCAACGGAGATCTCATTTCTTCATCCTCTTTCCAGTTGCCTTCAGTCGCAGCTGGGTGACCGGTGGGCACATCACATGAGCCCCTCCAGGCCTCAGTTTCCTCCTCTTTAAAACAGGGGTGTAGTGCCCAGCGTGGCGTGATTTTCAGCGTGTATGCAGAGTTCTTTGCTGGGAGTCTGATGCAAAGTAGTGCCTGCAATCGTTCGCTGGTATCAGTGTTACAGAATTATTTACTATTGTTTTTAAGTAATCTCTACGCCCAACGTGGGCCTGGAATTCACGACCCCGAGATCAAGACCGAGCCAGCCAGGCGCCCCGTTACAGAATTATTTGTGCAGAAGAAGGAAAGTTAGAATAATGGAAAATGACCTAAGAAAAATCCTGATTGGAATGTAAGCCCCCTGCCGGCAGGGAGCTGTTGATGGTTGACATGGAATAACTTAAATGCTCGAGATGAATCCAGCCTGCCTTTTTCACAGTGGAGGCAGCTGACATCCGGGGAAGTCAGGTCGGCTGCTCCAGGTCACACAGCTAAGTTGTGGCAAGGTTGAGCCAAGGCCGGGCTTTCCTGCTCCCGTCTCATCCGCTGATGAGGCGCCAGGGCCTGGAAGGTTCTCTGTTAAGCATCCATCCGTCCAGATGGGTGCAGCACAGCGCGAACGTCTTAGCCACGCACCTCCTGTTCTGGGGCAGTGGTTTCTTGGCAGCTTCTCAAGGGCGGGCGAGGGGTGAGTTTTCGGCAGCTGGCCTTCCCCTGCTGCTGTGGGTCGGGTCGTTCTAGCGTGCTGCCATCTTGGACGATCTGCAGCTGTCACCTCGCTGGCCACCGTTAACCGGCCTGCCGGTGGGTTTCTGGCTCCCGGCGGGGACGTGGTGGTGCGTCTGCAGCCTTGTCCACGGCCGCAAGGACCCTGGGGGATTAGTGGCTTAGCTGCTTTCTCGTCGGGGAGCGTGGCTCCTTCCTGTGTTCAGTCAGCAGCAGGTGTCAGCTCAAGAGGAGGGGCACTTCGTCCTCCAAATGTCCTTTCCCGAGATTTTTGCCTTTCGTTTGCATGCTTTCGTTTCAGTGTTAAGGTCAGTCTGCCGGGAAGCTGGAGCTCATGTGTTCTGTGTCACGTTTTTGGCAGGCAGGTGAGAACCCTCTGCCCCCCAAGAACAGAAGAAGTGGGGGGCACTGTCTGAGGAACCAGCTGACCCTCGTGGGTGCCCCTTGAGATGACATATCCATCTTCTTGTCCTTTTGTGTTTTTAAAACTGAATGTTCTCTGGCCAAAAGTCCCAAGAACGCAAAAGGGAGATGCAGTTCACCTCCTCTGATCTCATGTTCGATCTGATGTGTTCATCGAACAAGGGCTTGCTTAAGTGTGTGTAATTGCTGACTCTGTGCACCCACTTTTGGGGGGATTCAGGAAACCCTCAACGCCCACCGAACAAAGTCTGCACTTCTTAGCCTGGTGGTACGTGTCCTTCAAGATCTGTACGGCGGGGGGATGGGGGGCGGTCTTCTTCCAGGTTCCTTCTCTTCTACCGGTCCCCCTTCTCTGAATAGCTACCCTTTGGTGTATCCCCACCCGAACCGCCCTTTCTTCTCCCTCCTGTGCGAAACAGACCTCTCTTTCAAAGCCCGATCTGGGCTACCTCTTCCACGGAGCTGTTTCTGCTCTCTCTTCCATGTGATATTTCTTTCTCTGGATTTCCATAGCGTTTTATCTTCTCTTTTGGTTAGGGCAAGCTACGGTAATAATCACAGTAAAATAAGTGAGCAAAAAATAGGCAATAATAAGTTAGCAGAGACTCACGGATGCGTTCATGAGGCACTGTGCTGGGCACGTGTTCGTTTATTTATTCACCAGACGTTACCGAGCACCTGTCATGTGCCAGAGAATGTGTGCGGTTCGGGGGATAGTGTGGAGAACAAGACCAAAAAGTCCCTGCCCTCATGGGGCTTTCACTCTAGTGGGGCAGATTAGTAGAGAGCAGGTGGGCAGAAACATAACACGCAGGAGTGGGGGGTGGGGTGGGGACAGACTGTATCTTCAGCGCATTTAGCGGCCACTCTCAGTCCTCGGCAGTTACCAAGTTTTCTGCTCGGCACCGGGGACTACATTAGGCGCTTTGTTCTGAGTTTCGTGGTTACTTAAGTGTGTGCCTTATTGCTTCCACTATTGGACAGTGAACTCAAAGGGCACAAGTAGCTTTTAGTAATTGCAAAAAAACAAACCTCAGCGTTGATTGCTGCTCCTTGGCACAGTGTCCGTCTCCGTCCAGGTGGAATGAACGCGGAACGCAAAGATGACACGGCCCTCGTCTTCAAGGGTCTTAGGTCCCGGGTGGGAGGAGGGGTGCTACCCCGTGGTACAGGACAGGGTGTGGGAAGCACAGCAGAGAGGCGGGCATGGTCTCCAGAGGAAGGAAGAGCTAAGATCGCTTCTCGGAGGAGGTGGTCTTTGCCCTAGATCCTGAGAAGCAGGAAGGAGGGAAGAATGGCAGGAATGCAGTTCTTGGTACGGGGGGCTCGGAGAGGTCGGTGTGCCGCTGGAGCAAAGGGTGTGTGGTGCACACGCCCGGCGCTGGGGATTCAGGCCTGGAGACGAGCCGGGGCCGGGCTGGGTTGCCTCGCATGCCAGGCAGAGCAGACGAGAGTGCTTCCTTTGGCATGTCCTGTTTTGTGCGTGCAGGATCCCGGGGATGCTCTGTACGACGTTCTGAGCTTTTGGGGGTCAGTATAGAAGCCGGGGTCGCTAGTGGGACGGTGGCTGATGCGGTTTCATGGGGATCTTCCCACCCCGGACTTGTGCCTGCAGCGTCATTCGTACTGCGTTCTCTCTGGCTGCAGGCCCTTCTTCAGGAGCGATGTTCTTGGCAGTTGCCACGCCCACTCTTTGGGGTGGCAAAGAGCGCCGTCGTTCTCCTGTTTCCATCGTCTCCCTTCCTCTCCCCTTTACGTGCTGAACAGGGGGCCATGATCTAGACAAAATCCCAGGGGTTTTCTACTCCGGCCTCGTCTGAGCCGTGATCTTGACCTTACCGTGCATAGACAATGAATGAGATGGCATCTCTCGGGATGGAAGTCGCAGATTGTCTCTATGTCACTGGGGTGTGGGCCCTGTGTCTCTGAGCAGCCTCACCTGTGACTTCCTAGGTCTGCTCGGGGTCACCTTTCACTCAGAGTGGCTGCCCGGTGTGAAGAACGTGAGATTTTGGAGTCGTGTGACCTGTGCCTCTTGTGACGTGAGAGCTGTGAGCAAGGGTGGTCTTGGGACCGAGCACCCCGTGGCACATTGTAGAAGCAGCCTTGGGGCAGGACTCCCACTGGGCCCCACAAACATGACCGCATATCTCTATTCTCTCTCTCTTTCAAGGGTAGATAGCATCAAGCTCCCAACGATCTGGAAAGTTTCTCAAGGGTGTGTGTCTGCCTGCTGTACTTTTTTATTTTATCTGAGACCTTGAATAATAATAATAATAAAAAAAATCCCAACTCAAAATAAGGGCTGTTACTTACATTGTGAGTCAGTATGTTCAAGGCATTATATTAAGCCTCTGTGTAATTAATCTCCTTTAATTTAATCCTGACGACAGTCCTTTGCAGTAGTGGGTATTCTCTCCACTTGACAGACTGGTAAACTGAGACCCAGGCAGGGCGAGTGGCTTTCCTAGTGCCACAACACTAGTAAGGGTCGATCGCTGTTGGACAGACAGATCACCGTCTGTCCGGGTTCCAAGTCCTTGCTCTCTCTCTTTTTTTTTAATTAAAAAAAATGCTTTTAATGTTTATTTTTGAGAGAGAAAGAGAGACAGAGCACGAGCAGGGAAAGGGCAGCGAGAGAGGGAGACACGGAATCCAAAGCAGGCTCCAGGCTCCGAGCTGTCAGCACAGAGCTCGACGCGGGGCTTGAACCCGCAAACCACGAGATCATGACCTGAGCCGAAGTCAGATGCTTAACCGACTGAGCCCCCCAGGCGCCCCCAGGTCCTTGCTCTCTTAACCGCTAAGCCCTGCCGCACCCAGCACGAGCGGGTAGATTTTAGGTTCTCGTGCTTTGCCTGACTGCTTGTAAAGTGCTCAGGCTGAGGAACAGGTTTCGTGGCAGTCTGGCCGATGAGCTTCAGGTTCGTGTCTACACACCTCGTCAACACAGCTGAATGCCACTCACGAGCTAAGGAGTGTGGTGTGTGCCTCCATTTCTTCTGTAAAACGGTGGGGGGGGGGCGGTCGACAGTACCTACATCCTAGGTTCGTTTAGGAGATTAAATGGGTTCATGCGTACGAAGGGCCTAGGATGCTATCTGTACATGGGGCATCCAGCGTGAGCATCGGTCATCTGTTCCTGTTTCCCAAGATGGCCCTGGCTGGATCACAGGAGGACCTTACGCAGCAGCTTGTGGGTACCGTCGTCGTGTCTGGGGGTGACGGATAGCACGGCACGTTGAGAGTCAGGGAACTGCGTGTCCAGTGGCTTGGTCTGCTCCTGGAGGTGCTCGCTCTCGAAGGGGAGATAGCAACCATCCTTCATCTTGGGGTTGCCCGGTGGGCATTGGGAATGCGTTTCCTTTTCTGTGTCTGATGCCTGTGTTTTTGCTGCCTTTGAGAGCGAAGTCCTGGGGAGCAGCTGGGGGACAGCTCAGACACCGCTGTGTGAGAGGTCTGTCCGTGAGCCTTCTCTCTCCCAGGCCTGGTCTTTATCTGCCTGGGGGTAGTTCCACCAATGACTGATCTGAAAGCATCACATTCATTTATTTGTCACTGACTGTGACAGGCAAGTTAATGCTAATGGATTCTTTTTTTAGCCTGTTGTCTGGGATGAGTTTCTCCCAAATGTCCTGAAATCTAAGGCATTAGGGGAATGTGTAACTTTTATGGCAAGGGAGGATTTAAAAGATAAATAGGGTTTTGTGTGCAAGGGTCTTAAATTTAGGTTAGGGGCGAGAGCGGCCAAGGAGGGGATGTTGGGCCAGCCCAGACTCTTCTTTTTAAGAAATCCATTCGGAGCTCTAAATTGCTGTTTCTGTTTCAATTATGTGACAATTTCAAGGGTTTAGAAAAATCTAATAAAATGGTCTTGATGATGCATTCTGGGGAGAGAGTGCTTTAGAAGATCCAAGAGAATAAATTCCTTGGGGTCAAGAGATTCTCTCAGGCCTTCTTTCGTCTGGGTTTTTACATTTTTATTGTTTTGAAGGGCAGAAAACGGTGTTAGAATGTATTCAGGGCTTCATCCATATCCTCCACCGAAATGAGTTATTCTCTTTGGGCATTTGCAGGTAGACGGGCCACAGCAATCACTAGCTCTTTTTTTCTTTTCTTTTTTCCCTTCTTTTTTTTTTTTTTTTTAAAGCTGGCATGTTGTAAATGACTTTCAGAGCGTGGTTTGTGTGTGTAGTGATTTTGAATAAAGCACCACAGAGAAAAACTTGGAGGAGTGGGACGAGTGAGCAGAGAGGCCTTCTGGAAGTTTTTTTTTTTTTTTTTCCTCCTCTCCAGTCAAAGCTTTTGATAGTTTCCCGAGGAACAGAAGTTTACAATGGAAGCCGGCTTTGGGCTGCCTGCGGGAACTGAGTGTAGCAAAACGTGATGCTGAGTGACATTAATGAGGTGACCGCTCTGGTGGGAGGGAGGCAAGGAACCAGCAAAGCTGCAGTTCCCATGACTTGCTCTCGGCTGAGTGTGTCCCCTTCTGCATGCCTGCGTGGGCGCCTGTGTGTGTGTGTGTGTGTGCACGCACGCACCGTGTTTCCCAGGGCCTTCCGATGAGGTTGTAACACCAGACCCCGCTCGGCCTGCTGCAGTATTCTCCCTCCTAGAGAGGCCACGTGTGGCGGCGTCTCCATTTCCACCCACTGCAAAGTAAAGTTTGAAACCTGGAAGCATTTTGTTTTATCTTCCGGGTCCCTGCGGGAGCCTGGGCGGGTGGCGCTGGAGGTGGTCACCACAGCCCTGGGCGCTGCTGGAACACTGAAGCCAAGAGTGTGAAAGGTCAACATTCTCATCCCCGAAATGGGTCCTAGGGAACCAGGAGGAGAAAACCTGTTTGCTTGTATTTTTTTTCCTCTCCACCCCCTTTTTTTTTATGTTTATATATATTTGAGAGAGAGAGAAAGAGAGGGAGAGAGACAGAGACAGAGCATGAGTGGGGGAGGGGCAGAGAGAGGGAGACACAGAATCCGAAGCAGGCTCCGGGCTTGGAGATGTCAGCACAGATCCCAGCGCGGGGCTCGAACCCACAAACAGTGAGATCATGACCTGAGCCGAAGTTGGACGCTCAACCGACTGAGCCACCCAGGCGCCCCGTCTCCCTCCTTTTTTTTCAAGCCCTGGCCATCGTGATAACATTTCATATTGATGGTATAAATGGAACGTCACAACCGCCGCTTTTAAATATTTTAGTGCCTTGGAGTGTATTCTGTATTTCCACATTGTTCTTGTGCAAGAATTTCCGGTTGCCCAGGAAGAGCAGGAACATCTCAGGTAGATTACCTGGCGAGGAGGTGAGATCCCAGGCCTTGGGGTTCTTGGTGCCTTGTCTGCCCTTTCCAGGAGTGAAGCTGGCATCTTCCGTCTCGTGCCTCAGCCCGGCAGCGGAGGGAGCATTCGGAGTATCCGGCACAGTACTGGGCAGGTGTTTGAAAACTGCTGGGAGATCCTAAGCCAAAAAACCCGATGGGGCCCGGAGTGGGGAGGGGTGGGGGGAAACTGTGTATTTATTGATGCTCGCCTGGTTTATTTCTTTTATCTCTTCAACTCCATTCCCTCTGGGATGTCTCTCAGGTGGGTCGCTTTTGTAGCTGAGGGCAAACAAACAAACAGAAAGTGTTTAAACTCAGGCACATAACCCTTCATCAAAACCAGTGAGCTAGGTTCACTTTCCCTCGCACCCGGGGAGAGAGGATCGAATCAGGGGCGCTTGAGCCCGGGAAAAAAATTGGGCTGTGAGTCTCCACAAGACTGCTCCGTGCGTATGTTTCCTCTTCTGTTTTCAAAACGGATAATTGGTTTTAGTAAGAACTTCTGACTTGATTAGGGGACCCTTAGGAAATTAAAGTGTGTTTGAATTTCACAAGTATAATTTTAATTATACAAATTTTGCGTTTTCCACGAGGGAGCTAGGTTCAGAACTTGTTTTCCTATACTAACAGGGGTAGTGAAGCTGATTATGGCAGAATGCCTCACTTAAATCGCTTTGAAAATAAAAATCCACGGGTCGGATCGTTGTTTTTCCCTGCAGTACACGACGTTCGGGTTAACGTCCACACATGTTCCCGTATCCTTGTTAAAAGTGATTTTTCACTGGATCCTCGCAAGTGTAGACGTGAGTGACATAGTGTGTGGGGGGGTGCCTCATTATGAATTTTTCTGCTGCACTTGCTGAAAGAATTCAATTAAAGTTCTTTCGAGCTCAAGTCCTGCCTGGGCAGCTTGTGTTTGGCACACTGCCACGTTAGCATGTCGTGATTGCCTTTATCACCCATCGCCCTGTTTGCTCAGAGCCTGTGCATTTGCAGTGGTAGCTCTTCTCGCTGCCCCTCTTCAGCAGGACCCCAGTGGATGAGAGCAGAAGCCACCGCGGAAGTGGCCCCTGAGCTCCTCCCTGAGCTGCCCAGAGATGATGCAGAGAGGGTGAGCAGACCCCCTGGGCATCCAGGAGAAGGGCTGATTGTGTTAATGGGCAATGACCGTTTCTCGGGGCTATCCAGACAACGCCCCCAGGCAGCAGAGAAGTGCTTTGTAGGCTAGAACTCAAGCATCCTCAGACGTCTCCCCCCGCCTGTGCAGGGGCTTTAAAAGGTGCCTGGAGACCGGCTCCTCGGGCTTTCTGGGCCCTTGTCTCAGATGTTGGCAGGAGAGCTTGAGTAGAACAGTTGTTCACGGAAGAGAAATCGTGGCAGCAGCTTGTGAATGAGGTGGTGCCATCCAGGTCTCCAGATGCAGACCTGGTCCCACCCCGTGCCCCACCCCACATTTACTCATCGACATTTTTATTCTTAACTGCTTTCTCTTGAAGTGCTGTAGCTTAGGGTGTAAGAGCCTGGACTGTGGGAGCAAGCTGACTTTGAGTCCGTGCTCTGCCACTAACCAGCTGTGTGACCTTGAGCAAGGTGCCTAAATGCTCCATGCCTTAGTTTTGTTGTCTGTGAAATGGACCCAATAATAGTCTCTCCTTCGTGGAATGCTCTAAGGATTCCATGAGTTGACGTATAAAGTGCCGGTGTCTGGCACATAGTAGGCGCTTTGGGTGTGTGAGTTACGGTATCATGAGGGAGAACCTGGCAAAATGCGGACCGTGCTTGCTCGATAGTTGGGGAATTGTTGTTCAGCACTACAGTGCTCCTGCCTGACGTATTTGTTCCCTAAGCAGTTGAGAAATAAAAAAGAGCGCGTATATACATGTGTGGACATGTGTGTGTGAATCGATATGATTGGGTGGGATCGCGGTATAATTCGGATTCAAACACGGGTCTTTGCTGTAACAAATGAGGCATGTAGGTTGGCAGGCACGTGGCCCTGGCGCTCAGGCCTCTGGTTGGAATTTGGTGCTGCCACTCACCCTGTGACCTCGGGAAGGTGTCTAAACTTTCCTGAGCTTCCATTCTGTACCTAAAAAACGGGGATAACAGATTCGTGGGATGAAATGAGACACTGTAAATCGGGCACCTTGTGTATGGTTGATGCTTAGAACGTGTCAGTTCCTTCTTCTATAAGGGCAGGGGCTTTTTTCTTTTTCTTTTTCTTTTTCTTTTTCTTTTTCTTTTTCTTTTTCTTTTTCTTTTTCCTTTCTTTTTCTTTTTCTCTTTCTTCTTTTTCCTTTCCTTTCCTTTCCTTTCCTTTCCTTTCCTTTCCTTTCCTTTCCTTTCCTTTGTGTGTGTGTGTGTGTGTGTGTGTGTGTGTGTGCGCGCGCGCACGCACGTGTGTTTTGGGGGTATCTTGAAAAATGGGAAAGATATAAAGTATACTGCTCTTGCTGGAGATTGTGGAGTTACGGGATGAGTCCTTAGAAGGCTGAGTAGAGAAAAGCTAGCCAGGAGAGGGGGTGCTCTTATCTTCAGTCTACAGGCAAATGGGCTGTTTTAGGGGCTTCATTTCACAAAAGCCAAATTTCCAATGATTTTATTTGGTCAGCAACCTTAGATGGTTTCCGCAAGCCTCTGAAGGTAAGTTTGTTTGTTCCTTTGACACTTGGTAACCAGAAACACAGGGCTGGATGGTTGAAGAGGTTTGGGGATGCTCAGATTTCCGGCTGTGACTGAGGACAGTGGGAGGGAGGGAGAACCTCGGGCTGGAGGAAGGTGTCTTTTCACAGAACCTTTTACTTGGGGACACAGCCCAGTAGGTTTTGCTCTACAAACATGTGGGTGCCAGAGCCCCAGGAAATGCGTCCAGTGCCCAGCCATCGGCCTGGAGAAGCCTGACCCTCCGGTTGTGCCGTCAGGGCTGGGAAAGCCCCCAGATGACTTAGGGGCATCTATGTGTCCAGATCTCTGGGCCCATTTCCAGATTAGCTCCCTTCACCTCATGCCCATCAGGTGGAATTTTCCAGATGTTGTTGGGAACGAGGAGCAAGATGATGATTATGAGTTGATGCTGGGCAGGGGCTGGGGTGTGTGCGAGAGGATGGAAGGGGGTGGGTGGCCGGGAGGAGGGGAAGAGTGGTAGATTACATTGACTAATTATAGGGAAAAAGCCATATTTGCTGCTCCATTAAGTGATCGCTAGGCTATGAAGCAGTTTATTGTAATTAATGCAGAAACAGCAAATAAGTGTTAAGTTTGGAGCAGAGGGTCTCCAGGCGCCCCTGCCCCCTTTGCTCCTTTGCGCCCACTGCCCCCCTTCGTTATCCTTGGAGGGGAAGAGTCTCGGGGACATCCTCATCCGAAGGACTGAGATGGCGACTTTGACCAGTTTTCTGCTGCCTTGTTTTGTGAAACAAGGAGGATGTCTTGCCCGACTCCTTCGGAATCGTCTGTAGGGGGTTTTGTGTTTTCTGAGGATGGAGAAGGAGGGACAGACCCGTGCCGTCATTGCTATTCTTGCCACTCTCGTTTTAATTTCAGCTCACGAAAGTGGCGGGTTACACATCCAAGTCCGTCGAGTTACGGGCCGTGTGGAGTTGTGATTGCTTTCCTTGATGATTTCTTGTTCAAATCAGCGGTGCTCTTAATTTTCCAGATGAAGTAAAAAGAAAATTGGAGACTCCCCTCCCGCCCCGTGTCTCTTCATCCAGGGTTTTCTGAGCACGACTCTGATTTGGAGGGTTAATATTAATTAGGAGCCAGTTTAGACCTCGCTTGCTTGATGAGCGGGCCGCGACCGTTGTGCCGGTGGTAGTTTTTTCTCGCTCTTTCTCGCAGGCGCGTGCCTGCTGCCTGTGGAAGTTCCTGGGTTTCAGAGCCAAAGGGGTCAACACAGAGGAAGTGGAGATGAGGGGCTGCTCCCAGGGAAATGTGGCAGACCCTCCCTGGTCTTCGGAGAGGAGCATGACGGGCCTGTGGGGGAGTCCGGGGCCCGGGGAGGTTCTGCCTCTGGGCCTTGCCCTGCTGGCCGCCGCTGCGCTCTGCCTCAGTTTCCTTCCCTGCGGGTGTGTTTCTTTGGCTTCCAGAAAGAGACAGGACTCATTTTCTGAGTTTCTAAATCGGATGATGCTTGGATTTCTCTGAGGCAGTTCCCCTTCCGTGCCGGGTCTCGGGGAGGCGCTTCGGTTTGTGCTGAGGCTCCAGGTCTTCGCGTCGAAGCTTCTCTGGTGCTGACTGGGTCTCTGCAGGGCGGGTGGTGGTGCAGAGGACAAGGACGCAGAGAGCCAGTGAGCTCCGCTGTACGGTTAGGGGACAAGAGACCTAGAGAGGAAGGGACCTACTCTCTTTAGGTTGGATCACGTTAGGGATCTGTCTTCTCTGGCCTGTGGGTTTGGGTTTGTTCTCTTTTTTGACGGGGTGGTCGGGTCAGGAGGATGGCCGACTGTTGGGTGTGCATGTTCCAGGTGTAGTGGGAGAGACCCGGCTTCTGGTTCTTCCCTTGGTGCCAGGTAGCTGCATGTGACCTCGGGCCCGTTGCCTTGCAGCTCTGTGCCTCAGTTTCCCCGTCTGCGGACTGAGGGAGAATGAGGGGATGGGTGGTGGGAATCAGCAGCGCTTAGGGTTTAAGAGAATGAGCTCAAGATCAGGCAGCGTTAGGGATTTGTTTCTAGCCTGATCGTTTCTTCGTTGTACGACCTCGGGAGGTTCACTTCATTTGGCTAGCCCTCGATTTCCTGACCTGTAAAGTGGGGTAGTAGGATACGAGTATCCACCGGACAGGGTCGTCGTAAGGACCGCACGCCACAGTGTTCACGCAGTGCTTATCACAGCGCCCGGAGGGTGCTTAGTTGGCACTTTGTATGTGGGGGCTGCTTTTACTGTTAACAGCTACGTGGTGGTCTGGCCGAAGATTCCGAGATGTGAAGGTGTGGGGCAGACGGGGCCACACCAAGAGCACGGTTGAGCCGCGAAGGTGGACTTTCTGATCTGGATGGAGGTTCCCACACACAGGGAGGTTTGCGGTCAAGGAGGCAAAGCCTCCCTGAAATGCCTGGTCCGGAGCTGTAGGTGACGGGGCACCTGTGGCGGGGACCCAGCACTGCACATGGAGAGGGTCTCAGCGATGCATCAGGTGTGCTCCCCGACTGCCCCGTGAGCCCAGCGGAGCGGAGGGAAGTGTGGGGGAGGCCTGGCTGCAGTCCCCAGCTAGAGTCCCCTGGCACCAGACAGCGCCGCGGGCTCGGGCATCGGGGCCGCCCTCGCTCGACATCTTAGCCACCCCCCTGCAGGGGAAGGGGAGGGGGGAGAAGCGGAGGGGAACCGATCACCGGGTGACGTGGAGACCCACATTCGTTTCTGGAAACCCACGTCTGTTACTGTCTGAAATATGGAAGCCTTGCGTGACTGAGGCAGGACTGATCAAAGGCCATTTGCGATTTCAGAATGTTCTCAAGTGCGTTTGGCAGACAGAGTCCTGTGTTTTGATCGCTTCCTCTCCCACTGTACTCCCCCACTTTGGTGAGGTGGCTCTGAGTCGGCACTGGCACCTGCTTCTCACGCCTGTGTGTGCATCAGGAATGCTGAAGCCGGGGCAGGTCTGTGCCCTTTGCGGCCGCTGCCGACGTGGAGCTGCGGACACCAGCTCGGGGTGGACAGCCGGGTCCCCTCAGCTGCTTGTCAGTCTCCTTTTCGGGGGCGGGCCTGGGTAGGGGATATAGATGGGAAAATCCCAGGAGGTGTTGTTAGACTGTTATTGTTACTCCCTTGAAGGGAGGGTGGAAAGAGGGACTGTGGCAGAGAGCGTTTCGCGTGACAGGAGAAAAGATACACTTGCAAATGAGCGCAACGCAGGCCGTGTACTGGACAGATAGAGTTGCTTGGGGTGCCCCCAGGCCCTGATGAACCCGAGCCTCACACGCTGACCCTGCCCTCCAGCCACTCCCAGGGAGGCGGTATATCAACAAGACGATGTACTAGGGTGGGGACAGCGGTGGGGACACAGAGGAGGGAACAGGCAGGGCAGGCCTCACGGAGCCGCTCCCCTGCGCGTTGAATCTTGATGGTGGGAAGAGCCTCCAGTCAAGGGACCTGTAGGAGCGTTAGGAAGCCTGGCTTTTGGGGGGGCGGGGGTTGCTGCCACAGACTGTTCCGTATAGGCCAGAGTGTACTGTGCGGAGGAGGGCAGGCTGAGAGATCGGTTTACTCACCACGCAGCAAATGTCTGGAGCCCTATCCTGAGCCAGGCCCAGAGCTGGGGAGTGGGGTCCAGCTGTGAGGACGATGGCCCCGTCCCTACATTTGCATCTGGCAGGGACATGTTTGTTAACCTATGGCAGGGTCCATTATTGGAGTACAATTACAACAAATGCTACAGAAACGCGTAGGCTGTTTCAGGGGGCGTACCGGAGAAACCGGATCTCCTGTAGGGTTTCGGGAAGGTTTCCTGGAAAAGTACATAGAAGCCGAGCTAGAAGGGTGAATGTAAGCGTGACCTCAGGAGGGAGGATCAGGGTGCATTTTGTGTGCTGGAGGGCAGAGGGCAGGGAGGAGAGAGCCGAGCAGTTAGGCTGGGCCGTGTGTGTGGGGTTGGGTCTTACCCCAAGGGGGTCGGAGGGGAGGCCTACTTAGGGTTTAGGAAGGGTGGGAAATCAGTTTTGATCTGGGGAAGGATCTCTCTGGAAGTCTGTGTGGAGAAGGGCTTGTGGGAGCCCCAGGTTGATGTGGGGGCACCCGTTTCTGACTTGCGTGAGGGAGGATGGTGAATTACGAGGGAAGATGGTGGTCTGGCTGAGTTCTGGGAGTGGAGGTGGAGGCCCATGGACCGATCGACCGATCGAGGTGTGTTTGTGAATTAGCACAGGAGCTGGGAGATTTGGTAGCTGAATGGGAGGTGCCGGTCTCTGTGGACAGAGACCCCCCCCCCATCCCTCCCCCACGTTGCTGAGATTGGGAACGTTGGTGTCCATGGCAGACGGACAGGGCACATGTGCCTGGCTCGGGGTGAATATAACCCCTTGGTGGGAATTCTGCACGCTCTTGGTGATGTACATGTATCAGTAGACCTTTTGAGTGTATGCTTGTGTGTTTGCTCATTTATAAGTGACATACTTGTGCCAGTGTGTTAAAATCGTACGCCCCTCGTAAATTATAAACTAATAATTAAAAATAAAAAAAGGATGAGAAGAAAAGCTAAAGGCAAATGAAAGTTCTAGTCTTTTTCCCCCAAATCTTACTTTGGGGACTGTAGCCTTAGGCCATGGGGGAACCATTGGATGAATTACGGTGGGGGTGGCCTGGGTAGGTGGGTTTTGGGGAAAGAGTATTCTGCAAGAGTATTCTCCAAGAGTATTCTCTTGGATGAGTTCTGTGCACGCCAGAGGTCCACGGGGAGGTCCCCGCACCGTCCCGTCACCGCGTGTGGCCCGCTGAATCGGGCACGAGATTGCACAGTAACAGCCCCCAGAAGTGGCCTTGGCAATGTCACGGGAGGTGAGCGCCTGGGGCTTGTGTTTGCTAGCCTGGGTGTGCTCAACCCGTGGAATACCCAGGGAGGCACATTCCCTTCCAGTCCCGGTGTTGGTTCAGGCCAGAGGGCCAAGGCCGCACTTGGCCACGAAGAGCGGATCTTATACAGAGGGCTTGGCATAAGTGAGGAATATAGATTCTGGCCCCGGCACTTTTTCTGCCTACAGTGCGACCGCAGCCAATTCTGAGTCCTTCTGGGCCTCTCTCTTCCTTTCGTCTGCTGGGTCGATTATGATACTTCCTATCGAACTCCGAAGGCTGAAAATGATTTAAGGTGAATTGTTTCTATCTTTGCAATTCAAACGTACCTCTGAGTTTCCTCTCCCAGTCGCCTCCAGCAAATTGGTATTGCTCCTCCGAGGGTATGGCTGGGTTCTCGGAGGCTAATTCCGTTCCAGCCCGCTCCATTCCTTCGAGCAGAACCCAAGCGAGGATCTCACCTTCCAGAGAGTGCTTTAAAAAAAACCCTTGTTTCTCCACCGACTGAATTTCAGTCTTTCCCTGAGTGCAGCCGTGCTCAGCAGAGGCCTGCGAGCTGTTTCTACATGTGAGAGGTGAGCAAATCAAAGGTGAGCCCGTTCTGCCTCAGTGAGGCCTTTTGTGTAAAAAGGACCTTCCGGAGTAAAGCAGTCAGGATGACTGACAACCGCCAGAGCTCCCCAGCAACAGACCTGCTCCGTGGGAGAACTCAGAGAGAAGCCCGGGCCAAGGGCAGACAAAAGGATGCCCAGAACCCGAGGTGGAAAAGCCTGATGGAGATAAAACAACCCGAAAGTCTGCCTTTCAGTTCGCAGGTTTCATGGAGCCAGGTTGAAGCTGCCGACCGAGGGCGTCAACATTTACTATTTGTCCCCGCTTTGACTTCGCTGGCTTTATTTCCTTTGAGATCAAAGCAGGGAGACTGGAGTTGCCAGTCCTGGGCCGGGTTTCAGTCGACGTCGGTGTCCCTTGCTTTGTGACCTTGGGGTTGGGTGTCTTTGCTTGGGGTGACTTTGTTGCAAACCCAGAGTAGGAGGTATGTTGCAGTCTGGTAGTCAGAGGGAGCTCTGAGGAACACCCAGAAAGGCCGTGGAGAGGACGGGGAAGCACCCTGGAGGGCCAGTCCTGAGTTTCCCAAGGATTCCCAGATATCAGGAGTCTGGAAGGTTCCGTGTGGTAGCCATGTTGCTCCTCTGAGGGGCCGTCCTGAAGGCAGTTCAGTTCTGCACAGAGGCAAGGGACGGGCCTAAAGAATTCCTGCCCCCTGCTGCATAATAAATCTGATACTAAAATTAGTGCCTGCCTCCTGAGCCGTAATTCTTGCTGAGGTGATAAAGAAGCGTGTGTGTGTGTGTGGCCAGCTTGTCTTTCAGGATTGGGGGCTGTTGCTTTATGTCAGATGAGCGTCCAGGCCTCGCAATCGATTTATTACGGCCGCAGCTCCCCTATTTCCCTGCCTCTGCCTCCTCTCGTGCTTCGCAGGGGTGGGAGGAGGTCGGGGGTGGATGGAGGGAAATATTTTAGCTCCGCTTTTGGTCTTGTGTCAGTTGCTGTCGCAGTGGGTAGATGTTCCTTGAGAATCCCTCTGAAGGTCTTGTAATTGAGTCTTTTACCTCCGCTGCAAGGTATTACTCACTTTCTCTAAAGTGTTTACTTTATGCTCTGTGGAGGGAGGGAGAGAGCAGGACTCCCCCTCACACCCGGGAAAAAAAATCTGTCTATGGGAGAGGCTTGCCATCCAGGGCAGTTGGGTGGCCAGCTATTAAAGTTTGAATAATGGAGGAGGCATCTGGGTCCCTCGGTGGAAGGCAGCCCTTCTGGCACAGATGATTTTGCTTTTAAAGTAACGCATTCACCTTTAACTGCTAACGGCTGTGACAGAGTGGTATTTAATTTTAAATTGCCCATGTCCAGAAACCCTCTGCTACTCTTTAAACAATAAAGTGTTTTTCATCTTCCTGCAGCTGTGTTCTCTGTGTGGGGGCTTGGCCGTGTTTTGGGGGCGGGGGGGGGGGAGCGGAGAGGGAGCTCATGTGTCCCTCTCTACTCCCCGTCTTTTCCCTTTCAAAGTCACCAGGATTTCTAGAAAGCACTATTCCACCAGGTGTGGAGTCCCCACCCATACGCTGTCCAACGTGAGCGGCTGGGAAGTTCATAAGCAGAGGCTGCTGGAATGGAATCAGTCGGTAACGTCAGCCCCCGGGGCCGAAGTGCTTCTTCCTTTGCGGGCAGAACCCAGAAGTTGCTTCTGGGTCCCCGGCCCTCTCAGATGCCCATATCTGGTTCTCCCTCCTGCTGCCGTCCCCCCACCCCTCCCCCCACCCAGCTTCAGGGATCCTTGATTTGTTTGTGATAATCAGAAACAGATTTTGGCTCCTGGTCCATTATAGATGTGTTGGAGATGGATGCCAAACCTTAAGCCACGTAAAGGACATGTGAAAACATATTTAGATACAAAAGGAAGAAAAGAAGAAGGGAAAGGAAGAGCCTCTTCCAAATTCCCCCAAACCAAAACCAAACCGACAAACAAAAAAATCCCAAAATGACAACATATAACAACAGAGAGGCCTCCATCCAGGCCCCAGTAAAGCATAGGAAGGGAAAGTTTGGCTTCAGGGCCCGCAGAGTTGGTGCACGATGTTAGCAGGGTGGAGAACACTCGTGGCCGCCCGGGAAGCATGGTCTTGGTGGGGGGTGCTTTCCCGGAGTCTGGGGGCCACCCGCGCCCCAGGCTCCCAGCACAGGTGGCAAGTTGGTGGGGACACAGTGGGAACATTCACGTGGTGCCCAGCAGGAGCTCTGTTTCTGTTCAGGATACCCTTGAGTTAGGAAATATCGATCGCTCTGTATTTGTAAACAATCTTTAAAGGGACGTGGTGCCAACCAAAATAGCCAACTTCGGGCGATTAAAGTGTGTTAGGGGAGGCTCTCAACAGGGAAGCCCATTGCTCTGATGTTCTGGATCAGCACAGGCCCCAGATTTTATTTTCCTTTTTAATTCTAAAAAGGGGCCTGCAGAGTTGAGCAATGTCCGAGTATTGGTTTCTTTTCATCCTTGTCGATTTTTTTCTCTTTAATGAAAGTGCTCAGTTGGACCCCGCTGGCCCTCCGCTCCCGGCGTGGTTGTCCTGGTGACATCTGGCCGAGGAGGTTCCCAGGTAGGACATTTTGGTGTCCTTAAGGCTCCCACCCGTGTTGGGTGTCCCTCCACCCCCGCACCACCCCCACCACATTTGCAGCGCAGCTGCTGGCCCCAAACTGGTGCTTGTGTCTCTCACTCCAAACAAAAAATAAACCCGTGTGCTCTCTGTGTATGTATTTTAGAGGTGTGTGCATGTGTGTGTGTGTGTGTGCTTTCTCTTGACAAGTTTGTTGCCTACAGCTGTGCAGCCACAGCTGGCTTTGAAATTTGGTAAAAAAAAAAAAACCAAAAAAAAAACCAACAAAACTTTTAAGTGACTGGGGGAGTGAGGCTAGAAGGAGGAGGAGATGGGGCGGCTGGTTTGACTGTAATCACACATAAAACACCCTGACCCCAATTTTTTAAGAAAGGATTTAATTAAAATATTGTAAAAGACAGTTACTGAGAAGAAGAAAGGTTTTGTTTTGGGATTTCTGTTTATCCTGGTATAGAGTTGGTAGTGGTGGTGGTTGTCTGGTTGCTATAGAGACGAGAAGCATGGGGTTCAGTGGGTCCATCTTCTTCCCCTCCGGGGAGTGTGTGGCAGGGGGAAGGCCTGAGCTGAGCTCAGCAGCATCTGTGGGGACCAGCAGAGAGGTTGGGATGGCTCTCTCTCCCGTGCTCTGTTAGCTAGAATTAAAACTGCCCTTTTTGGGGCGCCTGGATGGCTCAGTAAATTAAGCGTATAACGCTTGGGTTTCAGCTCAGGTCATAATCTCACGGTTTGTGGGTTCCAGCCCCGCATTGGGCTCTGAGCTGACAGCGTGGAGCCTGCTTGGGATTCTCTCTCTCCCTCTCTCTCTGCCTCTTCCCTGCCCACTCTCCCTCTCTCTCCAAGTAAATAAACTTAAAAAAAAAAGGAAAACAAAGGAACAGAAAAACTGCCTCTTTTTATCTTGAGGAGGCCAATTGGTAACAATTTATTGAAGCTACCTGACTGAGCAGTGATCAGTTTCTGGATCTGTGTTTGCCTGAACCCCTCCCCTTTCTAGAAGCCTCGTAGGAGGAAGGGAAGTTTCTGTGCATAGATTAGCTTTGGTTTCTCAGAAGTTTCTTCTTTCCAACTTTTGCAAAATGGTTTGCATCCCTCAGTCGAACCGCCTTTTCAGATAAGGATTCCTCAACTTGGTGGGCGGAGCCAAGCACAGAGGGTTGCAGAAGGCTCTTTTGTCAAGGTTAGGGAGCTAGGGAGTGACAAGCTTTCGGGGGAGGTGAGTGTCCGTGAGGGAGGGAGAGTTCTTCAGGTTCAAGGAGACCGGTTCCCCCTCCTAAGGAAGAACGCCTGGTTTTGTTTTCTTTTGCTGTCTTCTTCCAACTGCTTAGAGTAAATAGATTAGCAAGGGGGCTAGAACTGAAGGAATAAAAAAGTTTGCAGTGCTGTGTTGAGGGGGCTGGTTTGCATCTCTACAGTTTCCCCTTGGCCCTTATGCTTCCTCCTAGTACTCACAAATCAGAAAAAAAAAAGTGGGTCCAACACTTTTCAGGACCGAGGCCTCGCTGGTGGGGCAGGGTCGGTGGGGGGGTGGGGGTAGGCCTATCTAGCGGTATTTCGCTGGCCACCTTCGAGTCAAGTCTGGTGTGGAGGACGGGGGGCCCCCACGGGTGTGTCTGGAAGCATGCTGTGTTCTCAGTACTTGTTTTGAATTCTGTGGTATAGAACTGAACTTTTGAAAACGGTTACAGGAACGTCTCCGCAAAGAGGTATTCCTGCGAATTTCAGTGTAAACGGAACCCTGTTCTCCCGGCAAGCACCAACATATTTTTAGAAGTGTTTCCTTTTCTCGTTACCCGTCAGTTAGCAAGGCTCCGAGCGCTTTCTGCCATGTCCTCCTGCCTTCCTGAACAGGTGTTTCTATGGGTGAGGGGTTATATTTAAAGTTAAAAAAGAAAAAAAATACTGAAGGATGCTTTATGTCACAGGAATCAATACCATCGTATGTGGGTGCAGTGAGAGTGGGGACCCAATCTGTTTTCTGTCCCTGCCTCCCTGATGAGGGCAAGAAAAGGGTCATGCTGCTCATATGAGCCAGCCAGCTTCTCTCTCTCTCGCCCTCCCTCCCTCCCCTTCTTTTCTTTCTCTCTTTTGACCGATACCTAACTCCTTGTCCCGTTTCCAGGATTTGGGGAGAGTAATTTCATGTTGGCCAACAGAACTGGTGGCTGTAGTTTCGCCTGTTTTTTTGGCATTAAGGAAGCAAATTACAAAAGCTTTTTCTTTAAAGGCTGAACACAGGCTTTACACGTCCGAGGGAGAAAATTCGGAAGGTGGTTTTTGGCGATTTTTTGCCCCCTCTCCTTGAAGCTGTGGGGCCCTTGCATTTTCCTCGAGGGTCGCTAATAACTGCTGGCCTAAATCAGTGTCTCTGAGAATCACTGATTCAACTAATTGCTCATAATCGAGTCCTGGCTTCCCCCTCCTGCTGAGAGCACTTTTGTGTTCTGCCCTTCTGCAGGGAACTGGACGGATTTCTGGAGTGTTTAAGAGGTACCCCATAAAAGAGTTTGGCGGGCCACTGTTGCTAGCTGTGCTCTCAGAGGTGACCACGCCACCGGTATCCGGGCTCCGGGAACAAGGGGCCGCCAGTGACCCTTTTCCCAAGGTCGCTTGTCTGAGGGAGAGTGTATTCCCCAGCCCACCGTGGGCCCCAGCTTAATTTGTTCTTTTCCTGGGGCAAAATGACCTCGCAGTAAACCTGCCCCCCCCCCCCCCTTTTTAAAGTGAACAACCAGAATTGGGAAAGATGTGTTCTAGCAGAAAGCAGGCAGCCTTGAGAGATACCAGTAGCCGCTCGTCAAAATGCCAAGGTAGGGTTAGGCTGAATGTGAAGTGCTGGGCCCTGCTAGTTAGGACAAAATGCCTGGGGACAAAGCAGAGGCCAACAGAGAGCCGGCCTGCGGCGAAACGGTGCGGAGATTTCTGAAGGAACATTTCTCTGGGCGCTGGGAATTTAAAAAGAAAAAGCAACCCCGTTTACTCCATATTCATGGTCTCTATGGTCCTCTGCAAATTAGTGGTCTCAGAAAGCTCTTTTCTTGTCTTTCCTTTTATTTTTCTCCTGGCTAACCCTTCATAAAAAGGCCCTTCCCTAGGCCTCCTGAGGAGCCCAGGAGGGCCTCCTTGTAGTGTGGGTGTGGGAGAGCAGCGCAGCCCGGAGACAAGGGGGCACAGCCTGCTGCCCCCTGCAAACACCCAGCCCAGTGGGGTCCACCCTGGGTGACTTGGGAGCTAGTGAGTCTGGAGGCCCTGTTGTACCTGAGTTTGGGTACCGGACGACTTCATGACTTTTCGCCTCTTCCACAAAATGCCTTGTGGCCAGCCTTGGGGACGTGCAGTGAAGAAAGGAGAGCGCGTCGGGGATGGGTTTCGGATCGAAGAGCACCAGCGTAGACGGTCCAGTCCTAATTTGCTTCTTTAGCCCTGGCGCCCTGAGCGCCCATTCTCCGTGACTCGGTTGGCCGCACGCTTCAGTAGTGGTTGGTTCGTGTTTGGTGTTTGATGTTCTGCTTTGGTCTGGGCATCCAGATACGGGTGGGAGCTAAGGCTTCAGCTCCCGGAAGAGGCTCGCCGGGCTTCTAAGGCCTTTCTGTTCGTACCTGGGGCATTAGAAGGCCCTTTCCCTGCCTCCTTGAAGCCTCCCAGTTGCACCCATGGCCAGCCAAGTTCCTAGGCTCTCCTGTGAGTTACAAGCAGTCAAATGGGTTCCCTCCACAGGCCCTGCCTCGGGGAGGCAGGAGGTGGGTTTGGTGGCTTGTGAGTGAAATCAGTCCTTTGCTCACCCCTGCCTTGTGGCAGGTTAGAGAGACCCATCTGCTGACAGTGCTTTGTGTCAAAAGCTGGAGGACTGCGCTGGGCCCTTTCCTAGAGGGACTTTACAGACGAGACAGAGGCAGTCAGACTCTCCCCTTCTGAGAACAGCAGTAGGGCTAGGTGTGGGAGAGCAGGCCCAGGGTGGTACCAGGAGCTTAGGGGATTTGGGGCTTCCTCGGAACTTCTTTCTTTCTTTTTTTTAATTAAAAAAACAATTTTTTTTTAAATGTTTACTTTTGAGAGAGAGAGAAAGAGAGAGACGGAAGTTGAGGGGGAGAGGGGCAGAGAGAGAGGGAGACACAGAATCCAAAATAGGCTCCAGGCTCTGAGCTGTCAGCACAGAGCTTGACGTGGGGCTCGAACCCACGAACGGTGAGATCATGACCTGAGCCGAAGTCGGACGCTCAGCCGACTGAGCCACCCAGGCACCCAGATAGGGCCTGTTCTTAAAGACAGTTCTGGGATTGAATCCTGGCTGTGTGACCTGGCCAAGATACGTAACCTCTCCGAGCCACGTGTGTGACATATGTAAAATGAGGGTAATAAGACTGGCTTGGTGGCTGCGGTGACAGGTACATCTTCTGTAGAGCACCTAGCACAATGCCTGGCATTCAGTAGGTGCTTACTCAGTGCCAGTTGTTCAGCCGGGCTGGATCCAGCTGTTGTTGGGAAAAGCAGGAGGGTATGCAGGTATCAGCCGTACGCCCACTGCTTAATTCTGCTCATCTTGGGCCGAGGGGCCACAGTGTGCTGTGTAGGCTTCCAGGCCCCGGATGGTTAGTTGTGCCCTCTTCTCATCTCTGCAGAATCTGCTCGCACCCCCGCCCCCCCAGCCCCTCGGGGTCTGCCGACGCGAAGGTTCCCCTCCCAGTCACTCGGAGACAGTCCCAGCTTCTGGCTCGCCCTCCTTTTCTCGGCTTGCACTAGTGACCGAGGGAGGTTAGGGCTCCGCATGTAGACGACGGCTCACTCCGGCCTGGTTTCTGACTCCTCTTGATTTAGCGGGGTTGTGGAGAGGCTGGTGGTGGAAGGGGCAGAGGCCATGGGAAGATTGCGTGAGTGCGAACATTTAATTACTCGCAGTGCTGTAGCCCGGGGTTTCTCCACCTCAGCACTGTTGACATTTTGGGCTGGAAAATTCTTTGTTGCTGGAGTTGGGGAGAGGGGAGCAGCGGGGTGTGTTGTGCGTATCGTAAGGTGCTTAACAGCATCCGTGGCTTCTACCCACCGGATGCCAGTGGCACCCCCTCCCCAGTCGTGACAATTAAAAACGTCTCCTGGGGTGCACAGTCACCTGTGGTTGAGAATCATTGATGTAGCCTCACAGGTGGCTTCTGGACAGGAGGAAGGGGAGAGGTTTGTAGGTGTTCTGAGGTTCTGTTCTGCGTGGGTTGGAACCTGGACAATGAAACACTCATGGATTTCGAGAGCTGGAAGGCAGCCAGAGAAGTGGCCTGGGCCAGGCTGTGGCCCCCGACAGTCCTCTCTGTGGCCAAGTGAAGGGCAGGGAGAAGATATTTCCGTGGGCCAGCTGCTCTGCAGAGTGAGGCTTCCTCCTGCTTAGGAGCTCCTGGCAGTCCCGTGTCCCAGGGCCTCTAGCAGGCGAGGGGCTACTCGTGAGTTGATCTGCCCTGTTATCTTCTGCACACACGAGTTCGGAGGGGCTCCGAGGCACAGGTTCCTCCGTGCGTACAAAACAGAGTTTTATTTGAAATGAATCCAGTTGGAGAAAAAAAAGAAAAAGTTTCGCTTGCCAGGACTCTGCTGTCCTCTTTCCCTCCTTTTCTTCCTTCTCTGCCTTCTGTCGAGGCGAGCCTTGAAGGGGCTGTCTGGTGAGGCTGGCCGGCCGGGGATTTCCCTAGACCCTGATTAAAGACAAATTATCAAGTGGAAGTTGCCTGTGGTTGCTGTGCTTGTAAAACAGTCAGTTGTGTGCCATAAAACGCATCACGGCTCCCTTGGTGAGAGGGAAGAGGGCCGGGAAATATTTAGTGATGTTAGTTTGGTTTCCAGTGGTTTGGCTCCCACGCTGGAGGAAGGCAGCCCGTCGGCACGGTGTCTCGGGGTCTTGTTTTCTTAGCTTTTGTCTGGCAAGCGAACGAGTGAGAGGCTTGCTTCCTCTGGTTGGTGGGGAGCTCGGAGATGGGACCGGGATCTTGCCAGCAAGTTGCCAAGCAGGAGCTCTAGATCTTAAACTTGGGGGACCCGGATGGCCTTATGGGCTGGAAGTCCGCTGAGGAGGCCCCTGTGACTTTTATTTAGAACAAAAGACACTTGGGAGTGGAGAGGCAGGCCAGCCTAGGGGTTGAGAGCACAGGTGCAGGGACCAAGTATGAAGATGGCACTCTGGGCACGTTTACCCTAATCCCTTTGTGCCTCCATTTGTGCATCTGCAAAATGGGGACGAGGGTCATAGTGCCTCCTTCGGGGTGGCGGTGGAGAATGAATGGAAATGGACGTAGAGGGGCTGAGCCAAGAGCCCGGCAGGGATTGAGAGACCCTCTTAGTTACACCGTTAGGAGCTATATTATTCTGAAATGCACGGTGACCTTTGCTTCTCCGGTTTCATGCCAGTGGTTCTTCCACTTCGCTGCAGAAAACGCATGTGGGCCCTTCCCTCGACACGCGCGGAATCGGTGGTCCCAGCCGAGGGGCCCGGGAATCTGCATTTGATGCCTCAGGCGGCCCCGCTGCGGGCATCTTCAGAGAACTCTGTAACTCTTGAAGGGCAGCATTTCTCAGATCCTCGAGGAATGAGGATCCCCAGTGTCATCATAGGGCCTTCCTTCACCCCTGGGGGTGTGGACACGGGTCTGATCTGGGCCGCTGCTGGACGTGCTGGGTGTGGGTGGCTGCCGGCTGCTTACCTCCACCGGGGTCAGGTCCCGCCTGCGGGCAGCCGTGGGGGCGAGGGAGGATCACCTGCTCCGGCCCACGGTGTGTCCCTGTCTCTGGCTAAGCTAGCGTCCCACACCTGGCTCTCACTTTGCCGGCGAGAGCAGAGGGCCTGTTTGTAGGTTGTGTTGTTTCAGTGGGTAACTGGTTGTGTGCGTGTGTGTGTGTGTGTGTGTGCGCGTGCGCGCACGCGTGTAAAAGAAAACATCAAAATGTTTGGGGAGTGTTTTAGGAAAATACCAAGGAGCAGATTGCCAAGACTCGCTTATATGTTTCTTTCTTTCCTTTTTGCTGTGTATATGTGTGATCAGAATCCCGGAGCATTCTGAAATACAGCTTTGGCTTTTCTTACCCCAACTGTTCTTTCTTACGGTGGAGAGGATACAATTCAGCACCAATAATACTGAGCAATAAATAACCCAGAGAAGATGAATAGCCTTGTGTGGTGGTAAATTAAAGTTGATTTATTGCACATAATATATACAGGTGCTCCTAATGTAATTAAGCAGCGAGGCTTTTAATGCTGCAGAATCTGAAAGAAGACCCAAGAAAATTGGGTCTTAATAAGGCTGATTGAAATAACAGCTAAACATGCTGCTTAGTACCATCAGAGGCTGGGTTGACTTTGCTGCTTTTTCTTATGTGCGGAGGTGACACGTGTGACCCGGTACCAGCAGGGCCGCACTGGAGTTGTTTTCCCTGCACTGTGACCTTGCCCCTCCTGTGACCAGAAGTCAGGTGGCTAGCCAGGGAACGGGCTTTTTGCAGGTGAAAGGCAAGGTTGCCAAGGGGTGTGGAACTCAATGACTCTGGCCTCATTAGCATCCCATTCTAGCTAACCCACCGATCCTGGAGTAAATTGACTGACTGAGCCTCACCAGGGCTGAGCATTTTGCTGGAGATGGGGAGACAGGACTGTAAACAGGAGTAAAACAGCCCCCTTCTCAAGGGAGGAGGATGCTGTAATCAAGGCAGAGGCTGGAGAATAGGGGAGGGAGGGGAGAATTCATGGGGAAGGTGCGTTTGTGGGGGGAGATTGGGGGCAGGGAAGGCCTTTGGGGGGTACCGTGAGTGCCGGCCAGAGGAGTGGGACAGCGGCCCCAGGGGAGGGGGGTTGGAGGTTGGTGGGGTCAGGGTTTAGGTGGGAGAGGAGGCTGGACGGTGGCTTGGGGCAAGATTTTGCATTTCAAGCCAAGATACAGAGCCTGCCCCTAAAGGAGGTTCTGGAACCACGGAGGTTTGCGAGCAACAGCAGGACCAAATGCACATCTTAGAGAATTTGTGGCAGCATTGTGGGGATTGAGAGCGATCCAGTTGGTTAAGAGGGCAGGGCCTGCTCAAGAGCAGGGACCAGTGGGTATGAGAGCAGGGGGCGAGGGTTAAGATGCCCCATGTGCCCAAGACCTGAGGACTCCAGGCGTATGGGGCCAGGGTATTCCGAGGGAGGGTGAATCCGTGCCGAGCCAGTACTGGTGGAAGAACTTCCCGCGGGTGCTTGTTAGAAGCAGAGGTGGGAGGCCCTCCCCCGGGATCTCCAGCTGCTGAGGTCCCCGGTGCCTGCAGTCACCAGGGCCCCCAGAGATGCCATCTGGAGAGGTGGCTCCAAGGTTCCCTTGGGATCAAATGGGTTATTCCACGGAGAGTGTTTGGGGCCAGGAAGAGTGGAAGAATATCTACAACTTTTCCAAGTGCCTTAGGGGCTTCAGACTTTAGGGAGCTGAAGGAAGTGTGAATGTACCCTGACTGCACAGGTGTGCCCCACTTTAAGAAAACCCGTTATAGAAACACCTTGCCTTCTGGAACAAGCAAAGTGAAAGAGAATTATTGCTGGTAGCAAAGGTTTTAGAAGAAGATCCTTTTCGGTAATGAGCTGATCTTTCAACCCAAAACGTAAGATTTCGTTTTCCCTCGGGAGGGCCTCTATCACAAAACCAAAGACATTTGGGGAGTTTACTGCTTACGTTCAACAGGTTAACAGAACAAAGCAAAACAAGTCCATCTACTTGGCCAGCAGTCTTTGGAGTGCCCGAGGTTTTCAGAGCCGCCCCTGGGTGAATGTGGAGTGGTATTTTCTCTGGAGCCTGGGGCTGCAGCTGAGGCTGGGGAGAGGGACAGGGCCTCACTGTTGGAAGCACTTTCACATGGCACGTCCCGCTTCTAGCATGGAGTACGGAACCACCAAGGTGGAGTATGGAACCACCAAGGGGCACGTGCAGAGTTCGGGGGCTCCTTACCCTGCAGGGCTGTTGGGCTGAAGCCTGTTGTGAGCTGATGGCTATGAAGCCCTCCTTTCCACCTCCAGCCCTCCTGCACCCCCCCCCCCCGCCCCGTCACCCCTCCTCCCCCAGGCGGGACAGTGCTTGGCTCTACCTTGTCATTACTTGATTATTTGTAGAGTTAGAAAAGACTTAAGTATCTGATCATGATTTTTTCCTGGATCTATAGCACATCCTGTGAATATATATGTAGTCAGTGCTTCTGTTATTTGTTTTTAAAGGAATACGGGATGTTAGATGTCACAGATGGATAGGTGATCCGTGTTTACCTTTTTTGAGGATCGGTCCAGAGACACTGAACAAAGCTCCTGTGTCTCTCTTAAGTGGGTGTGTGCATCTCCGCTTCTGTCTCTCCTGGTGGTGTGGGACCGGGGAGTAGATCAGCCCTACAGATGGCCCAAATGAAGGCTTCCCGAGGTGGGCTTGTTTACTTTTGATGGGTAGAATGAATCCCAGACTCGAGAGCATCCAGCTCTGACCGGCACCAAATCGAATATTCGCCTGACCTTTTTATTCCAGTGAGTGGGAAGAGATCCGTGCTTCCATTATCATAAATCTTGCCTGGCTGTTTGCTCTGATACAGCACTCCAGTTGGGTGCTGTTTGAGCATCTGGCTCCGGGGTTTAAGTACCGGCAGGTGCAGGAGGCTGTGGCCCATGAGCGAGTCAAGGCGTGGGCACCACCGGGGTGGGTGTGGGGGGAGAGGACCAAGTTGGGTCTGTCCTTGGGCGACTTGGTGGGTTCTCCTGAGTGTGCCACACCAACCCCAGCTGCAGGGGGCTCGTTGCCGTGGGGAAGTGAACTTGACTGGTAAAGTCCCAAGGCGATGCCAGCTGCAGGACGGGGGCGGTCCCCCTCCCCCCTGCATCTCACACACCCCGTCAAGAGGACTCGTCTTGTCTTTGAACCTTCCGACCACAGCCACAGGCCAGTTGATGCATTCTTTGTGCTCCCGAAGGACTTGGCAAGTTGGCTAACAAGGACACGTTTGTTAGTTCCTCTCTTCATTCATTATTCATGCAGCTAGTGGTCATTAGCATTTAGGAATGTGGTTTCTGGGGGTAGTTGAGTTGTGTTCATTCATTGAACAAACATTTGTTGATCCCCTCCTCTGGGCTGGGTGCGGGGCATGGTGCTAGGGTTACAGAGAAGAGGAAGGGGCCTCCTGTGCTCTTGAGTGTGCAGGTAACCCACAGGCGGAGGTGCTAACTCAACAGAGGATGCTAATGGTGTTACAGGCCCAGGGGGCGTCAGTGTTGGGGAGGGGGAGGGAGGGCTTCACAGAGGAAGTGACACTTGACTTTGGCCTTGGGGAGTGAACAGGCAAGAATTACAGTGGGGGGGGGGGCGTGCGGTGAGCATTCCCCCCCCCCCCAGGGCAAACATGGTTCTTGGGGTTTTGTTGTTTCCGCCCTGATGGATGGTCACGTGCCTTCCTGTCCTCCTTCCCCCCTGGAGCCCATGTCACTGAGGGGAATCAATCTGGCGGTCCTGCTCGCAGTGAGGGAGGAAGGGAGAGACAAGGGTGCTGATGACTCATCCAGGTTCCCCGTGGCTAGAACGAGAGCACACTTCAAAGCCTAGGGCATATCAAAGATGAATTGTGTCACACCCACTGGGTGTTTTACACAAGAGCCCAGTTTCTGGCTCGGCAACAAAAAGTTGGTCTGCTTTGGGGAGACTGTGTGTGTGTGTGTGTTTCACAAGTCGGGTAGCTTCAGAAGGGATCATTCAGAGAGGTGGGCTAGGTTGGTGTTCAGATGCTGGACTGTGCTCTGGGTGCATCTCTCTCGGTTTCAAACTCTGTTTTTCTTCGTTCCAGCCAGTGTTTTATTACTGATATGAATCACTGAGGGGCTCGGAGGGAGAGAGGAAAGGGTTTCTGTATAAACAGCTGTGTTGCTGATTCAATCTACAAAGTGGATTTTATAGCTAAAGTATTTGTTCTTGCTTTAAAATGCCAAAACAGCACTGTCATTTCCTCGGCTAAAAGAGGGGTCTTTGAGAATATGGGGGCCTTTTCCCATCACAGACCTCTCTTATGGAGAGAGGAAGCAGAATTCCAAAGAACTGTCTTTGAACCAGTCGTTTCTAAAATATTCGCGTGCTCAGAGGAGAAAAATTTTCTTTTACTGGTTCACGTCCTCTTTTTGCCCTACCACGAATTCTGGTTAAAAAAAAAAAATACTAATAATCCTCTCTGGTCATCACAGCTGAGTACCTGCCTAATGTTGGTGTGTAGATATTTCATTTTCTTCTTTATGCAAGATTTCATCTTTGCATGATCTGAGATAGTTGGTTGCCCTGAGATTATTAATAAATTGAGACCGTTAATGGTGTGTGACTCAGAACATATATTTAAAAACAAGTTGGAATAAGAAATAGGTCTTTTACAAAATTAATTTTTTGTTAGGCTCCTCTCTTGAGCCTTTTTGTTTGAAGCCAGCTTGCTTTGTAATGTTCATATATGCCCGATTGCAATTAACATAAATTACTTTTAAATACCAGTTAGTTGCCGTGGAGAGAGGCCAGGGTTGTGGCTGCTTATGGAGGGTTAAGAGGTTTGGTCATTGTCTGGGTTTTAATCTCACTGTAGATCAAATTCTGTTCCCTTTGGAGGCTGGCAGATCGTGTCAAAGATTGCTTTCTTTGATGGTGAGGAGAAGGGCTAAGTCTTTGCCCTGACTGCCAGGACATTTTCTTACCAAGGGAGAATAAATAATCATAAAATGTTTTTCTGGTTTAAAAACAAGTTCTGTTAAATGCAGTGTGGATATCCTCGTTTGGATCCTGGAACAGAAAAAGGATATCCGTGGAAAAACTGATAGAATCCAAAACATGTCTGCAGTTAATAGTATTGAATCAAAGTTAATTTCTTAGTTTGATGAATGTATCGTGGTTAAGGGAAGATAGTAACATTAGGGGAAGCTGGGTGAAGGGTATAGGGGGACTCTCTCTTTGCCTTTCTCCTGTCATTCTGCAACCATTTCAGAATGATAAGCTCTAAAGAAAAGGTATATTGGGGGTATTCCTTTTGGCTTGTTTGGGATTTTATTGGTCTCACATGCATTCAAAACGATCTGCCTGGAGGCAGGGGAAATTATTCCATTCCTGCTTTGGAAACTGGGAAGTGAAGACCTCAGGGGACCCAAGGAGCCCCTCACTCCTGGCTTGTCCCCCTTCTCATCCCATTCATTCCCCCCTTTCTCCATCAAACGGATGGCAGATCCCTCCCTGCCTGCACACCCACACCCTTCTGAAAACTTGTGGCTGGCCGACCTTCTCATCGCTTGCGTGGCCTTCCATCGCCTGACGTGAGCAACCGTCATCCTGCGATACCCCGTCCTTCCCCTGGAAGGAGGCTGCGATCGGATTTCTTGTCTTGTTTGCTTTTTCCCCACAGATGTGAACTTTTACTTTAGCAGCCAGATTGGAAGCTTCCTGAGAGTTGCAATTTTGTTTTGCCCTCTTTTAAAATTTAGTTTTCAAAGTTTCTCCATTATATGGATAATGCATATTCATGATAAAAAAATTAAACATTAGAGGATTTGTAGCATCCAAAGTAAAAGTTCCCCAGAGGGCTCCCTCCCTTCTCTACTGCCATTAATGAATTAGAATACATTCTTTCGTACTTTTTTTTTTCCCCTGTGTAAATTACAACTGTATATTATGGCTTCCAAGTATGAGATCCTGTTATACATCCCACTTTGCGGTCTGCTTTTCTCGGTTAACAAAATCCCTTTGAACGGCTGTGCCTCTGGGCACCTTGTCTCTCCCTTTGGGGTGTCCCGTCATATATTGACCGGCACCATTGCCAGGCGCACTGTGAACATGCAGTAGGTATGGACTGTTATTGCTATTGTTTATTGTATTCAGTCAGGTGACTTGACTGAGAACACATGGTAAACGTGTGCTCGGATGAGAAGGCGCAGGTCGATGTGGGAGTGGTTTACGATACAGCCTTGGTTTTGCTGGGAGAGACACATATTTATCTGCTCAGTACCCAGGAGCAGCTTCCTCGAACAGATACAGCGTTAGAATTTCAGGAGCTGGAATCGTGACAAGTGGTAGGAGGGTGATTTGGGAAAGGGAAGAGGACTAACCAAGTCGCGGATCCCTTGGCGTTGTGGGTTGCAGCACGGATGGCGGAGTAGGGGTCCATTCTTGGCAGTTCATGATAAGTTGAAGTGCACGGGGTGGGCATTTGGCCCCCAGTAGCTTTTGGGGCTTCCTGGAGCGAAGGGGACGATAGTGATACAGAGACGCTTCTGCTAGGTTGAAGGGGAATTGAGCAGAAAATGACTAGGAATTTGTAGGCATTAAGAAGGCGAGCTCTTTGGAGAGTTTCTTGATGAGGAAACCCATCTCTGCTGGCAGTGCTCCGTGACAGAAGCTTGTTGAAGGAGGCTCTGAGAGCTGCCTGCAGGGTGCTTGCGGAGTGGGGGACAAAGTCTGTCTCTGACCTGCTGGGTCCTCAGAAGTCTTGGAAAGTCCTGTTTCTTCTCTGGAAGAGGCGTGGCACTGTGGAGTGCCCAGGGGTGGGAATCCTTGTTTGGAGAAATCCCGGAAGCCCTATCTCTGCTGATACAACCCCCGGTTAGCGATGCGCTGTGGACGCAGAGATTTTTCTAGGGTAGATTTTGCTTTGCGGTTTGAATAGATTTATTTCCCTTTTGGTTTTGCGTCTCCCTGATAGAATTTTGACTTAACTCAAGGGAAAAGGGTGGTAGTACGTACTGAGAGCCCTTAACAAGTAAATTCCTTTGGAGGGAATGAGAGGTCCCAGAGGGAAACACGGTGGTAGGGAAGATGAGAGGCGTCTACCCTGCGTTTCGTTTTTGTTTTTTCCTTCACGTGTAACATATCGCTTGTACACACGAACGTGAAATGCACGTGTGAAGTAGGAACGACACTACAACAGATACCCACATACTCCCCACGTTGCTTGGAAGTGGAGTATTTCCAGGAGTTCACACCCCTTCTGTGTGTGTCTTCCCCAGTTCAAGCGCCCCTGCCACCCACCATGTGTAAGTTTGCCTGCTTTGCACCCTTATAAGAATAGTTTGTCTCGTTTGGGGGGAATGTCTGTGCCTTCATTCCTCTTGATGCGCGTGGCTGCGGTCAGTTGCTTTCAGTGCTGGATGGGGCTCGCCGTAGGAACGGGGGACAACCATTCTTTTCTCCTTTTAATGGACATTCGAATTCTTTTATTAAATTTTTTTTAACGTTTATTTATTTTTGAGACAGAGAGAGACACAGCATGAACGGGGGAGGGGCAGAGAGAGAGGGAGACACAGAATCGGAAACAGGCTCCAGGCTCTGAGCTGTCAGCCCAGAGCCCGACGCGGGGCTCGAACTCGCGCACCGCGAGATCGTGACCTGAGCTGAAGTCGGTCGGACGCTTAACTGACTGAGCCACCCAGGCGCCCCGATGGACATTCGAATTCTTGATGGTGTTTCCTTTTGTCCACTCGGTGTTGCTGTGCCCACACTTGTACGCATCTCCTGGCGTCTGTATGCCGCAGGTCCCCAGAACATACGGCCAGGCGTGGGGCTGCGGAGTCGGGAGGTGTATAACTCTAGTTTACCGGGACTCATGTTCTCAAGACCCCCTGTGGCCACCCTGTACCCCTGTCGTGGCTCCGGACTCTCACCAGCAGCTGGTATCATCAGACTTCTTAATTTTTGCCAATCGTGTGGTATCTCCTTGTGGTTTTAATTTGCGCTTCCCCAATCGGTAATGAGGCTGAACGGCATACTTGTTTTTGTTGTTATTGTTTTGTGTTTCGTTTTGTTTTAGGGAAAAGAATGGGCACGCTATAACATACTTCTTTTTTTTTTTTTAATGTTTATTCCTGTTTTGAGAGACAGAGACAGAGCACGAGTCGGGGAGGGGCAGAGAGCGAGGGAGACACAGAATCCCAAGCAGGCTCCAGGCTCTGAGCTGTCAGCACAGAGCCCGACCCAGGGCTCGAACCCACGACGCGAGATCGTGACCTGAGCCGAAGTCGGACACCCAACCGACTGAGCCACCCACGGGCCCCTCTGTAACATACTTCTTCTCCGGTGCTACAAAACCGGTTGCTTTGGTAGGCCCGTCTTCCCTAAGGCTGTTTTCCTGCGTTGGGACAGAATCAGATGGATTCGTTTCATTCGGTGGGAGAATTTGGGGGAGCATCTGTTAGCTGGTGACACTTGGGTTCTGTGTGCTGTCTTTGGGGAACACAGCGGATGCCCGGTCTGGTTGGCCCTTTGATTTTAGGAAAGGCTCCTGAATGACAGCAAGGCGTCCTTTTCCTTGTCTGATGGGAGCGTGCTGTCCCTTCCATGTAAATTCGCAAATAGATGAGAGTCCAGGCAGAGTCCCCCCGGGGTGTTTGGTGGCAGGCAAGGGAGTGGCTTTCAGGAGGCCCTGGAGATGGTCCCAGGCAAACATCAGGGACAGTGGTGGTGACTGGCTGGCTCTCTAGTGAGGAAGAGGCGAGAGGGAGAAGTAACGCACTTGTATGTGAATAAAAGAGAGAACGGGACCCGACTCCCGGTGGGGGGTGGGGGTGGGGGGAGGGTCAGAGGTCCATGCAGGGGTTGGGCAGGATTGTTGGGGTACAGGAGTTGGGTATTCATGGGGTGGTTCCCACATGCGTACTAGGAACCTGTTGGCCAGCAAGGATCCTGCTGTGGATGAGGCTTCTGGGGGAGGGCGGCCTGTTTTACTACATGTTCAGATGAGTGCTTTCATGTGAAAATAGACCTTTGATGTTCTGGAAAACGAGAAAGAAAATCAGCTTTAACACCTGGGGAAGAGAAGCTGCCTGTGGAAAAAAAAAAGAAAAAGTTCTGTTATGAAAGAATGGTATTGCACAACTTAACATACGCTGGGTTGGTTGTTCTAGTAAACCCCACGAGGAGCATCGCAGGACAAAATCTAGGCTTTCAGTCTCAAGTGAAAGCAGGTTGAGAGATACAGGGGAAAGGGGGGAGTATCAGAGGCTGACGTGGTATTTGTATTACGGACACAACTATGTTTATAAGTCTTACCTGCGCTATGGACAAGGTCTGGGAGGGAACCGGGATGGTGGGTTTTGTGTGTGTGGTGGGATAGTGAATGTTTTAAAAGCTCTTGTATTATTATTGTATAAGAAAAAGCCTTAACTGAACCTGGACCCTGCAGCCTGTTATTTTATTACACCGCCCTGAATGCCTGCCAGCACGTTGGTTTATTGAGTTCCTAATGTGATGGGCACTTTGAGCGGCGAGAAGAAGCTTACAGACCACTGTGGGGTACTAGCATGTAAACACCCAGGATGTAAGCGATACTTGGCCAGTAGGGTAATGGGGGGGTCATGCAAGGTGGCACCCAGCTCACTGCCCGTGCCGGTGGACGAAGGCGCGGGCTGTTGTTGGGGGCTTTGGGGAGGACTTCTCAGAGGAGGTGGTCTTGAGGGAGCCCCTGGCGCACCTGAGGATCTGATAAATGGAGGAGGAAAGGTCGTCGGGAGGGAGGGGGAGCTTCTTCCGAAGGGAAGGGGCCCTTAAGGACTCCTTGACTGCTGGGATAAGGAGTAACTGATACGAGTTCACCCACTACTCCCGCCCGGGAGCTCACCCTCTGTCGGCAGTCTTAGGCTATTTTTGGCTAGGTGGTCTTTGAGCCTACGCTGAAGCCTTCGGACCCTCTCCTGAGAAGAATGGTTACGTACACATGCACTTAGAACCACAAGAGGCCCTCACACAGGGGGCTCTGCCTACAGCGTCCGAGGACTCCCCATCCTTGGGGCGCCCGAGTCAGTGGAACAAACGTGTATTGGGCGCCTACTGTGTTCCGATGTTTTGTGAGGCTTTGCGTATACGGCAGAAATAGACGGGCCAAGTCTCTGTCTTCAGGGGCAGGTGCCCTCAGGATTCAGGGCCGGGCTACGTGGGGTTCAGTGGTGCGGGTGTGTCCGGTGTTTGTCATGGCTCATCGTTCCGGGAGGGTGAACCGCTCTGCCAGGGTCTCAGAGGAAGCCAGGCGTCGCCGGGGATGTTGAGGATGAGGGTTAGGAACGCTCTGGTGTTCTGGGCCCTTTTTCCTTAGCAACACCCGCTTACCTAGAGCCGGTGGTGCGTTCTCCTCCCCAGCAAACGGCTCTCAGGAAGAATTAATAAATTAATCTTCTGGGAAAAGAATCTGCTTCAGCAGCCCGGGCCGGGACTTGGCTAGCGTAGTCAAACACACGTTGATAACTGCGTGTAGTTGCTGGCAAGGTTTGGGGCAGCTGGGTCCCGGCCTCGGACATCAGGCCCGCCTCGTTGTGAGCGCGCGGCTCGGTTCACGAAGGGGAGAGGCAGCCCGTGGGTGTTACTGGCGTTAAAGCTTGCTCTCACGGCAGTCGTGTGAGGGCGCAGTCCCGTTTTACAGAGGGGGAATCTGCCACACAGGTTAAGGCTCGCTCGCTAAGTAGTAGCTGTGGTTCCATGGAGACCAGGGTCGTATATGCTGTTCCTTTTCCATCATTTAGATGGCCTTCCCGTGATCCCCCTTCCTCTAAGCTGTTCATAAACAGGTAGCGTGATCCACACGGTAGCGTGAAAGGCTCTGCGTGAACCGTCACTTCCAACTGGAAAAGCATTTCCAAACATCTGCTCTCTCTCTATTGAAAGCGGATATGATGCCCGTACTGTATTAAAGTCAAGGTACACACATTCATTCACCAGATATTTATTGAGTGTCCGTTGTGTGAGTAAAACCAACAAGGATCCCAACGTGGTGAGCCTCTCCTTGGGTCCGTCCCCGCGGGGTAGAGGGAAGCCTGGCTCCTGCCTTCCAGGGTTGGGAGGGGGGACGCTGGGGAGACTGAGCCGGGCCCCACCCATTCCTCAGTTTGATGAGGAAGAGCTTATCTGGCTACCTGGCTGCCTCTCGTGTTTCAGTCTGCTTGTCCCTTACCACCTGCAGGCCTTCTGGGGCTTGGAGTTCACTGGTGCCTGTAGAGAAGAACCTTTTCTGCTTGCTAATGAGGGAGAGAGTGAGTCCCACTGAGATCTGCTTGTTAAAAAGTTAGACTCCTCTGCAGTTTCGCTGAACGGATGACCTTACCGTGACTGAAGAGCCAGATGGACTCTTGTCCACTTCTTTATGTCTCCTTTGGGGACATCTTCCCCTTCCCTGTTGTTCTCTTACTCCTCAGCCACAGGCCCTAGAGTTTTCCGGTCTAGGGTCTGCAGTTGGTCAGATGAGGATGAGGTTCGATGGGTCAAGCAGGACACTACTGTTTGTCCTGAGTGGATGGGCGGGAGGGAGACTCTGTGGGCCCCTCATGCCCCCAGCATTGGGAGTACCCGCTGATAGATGCGCATGCATGCCCTTCTTTAATGTTTATGTGTTTTTGAGAGAGGGAGAGAGAGGGAGAGAGCGCTAGCGGAGAGGGGCAAGAGAGAGAGAGGGAGACACAAAATCCAAAGCGGGCTCCAGGCTCCCAGATGTCAGCACAGAGCCCGATGCAGGGCTCGAACCCATGAACTGGGAGGTCATGACCTTAGCCAAAGTTGGACGCTCAACTGTGACTTATGGAAATACGGTGTAAGACTACCTCCCATATCCTATGGAAAAGAAAAGTGATGAACTAAGTAATTATTTGGTGTTTGGAAGGATTCACCGGGCTCTCTCAGCTGGGGAGTCCCTGGTTCAGTTATATGAAGACTTGTTCTTTGGTAAGTATGTTTCCATGATTTTTGAGGAACAGTTTTGAGCTCCAGTGCCTGCTTATTCTTGAGGCATTTTCCTAAATCCTCAAGTTTCTTCTCTGTGTTTTAACACTTCATATAGCCCTTGATGGTTAATTTTATGTGTCAGCCTGACTAGGCCCTGATGCCCAGTGGTTTGGTCAAACGCTGGTCTAGATACCGCTGTGAAGGGATTTGTAGATGTGGTTATCAGTTTCAATCAGTTGACTTTCAGTAACGCAGATTACCCTCAATAATGTGGGCAGGGGGCCTCATCTAATCAGCTGAAGACCTTAAGACCAAAGACTGAAGTTTCTGGAGCAAGAAGCAAGTCTCCCTCTCAAACTGGATCATAGAAAACTGTGAATTTTCCATTCTGCTAGCCTGTCATGGATTTCTTGACTGTTCCCATAACTGTGAGCCAATTCTTTGAAATAAATAACCTTTTATTTATTCCATGTAATATAACATGGTACGTATACTATATATACATATAGTGTAACATATAATATATAATACAATATAATATAACATAACATAATATAAATCTCCCGTGCATTCTGTTTCTCTGGAGAAGCCGGACTAATCCACTGCCTATCACAATAATTGCTTGTTTAATTTTCTCCCTGTTGGATGGTACGCTCCATGAGAGTAGGGACAGTGTCTGTCTTGTCCCCTGCTCTACTTCACGTGCCTTACCTACAGCCTGACACACAGAAGATGGTTAGTAAATATATGAAGAGCGAGTGAAGGCATCTGTTCACCGAGAGGCAGTGGAATTTGGCCTCTCTGTGGTCAGACAGACCCGACTCACAGTCCTGGCTCTATCATTTATTAGCTGTCGGATGGCACATTCCTCATGTGTAACCGAGAGGGGATGATATCTGTCCCCCAGCGGTTGTAGGGATGAAATGAGACGATGTGTTGTTGGGCACATAGGAGTTGTAAGCCAGAGTGAACCAAACAGTGATGATGGCTACTCCTGTTAGCACCACTGCCACCACCACCACCACCGAGCGGTGCCACCATCATTTTCCACGGTTATTTCAGGGATTCAGTGAGGTAACGAATATAACATTCCTAGCACACGATAGAGGGTCAGAATTGCAGGTTCCCACCTAAGTACCAAGCTCTTTCATAGGCATCTTTTCATTAATTTCTGTTTAAATGCAGTGAAGCAGTTGCAGTTGCCCCATGTTAATGATGAAGAAACTGAGGCCTAGAGCTGGGGTAAGTGACTTGTCCAAGGTCACCTCCTACCATCTGGCAGGTTTCCCAAATTGAGGGTTCACCTGTATTTTTGTCGCAGTGGGCGGATAGCATGTCCTCAGCTGTTAGCCTGTGTGATCCTACAGGCTAGACTGAGTCTTCTGGGGAATGGCACCCCAGGTTTTCTGTGGATTGGAGAAGGCCTTTGGAAAGAAATGTTAATGCTCTTTAATAAGTTAAAATGTACTGCACAGAGACTCTTTGAACATGAGCAAGTCTATAGATCATCTATCCTACTGGGCTTAATCATCCTAGGGAATTTTCGCTTCAAGTTTGGGGCTAAGGAGCTTGTAAGTGCTTCTCTCTTTCCAAGGGGCTGGAAGCTGCGTTCAGAGCAAGCTCTGCCTGTGACTTGGATCATGCCCCCTGGTGCCAGTTTATCCTGAAATTGCTTTGGGCCTTGTGACAGCTCATCTTCCCCTCTGCCAGCAGTCAGCTTCCAAGATGGGCTTGCAGACTAGGTGGCTTCAAACCTATATCGGTCACTTGTTACAGGTCCCTACCATGGGGAAAAGTACATAATAGACCCTGGATGTGTGTGTGTGTGTGTGTGTGTGTGTGTGTGTGTGTGTATACACACGTGTATACAGGGTGAACTCGTACGTGTCGGTGTGTCGCATGTGTCTGTCTGTGTATGGCGTTGCAAGGAAGGTGTATGCCATAAGCATCGGGAAATATTTGCACAAATAAAAGTGGATTTAGTCTCTGTGACTTGATCGTCCTTGAGGGGAATTCCTTCTCAGAAAAGCAGGTGTCGGCTCCAGATGGTCACGTGTCGGTTCCTTGCGATCTGAGCAGCTCGGTAAGCAGCACTGGGGAAGGGGAGGCAGGGCAGGCCCTGCCTGGGGAGGCTCACTGGATGGCAGCCGGAGCGGAGGAGGGAGAAGTCACGACTCTGTGGCAGAAGGGTTCTTGAGGCCAGAGTAAAGTGCTATTAGTAATCAATAGACGCAGGCACGGCCTAGGCCTGCCGTGAGACACGGGTGGGCGGTCTCTGTCCACTGGCGTCAGCCTCTCCTCTGGCACACATGGTGACGGGGGTGGAGGGGCGGGAGGTGGAGGGTTGGCTTCCGTGAGGGAACGCGCTGGCATGCGTGTGTCGGTTCAGACCGGGCTGGCCTGGAAGTCGGGGTGGGAAAGGACGTGGCAGCCCCTTTATGGGACCGCTTCTGTCCTCCTTCCCGGTCCAGCAGGCCTGCCTAGACCTGCATCCTGCTTCTGGGCTGTGGGCTCCCCATCACGATCACTCATCATCACGTGCTGCCTCCTGAGGAGCTGCAGCGGGGGTGGCCCAGGGTGGCCCAGGGGCAGTTGTCGCGTCGCTTGTTATCCTGGAGGGAGCTGGAGCAGCGCACCTGCAAGCCACCGCCCGCGGGCCTGAGAGCAGAGCTCGGCAGAGAGGCGAGGCCTCGCAGACCCTGTCCTCCTGGGTTTGAGGCACGGGAAGGGACTTGTCTTCTCCCCCCAGGTGTGGGTTGGGGACACTCTGCTTCTTCGTTAGGCCCTCAGCAGTGCGGTGGAGATACTAGCGAGTGCCCCACCTGCCTCTCTCCCCCTCCTGGATCCCGTGCACTTGAAGGCTGGACGGGGAGAGGCCCAGAAGCCTTTGCGGCACCAAAGCGGCCAGTTGCATGTGCTCTCTCAACTGCAGTTTCCTTATCAGTATAAAAGGAATAGCATCCAGGCAAAAAAAGAAAATAAAAATGAAAGGAGTAACAAACTTTTCTGAGTGGACTGGCGCGACCTGCCTCTGAAGGCCGTGAGGGTTCCGTCAGTTTCTGTGTAACGGATGTCAGATGCCCGCGGTGCCCAGCACCCAGTATGTGCTCCATAAGTGGTGGCCCTTGTTCATACTCCCGCTACTGTGGTGGTGGGTGGTGGTCTGTAGAAAGTCGGGCTTGCAGGCCCATCCCACTGGCGGCTGGTGCTCACTGGGACTGGGAGAGCGCTGGCCATCGAGACCGGGGACGGAATGCTTCTTTGCTAAGGAGCACGTTTCCCTGGATTTTGCAATCCCATCTTGCAAAGGAGAAGAGAGAAGGCAGAGATTCTAGTTCCCTATACAGTAAGAGACTCACTGCTGTTCTAGGAGGTTTCCAGAGGTCCCTACCTACTGAGGATGGGTGGTATGATGCCCTTGGCTCAAGAGAGGTGGAGGGGAAAGTTCAAGACGTGGTAGTATCTTTGACACCGGCTCTCTTGCGAGATGAGTCACCACACTCACGTCTGGAAGGGCAACTGTTGAGTTCAGGTGGGCGCAGAGCATATGGTCGTGGCAGCCACTCCCTCAGCCAGGCCCGGGAGCGTGCTGCCGGAGGGCCCCTGGCTTTGCTGTCGGAGTCCCCCCAGACAGCACCACGCCTGGGAGAACCGACCTGCATTCATTTGTGGTTTGTTGGTGCCTGAAGGCAAGTTTGCAGGAAGGAAAGTGCCTTGACTCTGAAGCCCGTGTCAGGCTGTGTAGCAGTGGCCGCCTGCCCTCTGCATCCTCTGCCCACATTCTTGTTTTCAAACCACCAAGTGGAGGAGACCTGCTCTCGTGGTGTCTGAGGGGCTCTGGGTGGGTGCAGACCTCCAGATGCAAGGCCACAGGCCCCCAGGGGCCCGGGTCGGGAAGGGCTTCCTCAGGAGGCGCGGGGGGTGGGGGGGGGTGATGAAAGGCCGCCGTGCTGGAGTTTCAAGGCCGGCCAGCCTCATAACCTTCAAAAGCGCAAACCCTGCAGTCTTCGGAGTATAAATCGACCCCAAATAGAGAGTGGCCCTTTCATATTTCAGATTCCGTCCGAAAAAGGAAAACAAAAATTCTGTGAAGATGCTTGGGCTGTTCTTTACAGGTTTGGAGGGCACCGTAACTTTCAACTCGACTCTCCTCTTTGCTCTTTGAACTTGAAGGGGTTTTGGTATTTTATATTCGTATGAATTAATGGACCTGTTTTGGATCCTTCTTCAGAGCACTGGTTTCCAGGACACCATCTCCGTTCCAAAGAAGGGTTAAGATTTCCTATCTGCAAAGGTGGACTTGCCTTTTGCGGTACGAATCAGTCCTTCTCTGGGACTGCAGCGAAAAGTTCAAGTGCAGTGGGTTTAGGAAAGTGCTTGGTCACATATCACACGTTTAAAATGTGCCCAGCTGAGTTTCTTTGCTCTCCTCTCCCAGCATAACCCCGGGGCCAGTTCAGATCGCTCCCTGCCCCGCCTTCAGTTACCACTGCCTTCGACAAAAGAATTACTTTCTCTTCCTGGTTTTGAATCAGGACCTTTTGTGTATTTACTGCAAATGTGGTAAATGCTGGTGGTAGAAACCAGCTGCCCTTATGGCTGGCGGCAGCATTTTGAACACCTGGAGGTTTGCATTTCAATATGGTGGCTTAAAAACCACACGCAATAAAAACAAAACCCTGCTCAAAACAGTGATCCTTCTTGGCTGCCGACAGGGAAACAAGAGCTGGGGAGACTGCAGAGGGCCCGGCAGGCAGGGGAGCCTGTGGGAGGTGAGGGCCGCTTTCCTGAGTCCGGTCCGGTTCACATCTGTGGGCACCTTCCCGGTGCCCATCATGGTGCGAGGTCCTGGAGCCCCAGATGCAGGGGAGGCAGGGTCTCAGCCCTCAGAGAGCTCGCGTGTAGTGGGGAGTCTGAAGAGCCAGTAATTGCCTGGAGGCACAAAGGGTGGCCCCAGGGATGGGCCCCGCCGGGGCCAGTCAGGGCAGCCTTCCCGGAGGAGGCGGCGCCAGATTGAAAGAAGTCTTGAAAAGAAGGTGGGTCTTGAAAGGAGGTGGATTAGTTTCCCAGGGCTGTTGTGACAGAGTACCCACACTGGATGGTTTAAACAATGGAATGTTCTAGTCTCACAGTTCTGGAGGCCAGAAGTCCAAGGTCAAGGTGTGGTAGGTAGGGTTAGTTCCTCCTGAAGGCCGGGAGGGAAGGGTCCGTTCGGGTCTCTCTCCTCGGCTTGTAGGTGGTAGCCTTCTTTCTGTGTCCTCGTGTTGTCTTCCCCCTGTACGTGAACACGTGCCTGTGTCTGTGTCCAGACCTCCTCTTCTTAGAAGGACATCAGACCTGTCGATTGGGGACCACCCCGATGTGCCATTTTAACCGAAGTACCTCTTTAAAGACTCCACCTCTCTTTAAATCTCCACCTCTCAACAGTTACGTTTTGAGGTGCCCAGGGGGTTAGGATTCAGCCTGCGAAGTTTGGGGATGGGGACAGTATCCAGCCTATGACAGATGGTCGAGTTTTCCAGGAGATGGAGTAGTTGTGGGCAGGGCTTTCCCACTAACGGGGGATAGCTGCCCAGGAGAGAACTAGCAACGTGTATTTTGGGAGCTGTATGCATTTTGGGGAATGAATCGGGCAAGAGATGGAAGAGGGAAAATAGAGAGGTCAGGTCACAGTGTGTCTTGAGCTAAAGAGTTTAGACTCTCATTCTAGCACCTCGTAGCTCCGAGAGCCGTCTCTGAACGGGTGACAGCGGCGGGAGTGTCTGGGAGCCGCGGCATCTGAGCCCTACCCTAGACCTGCCCAGTCAGCCTCTGCTTTATAATAGGAGCCCCAGGAAATTCACACGGGCATTCTAGGCCAGTGGTTCCTGGCCTTGGTTGCCCCCAAGGGCTTCCCCTCCAGGATTCTGATGTACTTGGTTTGGGGTGTGGCCTGGGCTTTGTTTTTTTGTTTTCATTTTGGTTCTTGTCTTTGTTTTCTTTTTAAATCTCCCAAGTGATTCCAATTGCAGCCCAGATTGAGAATTGCTGTTTTGGGCAGTGGGGAGCCATGGCAGGGTGTGGGGTGGGGTAGAAGGCACAGAAACTGCTTCTGTCCACTCTTTCCCCTAAGAGCAGGAACTCCTAGGCTTTGGAGTCAAAAGGAACCCCCTCCTACCCCAGTGACTATCCTGCTGTCTTTTGCCTGGGGCAGGTCAGAAGAGTGAAGGACATACCCCAGGCCCTGCTCTCACCTGCCTATCTCAGGGGTAGGGGCAGGGGAGGGGCTGACTTGACCCTGACTCCGTGATCTCAAGGACCCCAGGGGGTGGCTTCTGGCCCCACTGCTGCCCACACCCTCAGGGTCTTGGAGGTTGGGTGGAGGTGAGCCTCTAACGGGGGAGGTGGGGCAGCTGTGCAAGGGTAGGAGAGAAATTCCCAGCTGGGTTTTCCGGAAATGGTATTCTTATTTCCCATAGCACCGAAGGTTCTCGAAGGCTGAGCCCACTCCTCGGAAAGGATGCTTTTTATGGCTGTTGCATGCACCAGATAAGCTCTCTAAAGCCCACTGGTGATAAAGGTGATCTAGAGAAAACAAACATGAGTGAAAAAGCAAACAGACCCAAACACCCAAACAGCGTTTATCCCAGTTTAGCGGTGATACTTGGATTAGGCAGGTCACATGGCCCACAACTTTTCTTCAATCCTTAGGAGACTTCTTCCGTGGAAATCTTTTTCGGCAGCTTTGCAATTTTGATTTTCAGTTAATTAGATTTGTGCTGTTTGGGAGACTTGGTTAATGCATTTCACCCCACGGAGCTAATTTGCCTCCGTCTAAATTAGGTCTTTGCCATGGTGGAGGGTGTACACGGATATGTGAATATAGACTCACACAGGGGTATTGAGAGGCCTCTAGACGGTAAAGAGGAGAGGGCTTGGAAATCGCCATTTGTCATCATCACTGTTATTACGGAGTTTCTGAGGGTCCACGAGTGGATGGAGGTTTTCTTCAGAGAAGGGCACCACATGACTGCACGGCGGCCTTGTTACGTGCCTCTTGAAATACAGCCCATGTCCTGCTGTATTGTCAACCCAAGGTTGCAACATTAATGACAAGAGAAACCCATTTGGAGAGGACAAAGTGGGAGATCACACAAAGTAGTAAACGTACAATCCTTCACCCCCCTGGAACGGAGGGGAACCTTCCGAGCGAGATCTCTGCCACTCTCTCCTTCGCAAGCCCAGGCAAATGAGACCTGGGGTCATTCCTGCTCTTGGCTTTGGCCGGGCGCACGCTTCTCTTCCTTTTCCGCTTGCGCTCGCCTCTCTTGCCCTGCCCCCCTTGTCTTTGGATGGACATGGAGCCGGGGAGGGAGGTTTATCTGACTGTGTGGATATTTGAGAGGCAGCTGTAGTTTCAGAGTGACAGCGTGGGGTCCGGTTTTATGGATTCATCACAAATTCTGTCCTTTGTTCCCTTTCTCCTGTGTCAGAGATTATAGGCTGCTTGTTAGTGATATGACACCGGGCATCATAATTTAATAATTTACATCCTGCTGATCTTCTCAAAAGGCTTTGAGGCAGCAGAAAAGAGAGGTAGATAGAATCAGGCTGTTCGTCTCCAGTGTTCATAGGCGTGCCCTGAGGCCCTCTGTGTAGGTGGGCTGTGTTTTTGGAGTGCCTATCACCAGCTGGGACTTGTGCAGGTCAGAGGTCACGGGTACCATCTAGACTGGGGGCTTAGATTCCTTCGCTTCCCCCCCCCCCCCCCCCCCCGCCACGTCTGATCCGTTGGAAGTGGCTTGCCTACCGGAGTGCTTCTGATCAGTGGAGGGAGCGTGCACTCGATTAGTCATGCCTGTCAAGGCCAGGGGGTGGGGCAGCGGCCAGGCGTGCTCTCCCTGGCCAGCTCTTCAGTCTGCATCACCAAATGAGACCGTGATGTGTGGCATTTTGAAAAAAGAAAGAGCCATAACCTCTGTCCTTGGGGGAAATTACAGTCCCATCAGGGAGGCAGAATATATGCACAAAGAGGCCTTAATGCCTGAAGAATTTCAACAATCTCAATTAGCACTATTAGCATAATTTAGTAATAACCGCCCTCTAACACTGGATCACATTTTGTAGTTTTGACACGGGGAGTGGATAGGACAGAAATGGACTCAGATGGCAGACAAAGAAGTCAGGACTCTGAGATGGGCACTTAGTTCCTGAGGCCACGCAGCTGGCGAACGTGGAGCCCAAGGCGTGCGGGGCCGTGGAGGCCTGGCCTCTGTCGTGCCTCTTGGGACAGGTGCCCCGAGGTAGCGTGTAAAGCCGGATTGCAGGTGGTCGAGGAGGACCCCGAAGGGGAGGCAGGAGGTCCAGTGAGGGTTTTCACTACTGGTGGGTGGGCACCTCTAGGTGTTCTTCTCCCGGAGCCTTTCTTCCGTTCTGGACTCTGTACTGGTTTTATCTGCGTCTTCCTCGTGACAGTGTTCTGAATGGCAGTCTGGGGCTCTCGCTCTCCTTGGGAGGTCACCCCTAGCTCAGGCCTTGGGGGGCTTCCCCAGTGTCTTCTTCTTCCCGTGTTCTGTGAGGGCAGCCACTTTGTCACGGAGGACCTGGGGGGCCAGTAACCTTGGGGGGTGGCCGGCAGTTAGGGTGCTGGCGTTGTTCTTGAGTAGCTTGAACAGAAAGGCCGTGGGGACCTCCTGTCCGAAACCCAGGTGGGAAACAGGTGCCTGGTGGGGGGGGAGGGTCTCGGGTGGCAGGAGCCTGGGGAGACAAAGTAGCCAGACATCAAAGCACTGAAAGCTTGTCCCCGAATCCAGGTCTGGGCGAAAAGGGAGTGTCTGAGTTGCAAGGATCCCCTTTTGTGTTTTCTTGTGTTGTTTTGCCTTTTAAGTGCAAAGAAGATGCTGCACAGCAGGAACATCTGTGCTCCTTAGGATTCTGTGGCGGATTTGTTAAATGTAAATGTCCTCATGTAGGTTATAGAGCTGGCGGAGGAGAGAAACAGGGGAGCTGGCCGCGAAACAGCTCTCTCCGCCCAGCTTCATGTGGTGCGTGCGGCTCCAGGGCCAGCCTTGAGGAAGGGCAGGACCAAGGCCACCGGCCCCCATGCCTTCTTATCCTAGCCTTGGCCCTCGCCGGTGCGGTGTGTGGGCCCTGAAGGGACAAGAGGGCGTGGGAGCTGCGGCCTCGGTCGCGCCATCTTGCAAGCTGTTGAGAGCAGCCGGTGATGACGCCGAACAGTGCCTTCTGGCTGGGTGGCTGAGATCAGCCTTGCGAGGGTTGTGAAGAAGGCGTCGAGAAACAGGCAAAGCCTGGGCTGTCACTGGTGACTGGGTACTTTTGTTAGAATAAAAAAAAAAAAAGTTAAGTTTATTTATTTTGAGAGAGAGAGAGCACGAGCATGAGTGGGAGAGGGGCAGAGAGAGAGAGAGAGAGAATTCCAAGCAGGCTCCACACTGTCAACACAGAGCCTGACACAGGGCTCGAACTCTCGAACCGTGAGATCATGACCTAAGCCAAGATCAAGAGTTGGACACTCAACCTACTGTGCCACCCAGGCACCCCTTTTGTCAGGGTTTTTAAATGGTTATTCTCTCCCCTCACGCTGGAGAAACTGGGACTCGAGGTGAAGTGACTTTCTCAGGATCACACCGGTGCTTTGGTGGCACAGCCAGGACAGGAACTTGAACGTCCAGATTCCTGTTGGAAATACCGTGCTACCTCAGTGCGAGAGGCATTTTTATTTACATCTGCGCTTGAAAATCAGGAGGCATCTTAAAAATGAGTGGCACTGTGTCAGGATGCTCAGTCTGACATTCCATGGGGCCCTAGATTCAACCAGATATGTTTATCATCAGCTTGCTTTATGACTAGTATTGGGCACAGTGCTTTGGATGCATCTGCTCAATTCAGCCCTCAACAAAACCTGAGCCCTGTTGAGTAGGGGTTTTAAGGCCCATTTCTTTCTTTCTTTTTTTTTTTTTTTAATTTGAGAGAGAGAGAGAGAGCATGAGCTGGCAGAGGGACAGAGAGAGAGAGAGAATGTTTTTTTTTTTTTTAATGATTATTTAGTTTTGAGAGAGAGAGAGCTCATGTGAGGAGTGGAGGAGCAGAGAGAGACAGAGACAAAGAATCCAAAACAGGCTCCAGGCTCTGAGCTGTCAGCACAGAGCCCGATGTGGGGCTTGAACTCACCAGCTGCAAGATCACAACCTGATCCACTGACTGAGCCACGCAGGCGCCCCGGAGAGAGAGAATCTTAAGCAGGCTCCGTGCTCAGGGTGGAGCCTGATGCGGGGCTCGATCCCGCGACGTTGGGATCATAACCTGGGCTGAAATCAAGAGTTGGATGCTCAGCTGACCGAACCGTCCAGGCACCCCTCGCAGCCCATTTCTGACAGGGTAGCCTCGGCCCCTCTTTCCAGCCCCGCTGATGGTCGGTGGCAGAGTGGGGAGGCTGCCTGGAGTGGGGCCTCACACCGGTGCTGCCTTTCAGAGGGACGGGCTCCCTGCAGCCCTCCGACCCCACTGCTACTGGAGGCCGGCCTCCGACGGATGGGCAATGGATGTGTCGACAGTGTGACTCCTCCAGCCCGTCCCTGCCCCTCCCTCTCCTTCGTCTTGCTCTCAGCTTCTCCGGAATGAGAATGCTTTCTTCCTTCGAGTGGTCACCAGGCTGCCGCCTGCTAGCTTTCAGGACACTCACTGCTGAACTGTGTTCCGATCGAAAGCAACACAATTACTCGGAGACTTGAGGGCAATTGTGAACACTTGCAATCTGCCTTCTTGTTCAATACTTCTTGGAGTGTCTTCTCTTGAGAGGACTGGAAAGCCATCTTTGGGTGGAGAATGATCTATACGGCCTTTGGCTCTATCTCGGGACCAGGATGGTCAGCTTGGTGCCTCTCCAGGGGGAGGGGAGAGAGTTATTTTTATTTAGGCGTTAATGCGGGGACCTGAATCCGGGGCAGAGGTGATATCTCGCCTCTTTCAGGTGCAAGGCAATTTGTAGGAAGGTAGCAGAGGGGATTGTTAGGTATGCCGGGGCTGTTTGGAGAGCCCTCGGGGGAGAAGACCGGAGGGGGGAGGCACTGTCAGATGTTTCTTGCCGGTTTGCACAGTGCTTGGAGGTAATATTTTAAGACAGCTGGGGAGGGTCAGAGGTTCCTACTCTTAGAGTCTCATCAAAGAGCTAAGTGACACCCAAAGGGGATGAATAATTCTTCCAGAATTCTGAGTCCCAAGCTTCCTTTGCTTTCTTCTTGTTAAAATAGGCGATCGTGTAGAGGGATGCCCCTAACCCCCGTTGTAAGGTGCGGGGAGAAAGAAATACGAAGCAGACTCTGTCTTTGTAAGCAGGCAGGGACCCTGCACAGGGTGGCCCCCGAAGGGAACAGGAAGAGACATGAGCCGTAAAGGGCTTTGGCAGCTGCCGGAGCCCTATGGTCACTCCCCAGAGATGGAAAAGGGGCATCTAAGTCTCCCCGCTAGCCCGTTCCCTGCCACACTGCCCTCTTTCCATTGGGGTCCCCTTTCCTCCCTCCTGCCCCGCAACCAGCCCGCCTGGACCAAGGGGAGGAGGGTGCCAGGGCATTCCACTCTCGTATTCTGGGCTCTAACGGGGAGCCGTAGATTTGGAGTCTGGGGGGCACTAGCTGCTTCCCGTGGGCTCTTGAGTACCCCTGAACGCTCCGAGCGTGGCTTGGCTAGACGGACTGCGGAGAGTGACCATGCAGGAGCCTCTTTATTGCGGCTCCTGAGAAAGCCAGGTTCTCGTGGAGCTCGCGCCTGTGGCTTCCAGGCCTAATCTCTGTTATTACTGTGCACCACCGAGCAGATAGCAACGGTAATTATAAACACTTTGAGAGCCGCCATTCGCCTCACTTGGCAAGGTGACTCAGAACATTAGATCGGAATTAGAGAAGGAGAAAAGGCGATCCGAGGAAGCCCCCCACCCCACCCTCTTGTCATGTCCCCGCTCTCCAGCGCTGTGTCCAAAATATCAGTGGAACCGGAGCCAGCTTCTCTGGAGGCCAGGAGCTCTGTCACAACAGAATTCATTCTGGGCTTTCTCCCGGATGAGGCCCGCGGGTTTCCCCGCGGCGGAGGGAGGGGGCCTGGTTTGGCTTCTGGCTTGCTTCTGGTCTGCCCCCTCGGGGACCCCTCGCATTTGTGCTAAAGAAGCAGGCTCGGGGCGTGGAAGGAGGTGCGTTGGACAGGGAGGTGTGGTGCTGTTGGCTGTGATTTGTCAGTCCTGGGAAACAGGACTCTTGTGTTGGGCTGTGGGAAGCTTTGCCCTGAGTTTTAGATTGTAAGCTCAGTGAGGGTAGGGCGGGTTCTGTCTTGTTCACAAGCTGTACCTGCAGGGCCTAGACCAGAGCTCCCAGCAGGATTCCAGAGCAGGTCGGTGTGCCGTGGCAGCGAAGGGGGGGGGGGGTTGGTGTCAGCTCCAGGGCAGGAGGCCTCGTGCCTCGTCTGGGTCTGGTCTGTCCGTGTGTCCTCTGCACCGGGTTTAGCCCGCAGAGTCTGATGAGAAGAACTTGAATGGAAAAATTCATTCCTGTTTCAGGAAAGGGCAAGAAAAATATTTGTTTCCATCATCAAAGGGGAAATTTAAGTCAATGACAATGGAAACTATTTCTGGCCATTCACAGCCTAGGAAGGGGAGGGAGTGGGGTTGAGTCAAACAGGGCGGAGGAATTCAGGCACTGTAAATTTTAGGGGTGAAATAACAGCATAGAAATAAAAACTCCCCGAGGAAACACAAACCAGCCCTTAATCAGACATAAACAGCAAACCACGTAGGATGCACTCGCATCGGCGGCAGTGGGGTTTGAGCTCGGCTGTGGGAGTGAGGTGCCACCCAGAAGGGCTCTGGGTGCTCGGGGCAGTCCTGGGCTTTCCTCCTCCCCCCTCCCCCGGGCCAGGGAGCTGTTGACAGCAGCCGGCTTCCGCACTGCACCCTGGCTCCTTCCGACCTCCACCGGGGTTCCAAACTGGAAAAGCTGGTTGTAGAGTTCGTGGGTCTCTGGATTAGTTGGACAAAACCAACTAAAACGGAACACGGCCACGGCACGCTGGATCCGTCACAGGTGACGATGTGAGGGACACGTGGCAGCGAGCAGAACCCATATGGGAGTTGTGTGTCCTGTTGGTCAAAAACAGCTTGAGAAAGAAGCTGTTGATTCGAATGACCTGGAGGAGGGGGGTAGGGGAGGCAAGGTGGAGTGTGCGTGCATTGATAATGGTTGACGCTGGGTGATGAGTACAGGGGGTTTAGCACATTAATCCCATTTCTTTTGTGAATGTTTGCAAATGCCCATAAGGAAAGGTCATAAAATAAAAGAAGCAGCTGACCTGGAGAATCCCCCCCCCCCGCCCCCGCCACCCGGTCCCAGACATCACCCCCTTGTGTCAGGTATAAGTCTGTTTTCTCATCTCTTCTACGCAGAGGGACTCTTCAAAGACGCAGGTCCCAAATCCTGTAGGGAAGTGGGAAAGAAGAAAACGTGAGACAGACTTCTATCAGGGTTTTGACTGAGAGCTTTGCTTTGTCCCGTGAACTTTGAGAGATCCACGCTCTTGGGGAAGCACTTTGGGTTTTTCCCTGCCTGCAGGGTTGATGGAGCTCCGTACCGTCCAGGGAGATCGGGAGGCCCGCTGGACACTGGGTGGATACTGCCTGAGATCCAAGTTCCCGGTTCCCGAGGAGGCCCTTGCCGTTGGCCCAGTGACCCCTTGGGGGGCGTGCCCTTCCTCTGACGGGCACCCCTTCTTCCCTGGCAGTGCTGGGGCGTGGGCTCCCACAGGGGCTACCGTGGTCACGTGGAGGCGCAGTTGTCCCCTCTGGCACCTTGTGGCCTCAGCAGGAGGGACTTCTGGTTGCCAGGGTGGGTAGGGCGAGAGGGCTGGGAGCCGGCGAACCTTCTGCCACTGCAGGGGTCAGGAGAGGCCTCCCAGGTCGACCACACACCGGCTGTTGTCTGCACAAATGCTTGCTAATGGGAAACAATTCGTGCCTGGCCTGTGTGGTGCGTGCGTTCACCATTTACTCATCGCCGGTCCGGTTCCTGCTCTGCAAGGTGCTCATGAAATGGTTTTCTTTTGCGGGGTGGCTCCATTTTGCAGGTGATGATTTTGTCACTGTTACGTTAGGGGTATTACAGGGAACCGTAAAAGAACGAACAGGTAGTCCCTGTAAAGGGTCTTGAGGTTTTGTGCGTGGAGCCCGAAGCCTGGGGTGGGGGTGGTGGGGGCGGGGAGTCTTTTGCATCACTAAGTGGTACCTTCGAGAGCCCCTTGGCTTGGTCCATCACATCCCCTCTGTCCTCAGCCCTCAGCTTTTCCGTACCTGGAAGAACCGGCAGGTAAGTGGGGGGGGGGGGTGCTCATGCTCCAGTCTCCCAGATGGCCGCTCGGATCTATCCCATCTCCCTGAAAAATTTACCTCCTTCCCTGGCTTCAGGCCAGTGTTCTGTTTTAGTTGGTTTTGCTTTTAATTGGGGGAGAGGAGAGACCGTGTCCGGGTGGATGGCTGTGGGTCATTCTCAGAGTCAGCACAGGCCAGCTGCGTCCCAGCCGGGACCTTCACCTCCAGGATCTCCTCCTTGCCCTGCTTGGCAAATGTAGTGTCAGCCCTGTGGCTCAGAAGGATGGGTGGCAGACGCTGTCCCCACCTCTGTGACCCACTGCTGGGTTTTCTCAGACTTCTGAGCCACAGGGGCCAGGACCGACCGGGACCACGTGCACCTGACCCGTGTGCTTTGCCAACCAGCTGGAACGTGGAGGAGGGAGGGGAAGGGGAGTGGGGATTTGGGCTGCTGCAGTTCAGATTCTGGTGCTGTTAAAATTGTCACTTTGTCACTTGGTGTATCAGAAAGCGGCCTCTGGAAAGAGGGCCTCGGTGAGACCTTGCCTGTGACGGGTGCGGGCTGTCTGGCACTAATTACCCTCCTCAGCACAGTCAGGGGTGAGCGTGTGCACCTTGCAGGCTTGAGGTGGCCGTCCCTCTTTTTCACCCCCTGCGTTGCCCGACTTGGCATCATCGTCTCTTCCCTGACCACTGGCACCGTCGCCCCGGCTGGGCACCTCCTCCCTCTCTTCCTCTTCCTGTCTGTTTACTGGGCGGCCACCCACAGGCATTTTACAAAAATGCAAATTGGGTCCTGTTCTCCCTGCTTCAGATGCTGCAACTGCTCTCCCTGTGGCCTGTGGGCACTGCTGCGAGTTCCCCAGGGCTCACATGCCTTTCGGGATCTGACTCTGCCCTCCTCTTTCAGCGTCTTGCTCTTGTCGCACACACATCTAAGGTTGCACCCTACGACCTGTTGCTATTTCTGAACGTTCTCCGCTGGTTCCGACCTCCCCACTTACGCATCTGCTGGTTCCTCTGCCAGGGATATTCACCCACCTCGTTCGCATTCAGATGTCATCTTAAACGGTGCCTTTTTGGCGAAGCCTTTTCTGCCACCCCCATTTGGTTGTTTGCTATTGCTTTACTTGAAGACCCTCCACACCTCGTTACTGTGTGACGTAGGTCTGCAGACGCTTATCCGCAGTTCTGATACCCACGAAGTCCTGAAACCAGAACTTCTTTGGTAACTCACTTGGCCGTAGAAGCTCTCACCTGAACGGACTTGTGACTCTGCAGTATTTCTTGACCTAGGCTTAGAGTGTCTATATAAGTGTTTTGCTGAAGAAATCCCAATGGGTTTGATCACAGGTGCTGATCCCCACCCCCACCCCCCACTCCGGAGGTGGGGAGTTGGGGGGGGGAAGAGGAGAGGGGCCATGAATGCTGTATAATACATGACGTATATGGTACATGCACCTGTTACCTGTCATCTCAAACCTATCTGGCCCAAGGGCTTTGGCTAAGGGAGCATGGGCCTTTATTTACTGGCTCAAGTTGGCGTTTTCCCACTAGACACGAAATGTCTTGGACTGTGTCCTGTTCAACACTTTTGTGTTTCACTAGAGTCTTCAAGAGTGACTGGCACCGTTAGAATAAATACCCAGTAAGAGTCCACTGGGTGAATGGATAATAATAGCTAGCATTTATTAACATTTATTAAGTGCCCACTGTGTGCCAGGCTTCGTTCGCAATGCTTCCTTATTTCTGCTCATTTAATTTTCCCAGCAGTCCTGTAAGAAGGTACTGATTTTACCCCTGTTTTATAGATGGGAAAATTGAGGCAGCTGCTGGTTAGGTGCCTTGGCCAGGATCTCATGGCCAGGAAGTGGAGAGCTGGGATTTAAATCCAGGCAGCCTGATCCTTTTTAAATAGATTTTTCTGTGATTTTTTTTTTAGTGTTTATTTATTTTTGAGGGGGGTAGGAGAGGGGCGGAGAGAGAGGGAGACAGAGGATCTGAAGCGGGCTCTGCACCGTCAACAGAGAGCCCCACGTGGAGCTCACACTCACAAACTGCAAGATCGTGACCTGAGCCAAAGTGGGACGCTCAAGCGACTGAGCCCCCCGGGCGCTCCCGGGAAGCCTGATTGTGAACCACTAGGTTCTGCTGCCTCCGTGGAGGCTTGGGGTATTGTGCTTAGTGGTTCAGGTGAAACTGTAGGAGAACGTGGAAGCAATTGGAAGGACTCTTCCTTGTGTCACCGCAGGGTTTGCAGTTTCTTGTCACTGAGTTGGAACAGTATGCTCATCCCCGGAGCATTTCTGGTAGGGTAATAAGTGATTAGGTGTGGGAATTAAAAACAAAAACAAAAACAAAAACAAACAACAACCATCTCAGTGGTCATTGGGTGTTTTCCTGAGTGCGAAACGGACCTCAGCACTTTCGGAAACAGACCATCTAAAGTTAACAACTGTCTTTGTGATCACCTTGTCCGGTATCTAAAAGGATGATAGGGGTGCCTGGGTGGCGCAGTCGGTTAAGCGTCCGACTTCAGCCAGGTCACGATCTCGCGGTCCGGGAGTTCGAGCCCCGCGTCGGGCTCTGGGCTGATGGCTCAGAGCCTGGAGCCTGTTTCCGATTCTGTGTCTCCCTCTCTCTCTGCCCCTCCCCCGTTCATGCTCTGTCTCTCTCTGTCCCCAAAATAAATAAATGTTGAAAAAAAAATTAAAATTAAAATAAAATAAAATAAAATAAAATAAAATAAAAGGATGACAAACCCGAAGCCCAGAGAGGTAAAGTGACTGGCCTGAGGTTGCACAGCCGGTGTGCACGTTAGGGACCCAACTCTGATACCCCTCAGTGGCTGTTTTTGCTCTTGCCTCAGGGAAGGCTCTGGGGATGAGGGCTGGATTGTGTGGTTTTCAGCCCCGACTGTGGAAATGCTACCTTGGTTGGTTAGTGTGTTGGCTGACCACCTGGCTTGGGAATAGGTGTCAGACTTTGAGCACACAAGAAGTGCTCCACTCAACACTGCCTTCTCTGCAGCAACAAGGAGGAATGAGGGGTGTGTGTGTGTGTGTGTGTGTGTGTGTGTGTGTGTGTTGTGTGTTGGGGGGCGGCATTCTCTGAGTTGCATGCAGTATGTCTGCGTACTGAGGATTGATATGTGTCTGTTCCAACAGTTATAGTGGCAACTGCTTTTACAATCATGTCACAAAAATGGAGCCTCTCCAAGATGCCCCCGAGGTCACTGGCTGATTGGGTTGTGCTGGGGAGGCCCTGGTTTGTGAGTAGAGCCAGGTGAGAGGGACCTGTAGCACAGGCTCCTCATTCTGTTCAGGATGAGAAATTTGCCCTTGACTGCAAATAGATAGTTCTTTCAGTCTCCACAGGGAGAGACGAACTGCCTTCCCCAGGAATGGGTCAGAACTTTCTTCCCCCACGCCCTTAGAATTCACTACGCAAAGGCTTGGCTGTTGGTGGGGGGAAGAGAGGGCACAGATTTTTTTTTTTTTTTTTTTGCTAATTTTCTTTATTAATATATATTTTTAAGAGACTTTATTTTTAAGTAATCTCTACACCCAAGGTGGGGCTCAAACTCACAACCCCCCGAGATCAGGAGTCACATGCTCTACCCACTAAGCCAGCCAGGCACCCCATCTTTATTAATATTTTTTAACTGCCTATTGTCCTCAGCAACGCTCATGTTCTAAAAATTATACTGGGCTCAAAAGTAACAACATAAAAGATTTTTTAAATGTTTACTTATTGAGAGAGAGAGAGAGAGAGAGAGATTGATCGATCAATCGAGCAGGGGAGGGACAGAGAGAGGGAGAGAGAGAGAGAATCCTGAGCAGGCTCTATGCTGACAGCGCAGACACGGGGCTGGAACTCTCCAACCACTGTGAGATCATGACCTGAGCCGAAACCAAGAGTCGGATGCCTAACCGACTGAGCCACCCAGGCGCTCCAACATAGAAGATTTTTGATAAAATCTCCCAGAAGACCAGCCTCAACTCTTACCTGTCTATCTAGTCCTTTCATCTAGCTAGCTGTATTCTGTTTTTTTCTCTCCTTCTGGGCTCTCCAATGTAAATACAGACACAACTTTGTATATATTTCTTTTCTTTAAAAATTAAAAAAATTTTACACTTAATTTTTCTGAATGGTTTCAGGTTCATAATAAAACTGAAAGGAAGACTCAGGGATTTCCCGTAGATTGCCCCGTCATCCATACCCCCCACCAGAGTGGTACATTTGTCACTGCTGACAGACCCACAGTGACACATGGTAGTCACCCAGAGCGCATAGGTTCCCTCTTGGTGGTGTGCATTCCGTGGGTTTGGACAAATGTCTGATGACCTGTGTAGCCATCATTAAAATATCATACAGCGTTTTCACTGCTGTAAAAGTGCATCCCCACCTGCCCTCCCTGACGGCTACTCCTCTTTTTATTGTCTCCCTAGTTTTTCCTTTTCCAGAATGTCCTATGGTAGGACTCGTACTATGGTAGGACTCGTACAGCGCATAGTTGTTGTCACATTGGCTTCTCTTAACTCATTACTATGTATCTGTTTCTCTTAAGGGGCGCCTGGGTGGCTCAGTCGGTTAAGCGTCCGACTTCAGCCAGGTCACGATCTCTCGGTCTGTGAGTTCGAGTCCCGCGTCAGGCCCTGGGCTGATGGCTCAGAGCCTGGAGCCTGCTTCCGATTCTGTGTCTCCCTCTCTCTCTGCCCCTCCCCCGTTCATGCTCTGTGTCTCTCTGTCTCAAAAATAAATAAACTTAAAAAAAAAAATTTTTTTTTTTAAATTCGATCACATTATACACGGTTTTTGGCTCTCCCTGCCTGCAGTTTTCACCCCGTGTACACACCTCAACGTCAACATTTTCAGTGGCCGCAGAATGCTCCATTGTATGGATATAACCTCATTTAACTAATCCTCTGTGGTTGGACAGCTGGGTGGCTCAGCTTTGCCTGTATAAACAGTGTGACAGTGAACATCCTTGAATAGCCCTTTAAAAAAAAAAAAACAACCCACTTGTTTGATTATTGCCTGAGGAGACATTCCTCTATGTGGAATTGCTGGGTCAAAGTTTGTGTGTTTTGGAGGGGGAGTGAGGGCTTTGGATACATTCTGCCAAGTTATGTGAGCGCGTTGTAGTTACCTTGCTGGTACTTCCTCACTCAGCTGGCTTCGGGGCCCTCTGATAGGAATATAAGCTCATTTCAATATTTGTGAATGATTTAGAAAGTAAATCTGTCCTGGGCAGGAGGAGAGGGGAGACAGCAGCTAGTGTGTGCCCAGAAATTGTGCAAGTGGGTGGTACCCCGCGTGATGAGATACCTGGAGGATGCTGGGAACGTGTGTTACCTCACCTGGAGAGGAAAATGGTTCCAGGGGCTTATTTGAATTTCTTCCTGCAAAACAGCTCTACATTTTGGAGAAATGGGATTATTAAAGAGGTTTTCAGCACCTCCAGCTACATTTGGAAAAAGTTGTATTTCCTTTGGCGTGGTTGTGAAAGACAAGTAAATAAACTTTTTTTAAAAAAGGTAAACGGTAATATTTTGCATTCCCAAGACCATGTTCTGTCCTTTAAACCCGGAGTGTGCAACAGTAAATTATTTGATTCTTTCTAACGATGCCCCTATGTGGGAGGCATGTATAAACCTCCATTAAGGGTGGACAACATGGTAAACCCAAGCTCCAAAATGTGTAATTTCTTACCCAGTGTGGGTGGGCCAGAAACCCATAGTGGGGTTTTACTGGGGAGTAAGACTGGGTGTTTGGGGGGGGTGGGTCACTGAGGGTGTAAAGAGGTCTCTGAAAGATGTATTTATTTACCTGAGTTAGTGAAAAAGGGTTTGTCCTGCCTCTCTCTCCTGCTTTGCTTCTCCGTGTGTGAGTCCCTTTCGGGGCGCTGATGTGCACAGTGAGTTTGGCTCAGCCAGCAGGCTGTTAAAAGCATAATCAAATCAGAACCTTCGTTTTCTGACTTACGTAATTTTGCAGAATGGACACAGAGGCTCCTGGGAAAAGCTGCCTGTCCTCCTGTTAATTTTAAGGTCCGTTTATAAAATCAGAAGCTGTGTTGAGCAGAAGCTGTGTTCCATTTTCAATATGAAATGGAACTTGCCTATTAATTTTTTTTTTTTGGGGGGGTCTGATAGCCTTATTTAACCTTCTTGCGTCTCAGAGGTTGGTGGCCTTTGCCTATGGCGCCTTCATGGAAAAAGTTCTAAAAATAGCTCCTGTTTGTTGTTGAATAATGACTCGGGAGGCTGGATGGTAGTTTCCAACTTCTTTCAGTCAGCAAACTGGACAGAGGGCGGCCAGCGCAAAGGAAGGCTGTAGGCTTGAGCGTTCGGCACCGCCGTGGTTTGCCGTGGCTCTGGGTTTCGTGGGCGTTGCACACAGCGTGTCTGTGTCTCTTGAATGTCCTCTGCTCCCCGCTTGTACTCCAAAAGCTTCAACTTATTCTGCCTTCTAAATAGGTAAAGGACACCTGCATGATTCGGAGCCTGGTAAAACTTTGGTCTCAGTGTTCCTCATCCTTGGGCCCTGGGGGTCCTTGGTCTGTATCCTCATGGTATTGAAGAGGACGGGAGCTGAAAACACTTGGGCTTCATTCTGTCTCTTTCCGGGGAGCATCATTAATGTAGTCGAAGGAGCACTGGCCAGGGGTGGGACCCTGGAGTTCAAGTCTCCAGTGCACGTGACTCGAAGAAGACTTTGATGTCTTTTCTTGGTGAAATGGAGAATTGGATTACGTTCCTTTCCTGACTCCAAAAGGTTTTGTGTCTTTGTGTCTCAAAGCTCTTTAAACTAAATAAAATGAAACTAATGAACTTCTGGAAGTACTGACCCAGGACACACACCGTCCCCCCCCCCCCCCCCCCCCCCCCCCCCCCCCCCCCCCGTCTATGTTTCCAAAAGGTTTCTTGATGAACCCTCAACCAAATCAAACCGTTAAACAAAGACACTTTGTTTCTTCCAGTTCTCAGAAGCCGGGAAGGGGCGGGAAGGGGCACGGATGAGGGATAGGAAGTTGGGTTTCCAGTAGCTTCTCCAGTAGGAGAGTTGAGATGTCACGGAAGGAAATACGAGACATGAGTAGACCGTCACTTTACCATGGGTAAGCCACGCGGGGGCTTAGCTTTAGTTCTGCCACCTCCAAACAAGACCTGAGAACCCTAAGACATACATCTGTGCAGGAGGGATGTGAGCGTGAACGCCCTAGTGACTCCTGAAGCCCCGTATCACGTGACTGCTGGTGTTTAACCCTCCTTTCTGTGAACCTCCCTCCATGTCCTGTGTTCCCCAGCGGCTGTCTTGGAGCACTGAAGGTATATATCAACCACCCCCAAGGATCTGCTTATTTACAGAGAAAGGTTTTTTTTGTAATTCTTTCTGTTTTGTAACTTTACACCACGAAAGCGTCTAGGGTGATAGTGTCTCGCAGAGAGCTACACACTCAGACCCTTACCCCGGCTGTTTATAGATTTGCCTTCTCCTGAGTAGCTTGTACCTTGCTTTTAAAATCCTACTAAAGAAAATGTCAGCGAGGACGTTTGTCTACCACCTCATTGTATTCTGTTCTTATTACTAAGTGAGAAATTCTGTGGAAATTTAGTAATAAGAAAAGTTTGGTTCTCTCAGAGAAGCTGATAAGCTTTGCTCCTTTTGATAAAGACAGTTCTGTAAATGATCACGTTGCCCTTTTTACCTGGGCTGCCAGGAAGCGTAGAGCCAGATGTGAACAGCATCGGCCTCATTAGTGGTGTATTAATAATATACCTGGCGAGGTGCATGGTTTTTTAAAATTTTCAATTTTATTGCTGGTTTCATGTCTCTTTTTGTTAGTCATCTCAGAGCTCTTGTGCAAAACAATGGGGTAAAAATACTTTAAAAACGAACACACAAAAAAATTAAAAAGAGACGGCAAAGATTTCATGCTGCTAGAAAAATGCAAAAACTTTCCGAGAGAGACTGAGACTAATTCTGATTAGTGTAGTCTATAAGCTCATGGATTCAGGGACCAGACAGCGGAGGCTCAAATCCTGGCTCTATCACTTTATTGGCTGTGTGATCCTGGGCAAGTTATTTAACTTCCCTATTCCCCGGTTTCCTACCTGCAAAATAGGGATGATAATATTTCCTTCTCATAGGATTGCAGTGAGAGTTAATGAGTTGGGTAACACCTAAGACCCTAAGAACTGTGCCTTAGCACATATGAGCAGCCCCCGAGTTTTACCTATTACTAGCAAATTACTACTGTCTGGCATTATTTTTTCCATTTCCTTGGAAATTTCACAGTAACATTTGATCTCTTTCCTCTTCTTCTTTTTTTTTTTTTTCCAACTCTGATTTTTCTTAGGCTGATCCTTGATCTACCAAGCCAACTTAATCCTGGCGTCATTAGCCAAGGTGTGGTTGTACTTTAAAAACAATTTTTTTTAAAATTTTTTTTTCAACGTTTTTATTTTTTTATTTATTTTTGGGACAGAGAGAGACAGGGCATGAACGGGGAAGGGGCAGAGAGAGAGGGAGACACAGAATCGGAAACAGGCTCCGGGCTCTGAGCCATCAGCCCAGAGCCTGACGCGGGGCTCGAACTCCCGGACCGCGAGATCGTGACCTGGCTGAAGTCGGACGCTTAACCGACTGCGCCACCCAGGCGCCCCAAAACAATTTTTTTAAATAAAGGAAAAACAAAAAAGATGTGTCTTCTATGTTTGACATACTCTCTGGAAGATCAAGAAAATGATGAAGTACTTTCTCTTGTCCTCTGCTACTGTATGGCTTCCCCGGCCCCTGTTTATCTGTTTGACCAGCCGTGAGGGCTTCACTCCGATCTGTCACCTTAGAAGGTCACTTCGCTTCTCTGTGCCTTAGTTTCCTTATGACATCACAGAGATCTGTTCCACCCCCCTGTTACCTCCAGGAAAGTGAGAGCTCTGTCTTCCCTCACCCCTACACATACTCAGTGGCCACTCAGTAGATATTTGCGGAACACATGGATGGATGGAGATTTAAGCCTCTGCTCCGCTGCCTTGTGTGTTTCTTCTGAGTTTGCAATAAGATAAGCAAAGTTGAGAGTGGGTTTAGAAAGTCAGAAGTACCCTTGAATGAAAGGGTTTTTGATTCCTGTTTCTTCCCTACTCTTTGACAGTGGCAAAATGCTGATAAAATCTGAGAGCGGGATGAAATGAAACAGCCCATCAGGGTCCCCTGCCATCTGGGTAGGTGGTGATTAAAAATGGCAAGCCTCACAACTTCCCCGGTGGGGCCGTCTGGGCGGCCACTGAAGGTGAATGTGCACAGGGGCTCGGCTTTAGGGGCTGCCTGAGGACTGGTAGGGCAGCTGGGGAGCACCTTTGAAAGCAGCAGTCCCCAAGATCTCATTAAAATGTTTCCTCCAATGGATTGAGCTGAAGCAAAAGGGTTTGGGAAGAGAAACAAGCTAAGGCGAGTAGGAGACACTGTATGACGAATTCAGCAACAATTAAAACAGAAAGACTTGAGCACATTGTGCATTTAAAAAAAAAAAATTTAAACAATGTCCTGTAGTTATCCCCCTTCCTTCTCGGTGGTTAATTTCAAATCAGCATAATCTTTGTCTAGTAGCCTGGCCGCCAGGGTTGCATGTTTATTTTCATGGCTATTCTTTTTTTTTTTTTTTTTTTTTTTTAATTTTTAAAATGTTTATTTGAGACAGAGCACGAGGGGAGGGGCAGAGAGAGAGGGAGACACAGAATCCAAAGCAGGCTCCAGGTTCCGAGCTGTCAGCACAGATCCCGATGCGGGGCTCGAACCCACGAACCGTGAGATCATGACCTGAGCGGAAGTCGGACGCTCAACCGACTGAGTCACCCAGGTGCTCCTTTTCGGGACCATTCTTTTGCATTGCACAGGAACCCATCAGTGCCAGGGTTGTTGTCCTCTGGACATATTTTGACTGTGTTGATGTCCTCCCGAGCACCCCCCCCCACACACACACACACCCCATCCTTGAGAAGTTAGCAAGCATGAACTATAGATTTTTTTCTGAAGTGGCTAATGTTTAAACAAGGGTGGGACATGGTAGAACCTTAGACCTGTACCTGCTTTACAGTCAAGAGACTACAAAGAAGTGAGCTCGCTCACCGCCCTACATTTATTTATTTATTTATTTATTTATTTATTTATTTATTTTAAGTGTTTATGTACTCAGAGAGAGAGAGAGAGAAAACGAGTAGGGGAGGGACAGAGAGAGAGGGAAAGAGAATCCCAAGCAGGCTCAGCACTGTCAGCACACATCCTGACGTGGGGCTCGATCCTGCAAACCGTGAGGTCCTGACCTGAGCCAAAAGAAATCAAGAATCAGATGCCTAACTGATGGAGATACCCAGCCCCCCCCCCCCCCCGCCCCGCCCCCACCACTCTACCTTTATTTAGATCGGCCACTTCTTAAACTGGATGAGAGCATCTAATCTGTGCTGGAAGACCCCAAAAAATGATGAGATGGCTTGTTGTTCATTTGGGTTTTGACTAACCATTTCACTATGGGAGGGTTCTTGTTGAATTCCGCCCAGAGCCCTGACATGTTTTCCATCCATCCTTCCTTGTGTCATCCAGCATGGAGATGGAAAACAGTTACATTGGAGAGGCATATATTTTTAATTAACTAATTAATCAGGTATGTCAGCGTTGGCACACGACAGCCCCTGGATCACATCTGGCCCACCAGCGGTTTTCATAAATAAAGTTTTATTGGAACTCAGCCACACTCACTTGTTTATGTATCATCTGCAGCTGATTTCGTGCTATAGCAGCAGAGTCGAGTAGTTGCAGCAGAGATTGTAAGGGATTTGCTGTCTGGTCCTTTATGAAAACGTCTGCTGCCTGTTGGCATGTATAAGAAGCACCTACTATGTGCCAGGAGCTGTTTTAGGCACTGGCAATGCAGCTGGGAGCTTAACAAAGCCTTGACAATGAAATATCCGGAGGAATGATTGCAGTATGTCAGTTAGCGATCAGGGCTATGAAAAAATAAAGTAAGTAAGGACATCGAGACTGACACGGGGAGGAGAGTGTTCTTGTCTGTAGGATCATCAGGCAGGACCTTTATTGGGAGGTGCTATTTGTGTGGATGCTTAGGAGTGCTCTCTGGGGACAGCAGTCCAGGTGCAGGGCATAAAAGGATGGCAAAGCCCTGGAGGCAGAGGCTTGCTTGGGTAAGGAATAGCAGGAGGGTCTGTGTGGACTGGATTAGGGGCTAGTGGAAGGAGGCAGGCATGGACAGGCAGAAAGACCAGATCACTAAAACCCTGGGAAGGACACGGGCATTTATTCTGCATGTAGGGGGAAGCCACAGTAGGATTTGAGCAGATGATTGACAAGAGATGGCTGATACTTTAGAAGGACTTGCACCTGCTACATGGCCTGAAGACTGCAGAGGGGCAAAGGTGAAAGCAAGGAGGCCAGCTCGGAGGCTGCTGTAGTTGTCCAGGGACCGGGTGGTGGTGGGAGGAGGTGGCGAGAAGTAGTTTGACTCCCGATACGTCTGGAAGGGAGGGCGTGTGGGATCCGTTGACCACTGGGATGTGGCAAGTGTGGGAAAAGGAGAATCAAGAGCAAGGCCGAGGGTTTTGACTCCTGAGCAACTAGTAGCCTGTTCCGCTGATGGGGACGACTGGCAGGAGCAGCTGTGGAGGTGAAGCTCCGCGTTTGAAAACCTTTTTGCTTTAGATGCATCTTGTGATGCCTTTCAGTTTTGTTGATTGTCTCCTTTGCAAAGGAGACAGTCAACAAAACTGAAAGGCAACCGACAGAATGGGAAAAGATATTTGCAAATGACCTATCAGACAAAGGGCTAGTATCCAAAACCTATAAAGAATTCACCAAACTCCACACCCGAAAAACAAATAATCCAGTGAAGAAATGGGCAGAAGACATGAATAGACACTTCTCTAAAGAAGACATCCAGATGGCCAACAAGCACATGAAAAAATGCTCAACGTCGCTCCTTACCAGAGAAATACAAATCAAAACCACACTCACATACCACCTCCCTCCAGTCAGAGTGGCTAAAATGAACACATCAGGAGACTATAGATGCTGGAGAGGATGTGGAGAAATGGGAACCCTCTTGTCCCGTCGGTGGGAATGCAAACTGGTGCAGCCGCTCTGGAGAAGAGTGTGGAGGTTTCTCAAAAAGTTAAAAATAGATCTACCCTATGACCCAGCAATAGCACTGCTAGGAATTTACCCAAGGGATACAGGAGTGTTGATGTGTAAGGGCACTCTTACCCCAATGTTTATAGCAGCCCTTTGCACAATAGCCAAACTATGGAAAGAGCCTAAATGTCCATCAACTGATGAATGGATAAAGAAATTGTGGTTTATATACACAACGGAATACTACTTGGCAATGAGAAAGAATGAAATATGGCCTTTTGTAGCAACGTGGATGGAACTGGAGAGTGTTATGCTAAGTGAAATAAGTCGTACAGAGAAAGACAGATTCCATATGTTTTCACTCTTATGTGGATCCTGAGAAACTTAACAGAAGACCATGGAGAAGGGGAAGGAAAGAAAAAAGAGAGGGAGGGAGCCAAACCATAAGAGACTCTTAAAAACTGAGAAGAAACTGAGGGTTGATGTGGGGTGGCAGGGCGGGGAGGGTGGGTGAGGGGTATTGAGGAGGGCACCTGTTGGGATGAGCACTGGGTATTGTATGGAAACCAATTTGACAATAAATTTCATATTAAAAATAATAAAAAAAAATAGATGCATCTTGCAATTAATACAGTGGCATTTCTTTTGTTTGAGAAAGCTGTTAGTGATCAGTGTTGCATCTTATGGTGGTTTGGACATGCAGGGATTGAAGAAATACTGTAGGAACCATCTATGGAGCTCTGCTGTGCCAGGAACCAAAATCTGAATCAGTTACGTGTTGCTGTGTAGCAAATGACCCTAGAATTTAGCAGCTTAAAAGAGTAAACATTTGTTCCCTCACAGAGCATCTAAGGGTCAGGAATCTGGAGTGGGTTTAGAGGGACGGTTCTGGTTCAAGGTCACTCAGACAGTTGAAGTCAGCAATGGTTCACGGGCTGCAATCATCTGGAGGCTCGCCTGGGGCTGAATGGTTTGCTTCCAAGTTCACTGCCAGGGTTTTTGGCTGGAGGCCTTGGTTCCTCCGCATGTGGACCTCTGCAGAGTGCCTGAGGGCTCTCACAGCCCTGCAGCTGCCCCCCCCCCCCCCCCGGAGCTTTAGAACCACAGTTTTCTTTCAGCTGTTAAAATTCTCTTCTTGTCTCAACATTTTAGCCTAGGTTTCCAGATGAGGAAACTGAAGCTCAGGGACGTTGGCCACACACAAGCCAGCTAATTAGACTAGGACACCGTCCTTGGTAAGAGGGACCTTGTTTTTTTTTTTTTTTTTTTTTTTTTTAAGGCCCCACTGTGTTGCTTGTGTCCTTCATTGGCACCAGGAACCACTTTGGGGTCCAGCTTCAGCTCTTTGGTGGTGTTGGTGGGGCCTATACTAACAAAAGCAGAGCTTAGAAATCACCTCGTTGTTTTGGAGGGTCATTTTGTCTTCAGCCCCCACCCCCACCCCACATTCTTCACTCTCTTTCCTCAGTCTCCAAGCCCTTGTGGCTGGGGTGTCTCAGGGGCTGAGTTCTGCTGTCCCCCCGGGAAGGCACTTGCCCCCCGTGTCGCTGGCTAGCCGTGATGCTCTGGCGTGGCGAGCCTCTCTGGCTGCTGTTCTGTGCCTCTTGCCCCCGTGGCACCAAGCGGCTGGTGTTGGCCCCACCGCTAGGTCCTTGGCTGGGTGGTCACTTGGGTCCCGGGGCCCTACTTCACATCATGGGCTGGTCTGCTGCCAGGCCCAAACCGTGGCTTCTTCTGTCTTTTCCAGAAGTAATGGTTATTAATATTTTTTTTTCAAATGAGAGAATGAATGCCTGCTCCTTACAGAAGATTTACTGCATATAGAAAGCATCAAGAAAAGAGTCCATAATCCCACTACTTAGAGATAACAACCATTTAATGTATCGTGGTATATTATCATTTTTGTGTGTACATGTCCGTTTAGAAACAGAATTGGAAAAAACCAGAATTGGAATTATACCATGATGCGTGTGTGTGTGTGTGTGTGTGTGTGTGTGTGTATTTGGTTTTCTCATTTAGTAGTGCGTTATGATAATTTCAACGTGTCGTTTGATGGCTGCAAAACCACAGTTTTAATGGCTGCATACCACTCAATCATCTCCATGAAAAATGCGGATATATTCTATTTTTTCATGTTTGTTTGTTTATTTTGAGAGAGTGTGTAGCATGTGTGTGTGCACGCAGGGGAGGGGCAGAGAGAGAAGGAGAGAGAAAAATCCCAAGCAGGCTCCACATTGTCAGCACAGAGCCCGAAGACCTGGGACTTGATCTCCAGAACCGCGAGATCATAACTTGAGCCGAAATCAAGAGTTGGGACGCTTAACTGACGGAGCCACCCAGGTGCCCCTACACGTCTGTATTTTAAAGATGCCGTACTGCCGCGGACAAAATGTGTATGGATTTAATTTCATAGCACACAGTAGAGCACAGAGTAGAGCAGAAAAAGGCTACAGGTTGGAACTTAGAGGTCCTGGATCTGAGTCTCAATCTTGCCCCTTTGACAAGTTATTTAAATTCTGAAACTCCTTTATTTAACGAGTCTCCTTATTTAATAGATAATTAAATTCTGAGTTTCCTAATCTGTCACACATGGGTGACACTACGTACCTGATAATGTACAGAGTCCACGAGAGAATTCCTCTACCAGTCTTTCACAAACTGCAAGTTGTGTTATTTTTGTTAAAGACCCTGGTTCCATTACTCCCATGTCAGTCTCCTGGCCTTCCCGCACTCACGGCTCTGGAGTCAAGGCTTTTGAATGTTTGCTCTGGTATCCTGTCCAGAGGAGGAGGTTGTGTTTATGTTATGGAGGAGTGGTCAGGAGGATGTCTGATTAGAGTCGATGATGTCCCTTAGGTAAGCAGGTAGCCGCAGGAAGTTTTGATGATGGAGGGGAGCTTGGGGCTGGAGTAGGGAGTCACTGGGGGAGGTTGGTGCTGGAAGAGGTGTCCAAGCTGAACCTGACCCTGTCCGTGCTTTGGGGTTTGTTTGATACGGGGGTCAACACTATCTGTAGTCAGATAGGCAAATGGGAGAATCATCTTCCTGAACATGCCTCTCGTAGGAATGGGGGGAATGGGAGAGAGAGCCCTTTCCTGGCAGGACTGCAGGGACCCCAGGCAGTGGTCGTGTGAGGGCTGCTTTCTACAGCTAGGAGCATCCTGTGACTGTGCATCACCTGTGTACTGTGCTGGGGCTTCTCTAGAAGGGACAGTGGCGGGGGCCAGGCATAGATGGGTCTTGAGTTAAGAGAAAGGAGGGGGAAATTAGAACCTGCGTGGGTTCCCTGTGGCTGTTAGGGGAGCACACTTCAGCATTTGTGGAGTCACGGGTGGAGACGCTGGACCAATTTTGTTTGCCTGTCTATGTTGCAGGTAGGTTTCCTGGGAGGGAGCTCCCTTCCCACCCCGTCTTGACTGCACTGCATTCTCAGCACCTAGGACGCTGTTCTCTGTAGGGCAGGTGTTCAACAGATGAGTGTTGGATGAGTGGCCGAGGAAAGGAAAATGTCCCAAGTAAAGGTGACCAGCCCAACCAGAGACAATTGAAGCGTGTTGCCAAAAAGTTTTTCGAGTATATATAGATCCAGGTGGCGGGAGGGGCTGGGCGGGATCCTGGGCGGTCACCCTGGACTCGGTTTGCTCCTCGGACGAGTGGGGATGATAAACCTGCCCTGCAGGGGTGAGGGGTGGCAAGAACGTATATGCCACATTCTGTCCCCAAGGAATCTCGGGAGCCCTTATCATTGGGCAAACAGGAGCCGTGGGGAAGGCAGAGATGATGTGGCCGCACGGCCACGTTGGCGCCTCTGGAGCTCATCGGTGGCGCGATATGGGGCGCGTGGCCATTCTGTGCCCACACTTGTGTTCAGGTGTCCGTGGGAGCATGAGTAAGGACTAAACGGCCTGGCAGGTCCTTGGAACACTTGTTGCGTCCCCGTGGCTGGGGACCCTATCCGGTAGGGTCTGCATAACTGCGTCACTCCGAGCGGGGCCTCTGCCGTGAGGAGCCCGCTGTTGTCGATTCACTGATCCAGGGAAGCCGTCCCCGCCTGTAGGCCTCTCCGTCTTCGTGGTGTGGAAACGGCTCTTCCTCATTTCGACCCCCGCTATGGCTTTTTGTTCAAGGCTGCGGTTTTAGGGAGCGTAATTGAGTTCCACCACAAAGGCAGATAATGTGGGGATGAGCAGTTCGTGAGGCGACTTCCTGCCCTCCCTCAGACCTCCCTGCCATCGCCTCTACGAGGGCCAGCCTCTAGGAGGGCCGACCGTCGGGGGAAGGAGACGCACTTCCCTTTGTCTTCCTTGTCGCCTTTGCAAGGAAAGCCCTTTATCTGTTCTTTTAATGCAACTGGCCTGTGAAGATTCTTTCCAGATCGATTTGGCTTGTCAGGGGTGCCAGGCTTAAGTTCTGAGTCTTCTAAAGAAGAGGGGGGATGGCAGGGGGTGGGGGGTGGGGCGCTGGGGATCAGACTTTCCTTCTCTTTGTGGCTTTCAGAAGAAAATCACGCATGTTAAAATAAATGATGCAAATATCTGTATTTTATGTATCAAAGAGACAAATGGCACAAATGCAGATTATAGGGTATTCCTTAGAACTGTCCATCACGCGGTGCTCCTGGGAGAGGGAGGCAGGCACAGAGGTTCTGTGGAGCCCTGGCTTTGCTCTGGGGCAGCCTCCAGGGGGGCGGCCTATTTAGGTCATTGTCTCATGGCTTGATTCGGGATTGTCTTCAAAGCCAACCGGGTTTCCAAGCGCTTCATCTTCCACGCACATGTGAAAAAGTAAAAGCCATTTCCATTTTCCCGTGTTTGATCTGCACTGACTAGCCTTCAGCTTCTGCCTCCACCTGCGCCGTTAACTTCTTCACTGGCTGAGGGACCGGCAGATCCGGTAGAGCTGGTGTGCTCGGCTCCCTCCTCCTTCGGTGTTCGGTGGCCGTTTTGCATTGGCTCTGCTCTCGTGGATTCTGGTCCGCGGCGGAGAGCGCTGGAGCGCGGTTTCCCAGCCTTTCTCCTTTGCAACCCGGAGGCCAGCGTGTCCATTTTTCCCTCCCAGGAAAGATCCTTCGTGTAAGGGTCTGAGGATGTGACCCGTGTTTAGCTGGAGCTGCTTCTCTGTTGCGCCAGCGGGGTCTCCGTCGCCAGGGAGGACCTTTGGACCTGTCACTCCTGGAGCCTTTTCCTTCCCATCGCCTGTGCTCAGTGTGTTTTGGACCGTGGTCTTCTGGAAGGTGGTTCCCCACGGGCCCCTGCCCCTGGGTGGTGGTCCTCCAAGAGCCCTTCCGTAGACAGGATCCGAGTCTGCTGCTTTAAAGTAGACTTGTGGGCCTGGGTGCCTGGGTGGCTCAGTTGGTTAAGCACCCAGCTCTTGACTTCGGCTCAGGTCACACTCTCATGGGTCATGGGTTCCAGCCCCGCATCGGGCTCCGCACTGATCGAGTGGAACTTGCTTGGGATTCTCTCTCTCCTCTCCCTGCCCACCCCCTCTCTCAAAATACACAAATAAACTTTTTATTTTTATTTTTTTAAAGAAGTAAAAAAAAAGTCGTGGGCCTGCGGGAAACTGAGTAGTCACGTGATGGACAACTAGAGTGTTGGAGTCCAGCCCCCTAGGTCCCGATGTGGGTTCCAGCCCTTCCTCACTGTTGAGTGTGTGTGATAATGAACATTTCTTGACCATTTGCCATAGGCAGGCTCACCTTAACTTGATGTTGTCTGATTTAGTCCTCACAACAAGCCTGTGGGAAAGGTTTTGTTCCTTATGCCCTTTTCCCTTTTATTTGGCTTAACGGGGCCCAGATTCACACGGCCCGAAGGTGGGCTGCTGTCTGGATCCCCCACCCTGGCGACCAGCCACTGCACCGTCGTCCCAACCCTGTGCTGTGACTTACCGACACTCCCGAGGGGGCCTCTGTTTCCCATCTGCAGAATGGAGACACAGTTCTCCACGTTCTGCGGGGTTCTTTTGAGGATAAAATAAGATAAAATGTCATGGCTCAGTACTTGGCGCAGAGGAGGAGTCCAGCAAATGTTAGTTCCTTTCTTTTGTTCCTCAGGGACAAGGGGGCGAGGCATGGGAAACAAAGGGACATTCATGTCCTGCTTGGCAGCTTTGGTCGTTAGGAGGGCAGGACCAGAAGGGGAGAGCATGGGGGACCCCCATCATTGCAGCCCCTCATTTCACCATAGAAGCCTTCTGAGCACTGGCCTGCGGTGTTCTGGGGCCTGGGATGGCCGGCCAGAAACTTCTCTCTGCAGGAACGTGTAGTAGGAAGCGTTGGCAGGTAGACACTGGGGACTTAACTGGCATGGAGATTGGGTGCTTGTCCTGACTCGAGCGGGCTTGGCGTTGGGCCCCGGAGACCCAGCGTGCGCCTGTCTGTCGAGAGTTCCAGTGTCCCGGACACTGTCATGGGTGCAGGAGGCTGGTCTCTGGTCACTACTGCCATCTCGGGCTGCTTGTCCTCTGTAGTTGTCCCTGCCGTGGCCCCAGGAGGGAGCCTCAGTAGGAGTCGGGCTTTTCCTCTGAACCTGGATTTGCAGTGCTCTCAAAATATCCGGTTCTCTGGTCCATTGAAGCGAGATTCGGTGCTGCTAGGGGGTGTGGGTGGGAAGCAGGAAGTTCCAGGCCTGGCGTGAGAAGGCTGTTCTTCTAGAACATAGATATTACGGGAAGCATGGGTAGGGGCTCCCCACTCAGAACCCGGGGCTGGGGTGGGCCAGGGAAAGAGGTCAAGTTGGAGAGTCTGGAAGGACAGTTAAACCAGGGGGAGAAACTGGGAGGGTGACCCTTGGCCCAGTGGGGTCCCAGCCTGACCTGGGAGCCTGTTAGAAACCCAGAAACTCAAACCCCAGCCCAGATGCCTTAGAATCTGCATGTTTCTCAAGCTCCCCAGGTGACCGTGCAAAGGAAGGTCTGAGAAGCGTCGCCGTAGGCTTTCTCTAGAGCTGTTGGCAACTAGGATTAAACCCTCCCACATACCTGCATTAAAAAATAAATAAATAAAAAGTAGTAATGTTTTGGTGGCGCCTGGGTGGCTCAGTCGGTTAAGCTTCTGACTTCAGCTCAGGTCATGATCTTGCTATTTGTGGGTTCGAGCCCCACATCGGGCTCTGCGCTGACAGCTCGGAGCCTGGAACCTGCTTCAGATTCTGTCTCCCTCTCCCTCTGCCCACCCCCAACCCCCCCCCCCCACTTACACTCTCTCTTTCTCCCTCAAAAATAAATAATAAACATTACAGACATTAAAAAAAATTTTTTTTAATCTTTATTTATTTTTGAGAGAGAGAGAGACACACACACAGAATCCGAAGCAGGCTTCAGGCTCTGAGCTGTCAGCACAGAGCCCAATGCGGGGCTTGAACTCACAAACCGTGAGATCATGACCTGAGCTGAAGTTGGACGCTTAACCAACTGAGCCACTCAGGCGCCCCAACATTACAAACATTTTTTAAAAAGTAACAATGTTTTTAGAAGACTGAAATCAGTTCAGCGTAACTAGAATGAAGGGAATCAGCCGAAACAAAGCACCACCTGGGGCCTGGGTGGAAGGTGGAGTCAAGGTGGAGCTCCTGGCACGGTCCTCGCACACACACCTGTCCGGGAACCTGCACCGTCTAAGACCAGGATGCCGTCTGTCCTGTCCTCTGTTCTCTTCCCCTGGTACACGGGAGAGTGTCTGTAGCGAGTGGGGGCTGTGGGTAAGTTGCTTTGCTGGCCACTTTTGCTCTTCTTGCTTATATTATTATAGACCTTAACGTGCTACTGCTTTTCTTGGATAATGGCAGAATCACCGCTTGTGGGCACTGCCACAGAAAACACAAAAAAGCCTTTTGAAAAGAGCTTTATCTGAGCACAAAGTACTTGGAATTGAAGACCCCCAGGGAGCGGCCTCAGTCGCTCATCTTTTCTCTCTCTTCTTCCCCTTTCTTTCCTTCCTCTCCCCTCTCTTCCTCCCCTCTCCCTCTCTGTCCCCTTTCCCTTTCTTCATTCAAACTTGCCCGGTGGAACCCCGAGTGAGCTACATATTGCCCTATTTTCGGCTGATTTGCATGTTAGAGAGAGCAGAGTAATTGGTGTTTAACCAGAACAAAAGAGGATCTGTTTTCTAAAAGAAAAAGAATTTTTGAAGTAGACCCTATCACATCTACTGCCTTTGTCTTTCCTCTCATTAGGAATTGAATAGGATGGCCCCATAATGAGGATGTGGGAGATACTGCTTTGGTTGTGATGCTTTTCCAGCTAATTGGTTTGAAAATTATATTTGATGTGGATCTGAGGGATGTTGGCAAAACACCTCTTCGGGACGCGGACATCCTATCCCCGCTGGCATCAGCTGGAGGAAAGAGGTGCTGTTGAAACTCAGTTTACCTTCTGAAGGGAATGCCCCCGCTGAGGTTTTGATCTTTCTCCAGACCTCTGGGTTGGGCCTCTGTCCTCTGGGTACCGTCCGTCCGTGGGGCTCTGGGGAGCAGGGTTCAGTGGAGACCTCCTTGTTTGGCTTCTCGTGAAGAAATGTCCAGTCGCTGAGTTGCAGTATTTGAGTGAGGTTGTGAAGTTGGAAGATGACTTCTTCTCTTGGTCAGAGGCAGAAGATCTAAACCTGGATTAGGAAATCGGCAGCGTGTCAGGGGAAAACCTCCAGATTGCCCCTGCTTCGTTCCTACGCGGAGATTGCACAGTGGTGTTCTCTCCCCCACCCCCAAATTTACCAGCGTCGGTGGTGCCCTACGGTTAGGTGAAAACGGGGTGCATTTTAGAAGACGTTCAGTCATGTTTGAGTGAGCACAAAAATCTCTCCAAAAATTAAAAAAGGGAAATACAGAACACTGTAAACGCTTTGGAGAATAGAAGGGGAGAATGAGCTATAATGACGTCACTCTAAACAACAACTGTTTTTAATTTGGGCGCGTTGCCCACGCTGCACGTATCGCGCACGGACGCGCCCATGCACGCACACGCATCTCGAAATGAACGTAGGATCCATTGAATTCTCTGGGGATTGTGTTCGGGCAAATATTTATTTAATAATGAAAGAGTTCTGTGACCTTGATTCCTTTTTTGAAGTCACCCACATTTGCCAAGAGTTCAGTATTGAATCTTGCAAACTGTGATGCCAAATAAGAAAGATACAGGTCTTAACGCTCTCCCCCAGAAAATATGATTAAAATAAATTCTTGTGTCTTTGTGTGCTTATTATTTTATCTCTGCAAAACCTGCGAGGTAGGGGTTAAACCGTCTTGTTCCACTTTATAGATGAGGAAATGCATCTTGGATGGCGGGGAGTGAACCATGGAGCGCTAAGCTCCTAGCTAGTCCTAGTCCTGGGTTTAGTCCCTGGATCTTCTCCTTGCCTTTTTCCCTCCTTCCCCCTTCCCCCTCCTGCCTCCCTTTCCCTCCTTCCTCCTCCCCCTCTCCCTTCCTTTCTCCTCCTTACTCCCTTTTCCCTCCTCTCCCCTCCCCCTCCTTTTTATTAGGAAATAACTTAAAATTTAAAGAAAAGAATTCAAAGTAAGTAGGAAGAATACTTACATATCCTCCACTCAACCTTTTGTCAGCTGTCTGCCTGTACCCCTCCTCCCCCCATGCTCTGTTAGGTGCTCTCCTAACCTTTCTATATAAACCTTTCTAACGTTTCTATATAGACGTTTCCCCCCTCCCTGCATCCTTTGGAAATAAATGTGTACCCTATGACCCTTCACTCCTAAATGCATCAGTTATGCTAAGAATGGGGAGCTTCCCTTACACAACTCCAGTCCGGTTACGGACTTCAGGAAATTCAACACGGACACGGGGCTTTTTGTGTGATCTACCTACTGTCTTCACTCCAGTTTTGTCGGTGGACCCAATCTGTTGCTTACACAGAATTCTTTCTCCCTCAAGCACAGGATATTACGCAGAATCAGGTATTACACTTAGTTGCTACATGCCTCTTTGGTCCGCTCTAATCTGAAACATTTCCACAGGCTTTCTTTGTCGTTTAGGACATTTATAAAGAATATACAGTTGGCCCTTGAAACAGCACGGGTTTGAGCTGCATGGTCCCACTTGTATGTTGGTTTTTTTCTATAAATACACTCCTGTGTGAATATATAGTCTCTTCCCTGTGGTTTTGTTTACAATTTCTTTTCTCTAGCTTGCTTTATTGTGAAGAATACAGCCTATAATACATATAACATACAAAAGATGTGTTAATCTACTGTTTATGTCATGAGGAAGGCTTCCGGTCAACAGTAGGCCGTTAGTAGTTAAGTTTTGTGGAAAGTTATATGTGGATTTTTGACTTCACATGGGTGCAGCGCTCCTAACTCCCACGTTGTTGAAGGGTCAACTGTAATCCCATTTTGTCCAGGAGAACATTCTTGTCTAATATTTCTTCATGATTAGATTCAAGTTATGCTTTCCTGGCCAGGATGCTACATAAATGTTTTTATGTCCTCAGGGGATCACATCTGGGGGCGCTGGATGTCCGTCTTCCCGTCTTTTAATGATGTTAATTTTGATCCCTTGGTGTAGCTGTTCGTTTTTCTCCCCTATTTAGTCATTATGTTTTCCTTGACATGTAGTCTGTGGGTAGACCCATCAAAATTTCCGCTTAATAGCATTCACTGATGACGTTTGCCTGATCTGGTCTTTACTGGCATGGTTGCCAAATGATCGTTCAACTCCTACCCCCCATCCTTGTTTACCAGTTGGCACTTGGCATTCTGCTGTGAGTAAGAGGCCTCCTTTCTCTTCCGTTCATCTGTTGATCTACGTGTGTAGGTAGGGGCTTCTTTCAATAGCTTATAATTCATTACCGTACTTCATTATTTTGGTGCTAAAATTATCTCAGATTTCGCCAGTGGGAGGGCCTTTCATTCTGCTCCCCGAGAACACATCCCACCAACGTTTTCTTTTTTGAACATGACTTTCTGGCATAACAAGACATTCAGGCTTATCTTGTGTCCACCGTGCCCCAGCCCTGGAGTTAGTCATCTCTGCAAAGATACGGTTTCTTTTACCGGGGATTTAGAGAGCACGGTTTGAGTGCAAGGTATGCTTACGGCTCCTGGATGCCTTTGCTCATTGTTACTGGATGTCTGTGCTTCTAGGTCATGTCAGTGGAGAGAGCTCGGAGACAGAGGAGTGTGAACATAACTGACACGCCCGCGTGTACATATGCGTGTGTTACCTGCACCATATGCATGGCTGTTTGAGAAACCTGGACTTCATGCCATACCTCCATTTCCATTCCCCCTGGAACAGGTTTCTTACCTGGCCTCCCCACTCCGTCTTTGTGTGTCCTTCTCCTACAGACGAGAACGCAGGCGCTCAGCATCAGCACGGTTAACTACGTAGCTCCGTCCTGAAATACATCTCTCAATAGTACCAGAATTACTTGCCCATTCTGCTCCTTACTGGAAGACAGGTTTCTATTAGAAAGAGTTCAGGATTTGTTAACAGTTCACTCCTATCTCCGTCCCCCACCCACCCCGGCTAAAAGCTGAGGGTGTGTAGTCAGATACGGTGTTCCTAGGACACCGAGGTGTAGCTGTCCCACCCAGCCACCTGCCTTTCATCATGGTAATGCTTTTTTTTGTTGTTTTTTTGATGATTTTTTTTCCTTTTCCCATCCTTGTTTAATTGACTTTTGTTTACTATATGGGACATTCACACGTATTTAGAAGGTCACTTAGAGACCTGCTACTCCCGTATCTTATCTGTCCTGCTCCCGTCTCCCTACCCCTGAGAGGTAGCCAGGGATTACTTTGTCCTTCTTGGCTTTATTTTGTAAAGATAAACAGATATTAGTATGTTTTATTTCCCCCTTTTTCTCGTAGAAAAGGTAGCAAAGCATATATTCTTTTTTTTTTTTTCCAACGTTTATTTATTTTTGGGACAGAGAGAGACAGAGCATGAACGGGGGAGGGGCAGAGAGAGAGGGAGACACAGAATCGGAAACAGGCTCCAGGCTCCGAGCCATCAGCCCAGAGCCCGACGCGGGGCTCGAACTCACGGACCGCGAGATCGTGACCTGGCTGAAGTCGGACGCTTAACCGACTGCGCCATCCAGGCGCCCCAGCAAAGCATATATTCTTAAAGGCATCTAATTAGTTTCAAGAATTCAACGAAAGTCCATACTCTATTCCCGTTTCCTCAGTTTTTCTTTATTGCCCTTTTTCTGTTCCAAGATCTGATCTGTGACATCACATGACATTCAGTAGACCCGGTTCCCAGGTTCCCTTTGGCCGTGACAGTCGCATCTTATTTTTCGAGATAGAAAGGTGGTGGTGGATGGAGGAGAAAGAGGAAGGTCAAAGATGAGAATGAAAAACGTTAGGTACGTGTCCCCCAAATTTTAGTTATCACCTTCATGATTTTTACCATATTCTCATGCTACATGTATTATTACTTACTTAATATTTTTCTTTGTATTGATTCACTTTTGGCCATAGGACACTTTATAAGGAAATTTGATGTCACTACCGCAAATGAAAAAGCACCGTCTTCTTGTATTTTCTGAGACCTGCATAAAAAATCACAACCTTTTGGGGTGCCTCGTGGCTCAGTCGGCTAAACATCTGATTGTTGATTTCAGCTCAGGTCGTGATCTCACGGTTCATGGGATCGAGCCCCAAATCAGGCTCCACATTGAATGTGGAGCCTGCTTGGGATTCTCTCTCTCCCTCTCCGCTTCCCCTTCTCCCGCTTGCGGGAGCTGGCTTTCTCTCTCTCTCTCTCTCTCTCTCTCTCTCTCTCTCTCTTTCTCTTTCTCTTTCTCTCTCTCAAAACAAACAACCTTTTGAAGTTTAAAAACTTACACATGTAAAGTAACCCCTTCTAATGTTCATTCTTGGCAAGACTTGAAAACACACAGATAATAATAAACATTTTTCTGGCGTAATTTTTTCTTAATGAACATGCAGACCCACTGAGTTCATTGATCTGACCCACTGATCTAATATGTGCAAGAAAGTGTGACAGTAAAACAAAGTCTTCGTTCTTTCTTTGTTGTTGTTCAAACCACTAACTAAACACTTTACAAAGCATCGCATTTATAGTAAAATTTGAACAGACTACACAGGGGGGCGCAGAATATATGTATGTTTGTGTGTGTGTGCATTGTAAATTTCCTCTGGTTATTTTTACGGTAGGGCCTTACAGAGATTCTGAGGGTCACGTGGGAGCCGCGTCGAATACTTACCAGTTCTGCCCCTGTTTTTGTCATGGAGCTCCACCAGGGAATTTGCCAGCATTTACAGTAGCAGATTTCTCAGTGAAGCAGCCAATAGTCAATATTCCTGTTCACTGTGGTTCCTGGAAATGAATAACAACAGCCCTGGCCCTTCCTACTCGTTCTCATGGTGCCGTAGATAGTAGTGACGTGATGCGTCCTGGACTTGCGTTCTAGAAAGGAAGCGGTAATTAATGGAGCACTCCACGGTGTCCCCGGTTATCCAGACTCCGGATTTGAAGCATGAGACTTTTATTCCAGAATAGCTCTTGAAAAATGATCTCAGCCGTTCTTACGTTTTCATAATGGATGCAACGTGGTAACAGCACTTTTCAAACACTAAGGGAAGAAAGAGGGAGTGTTTGCCACTGTGTTCTCCGTGGGTCTCCTTGCTTTCCGGGGCTGCCCCGTGTGCACAAGCCCGTCTGTGTGGGTGTTCTTGTAATGTAGATGCATAGTCCGCTGTCCCCATCTGTCCACCTAACATCTCACATGCTCTACCCCATTGGTCTTTTTGGGGGTTTGTTCTGTCTCTACATTTGTGAATGGGATGTCCAGTGAAGCCACCTCCCAGGGTTTATACCCAGAGCACCCTGTACCCCCTGGGAAGCAGAGAAGTGGCATTTCATCTTGGGGTCTCTCTCAACAGAATAAGTTTGTGTCTAGGGTTCCCACATCACCTGCTCTGATGGAACTTGCTGGAATGGATGTTACCAGTTCCTCCTCACATTGTCTCAGTGATCCTTCAGTCTTTTTTAGGACTGTGGGGTGACACATGTCTGACTGTTCCTTCCTTCCTTCTTTCACTGAGGCCACACTCAATGTCTGTGCCCTCTGCCAGGCCCCAGACTAGCTGTGAGGAGTCAGCGCTGAGTGAAGCAAATGTGCTTGGTTTCTGCCTTCCTGGAGCTCACGGGTCATTTGCAGGATGTGGGCACAGTTCCCTATGCATGCTGCACGTCTGGCCCTTTCTGTCCTATTCACGGACACTCACATTGCAGTCGAAGCAGATGACGCTCTAGGAAGAATCCAGACTCTGACTTCTTCAATGCTAAGTGTGTTTTGGGAGTTGCAGCACAGGTGACTTGGAGTACATCTCAACAGTGGCTGGGACACGGCTGTGCTGCCCAGGGTGAGGACTGTTGGGTGAGGGGGCTGGGACGGGGGTATGGGGAGATGGGCAGGCAGTGACAGACCCCCGAGTGCCCGCATTGGACTCCAGGCCACTGGTCGGTGTTCAGGTCACTTTTGTACCCAGAGAAGGTGACCTGTTGGGGAATGGTAACATGCCTAAGTTGGTGTCCCCCTCTCCCCAAACCACGGCCCCTCCTAGGGTATTCCGGTATCTCGGTTTTCTGCTACACATCATTTCGGAAGAGTCTGATACTGTTCACACTCTTGCATGTTAGCTCTCCCAGGTAAGCCTTTTATCTCAAATTACCGACCGAGAGGCTTTGTCTTTAGTTTGAAGGCTTGGAGTCTTGGCCAGCAGGCCAAGGAGATACTGGAAGTACAGAGAAGCCTTCTTGATGTTTCTGAAGAGAAGTCACGGGCTGGCCCTCCATCCGGGTTCCTGGCTGGTCACGCTTTCCCCTGTCCCGGGTTGAGAGGTCTCAGCTGAGGGGGCCAGGCGGTTGTCTCTGAACCACCCCCACCTGCTGTCGTCTCCTCCGCCGCCGTCCTCTCTCCTGTGATGACCACTGCTGCCTGGCTTGTATGCAGCTAAGTCAGGGTGTGCGTGTGCGTGCGTGCGTGTGCGTGTGCGTGCGTGTGCTTGGCTGGCATGCGCGTGTGTGCGTGCCACTGGAGAGGGGGTAAAGGAGCCGACCTGGAGAAGGAAAGCTCATGGGAAGAACATAAGAAACTCAGAGGTTCTCCATTTGGCACAGTTGGGGAGTAACATTTAAATCTTCTTCTTAATTAACATTTATGAGCAATCCTGACAGTGATTAAAGAAATACGGGAGAGCTGTCAGCTTTCGAGTCCATCATACATCCTGGGGAAAGAAGAAAGAAGGCGGGAGAGGAAAAACGAAGCGTGTGAATAACTTGCTATGGAAACGTGAACTGTGTATGTTTGTGTCTAAGTATCAGGTAACCAACAACAGGGGCACGGATGCTTCAACAGACTAGTTTTACTACAGTAGTCAGTTTGGTTCACATGTGTGCTTACGTCCCAGCCTGTCTGCTTGCAACCCAGGAGCAACGAGAAAAGTGAAAATGCTGGTTGCGGTGAACTTATCAAGCAGATGACTTTAAAAATTATTCTCCTTGAAGTCTATTAAAGTCAATTTCAGATATATGTACCTCAAAATCCGAAAGAAGAGTGGGAAGCCAGGAAATAATGTCTACATCCAAGAATATTCTAGAATCCAGTAGTACCTGAAAATCTCTTGACTATGCCCTTCTCTGCTGCCCTTCTGGAAGAATAAAAGCACATCTAGTGACTCTAGTAGATGTCATCTGAACGGATTCTTGCTGACTGATGCCATGTGAATTATAAATGAACCATATGGAACCACTTTATATTAAGTAACTTATGCGTTCCAATGATAGTTATTCAGGTTGTAATCTTCTCAAAATCTGTTGTTAATGACTGGTGTGTTTTCACCTAAGGTTGTTAATGCTCCGAAGCCTGTTGTTAACAGTGCCAAGTGTGTGTGTGTGTGTGTGTGTGTGTGTGTGTGTGTGTTGATGGAGCGATATTACAGTGAACCATATTTCATGGTCTGATCATTTATTTATTATTAGTTTTTTGTTTTTTGTTTTTTGGGGTTTTTTTGGCTTTAGGTTCCAGACGCAGTGCTCTGAAATAGCCGTTTTAGGGATTATGTTTATTTGTCCTAAACGAATGCCAGTTTTTAGTTTGTCCAAGGAAGGATGTGTCTGGAAACACATGGAGTGTTGGATGGAGTCACCATGTGATTGGCATGGGAGACTGCCCATTGCTTCAGGATGAAGTCCAAATGCCTTAGCATTGCTAATAAGGCATGCCATTATGGTCCCCTCCACTCGAGCATCATCGCCTGTCTTGCCCACACCCCTTCCACGAGGAGCCGCTGGAGGTTCCCTGGTCCCGTTGGCTTTGATGCTTCTGTGCCTTTGTTGATGGGGCTCTTTGGCCTGGAATGGTCTTGCCTCCATGTTGCTTATTTGGTTGAAGCATCACCTTGTCTGCGAGCTTCTCTTAACCTCTCTCCCTTTGTCCTCCTGTGCCTGGAAGGCCTCTCTACCAAATACCCACAACATTCTTGAGACTCTTTGTTCACCCACTATAGCAGATTAGTCAGGGTCCCTGTAGGAAACACATGCTTCATGGAAGGGGGTAATTGAAAAGATGGAATGAGAAGACTACTTACAGAGGTGTAGACAGAGTTCAAGGTGCAGTGAGGAATGATGAGGCACCGGGGACTGTCAGCAGCGCTGAGCAGTTACCACTCCTCAGTCTCAAGGGGCGAGAGCAGGGCACAGTTACTGGAATGAAGCTTTAGGAAGAGGCTCCCGACAGGAGCCGTGGCAGAGGAAGAGGAAGAGGAAGGCGGCCCAGCAGGCAGGGGTGGGACCGTCCCCCTCTTTGCTCTCTTCCCATCTTCTGACAGTGTCGGCTATTGACCAAACCCAACTGGAAGCCAGAGGGCAAGGGAGCCCAGGAGAGACCTATTCTGCAGAGATCAGTCTTGCCAGGCACCAAGAGGAGACGAAGAGAGCAGATGATGGTTCTGGAGGGTCAGACGCAGATAACCAGCACACCCCTCTGTTCTGTGTAGGGGTATCTCAGTAAGGGCGTCGGCCACATGGTCCTCATTTGCATATTGCCAGGGCCCGTTTGCGTGGACTGCTGGGACCGGGGCTTTGCTGTCTTCCTCAGTTTCCCTCAGCGCCACCCGGCCACCGCAGCTAAGGACACTAGCGAAGCAGACACCCGAGTGCTTGTGTAGCTTCCAGACAAATCCCCCTTCCCACTCAAGATGCTGCTGCTCAGAAGTCCCCACCGCCTGTAAATCCTGGAGCCCCCGCTGACCTGGCTTCGTGCCCGACCCCAGGTTTGTGTTCAGCATGTACTTGTTGATGGAGTGAGTGAGTGAGTGAGTGAGACAGTAAATCAAGAAAAAGCTCTGCTGTGTGAAGAAACACCTGGGGAAGGTGTGATGTGGGCTGGCCTGTCTTTGCATCCCTTTCAAATCTAGGTGGTGCAGGAGGCTCGACGTGGTCCCAGGAAGGCAGGGATTTCTTGTGTTTTGTGTGCCGTCTTGTCCCCCGCACCGCCTCAACACGTATTTGTCAGACGAGTGAATCTGGATGTTAAGTCACAAACCTGGCCGGTTTCTTGGTGAAACAGACTGTCCCCTGAGGTTCATCAGCGTGTGAGTGAGTCTTGGGACCTAGGGCCACTTTGGTATTTTTCCAAACGGAAGAAATCTGTGGCTGCCCCTCTGACTTATCCTTTGGATTTCTAGAATTCAGAGGACTCTAAATTTGCTCGTCATGTTTTCTATGTAATTTTATGAAAAAAAAGTTGCGCGTAAAATTATGTAGTTTTAATGTTTTTATTTATTTTTGAGAGAGAGAGAGAGAGAGAGAGAGAGAGAGAGAGAGAGAGAATAGGAAGCAGGCTCCGGGCTCTGAGCTGTCAGCCCAAGAGCCTGACGTGGGGCTCGAATTTGTGAACTGTGAGATCGTGAGCTGAGCTGAAGTCGGACGCTTCACCGACCCAGCCAGCCAGGCGCCCCTGGGTGTGTAATTTTAGGAAGAAGTATTGAAGGGACCCTGGACAAGAGGAAAAGGGCAAGGTCAGTGGAATAAATGTCAGCTCATTCCTGAGTCACTGTTACCTTGCTAGGGCTGCACCCGGGCTAGGTTTTAGGTCTTGAAGGAGCTGTTTTCGTGTGTTTAAGCCTCTGGGTCTCTTGCCACGTGGATTTAATTTGGATGGGGTCCCTGAGGCTAGCAGTTTGCTCTGGCCAAGAGGGCTCCTCCGGTACCTCCTATGTGGTCGTGGGCACATCGCAGTTTTGCAGGGCGGTGTTAAGGATCGGGCTGTGGAAAGCCGGAAATGAGTAATGACTGGACTGGGTGAGGGTGATTCTTGTAATTTTAAAGAAATGCTTAAAAAATTAATTGGTTCTCTGCTCCGCAGCTTTATTCTGCGGAAGCCAGAAAGAAAAGTCAAGATGGAGAATTTCCCACTGTGACGCCTTTTATTTCTGGAAATTTGAGTCATTTAATGATGATTTGAATATCAACAGCCCGCTGGCCCATCTTTCCCCAGACAGCTCCTGTCAGAGTGTTCCCTTCCAGGGAAGGACTTGTTTCTTTCCTTTCGTATTCTGGCAACTCAAGTAGAGTCGGGCTCCCGTGTTTCCCAAACCATTAGTAGACTTTTGTTGGCTAAGACAGGAGTGGGTTTAGCCTTTGACTGCTGCTCCTGTTTGAATCATCCTTGGACCAGCTGTGGGGTGGAGCAGGAACCCTGTGCCTTCCACATTGGATGGAGGTGTGTTGGTTGATTTGATGGGGTTCTGAAGTGCGGGGTTTTCTTGGGGTTATCCTAAGGACCGTCGGGCCAATGGCAAACCCACGCACCACTGTGTAGTTCAGTTAGGAACTCATAGAGGAGCCTCTCAGAGATTTTAGGGTGAAAGATGGCTCTTTCCTTATTGATTTAGGAGGTGAGTGGAGACGGAGGGTGGGGCATGGGATGTGGTCCTTTCTCCTATAGGGGCCTTTGCTGAACCAGAGTATCTGTTTCCTACTGACGGTCTTTAAATTTAAGTGCTTTCAGTAGAGGACTTAATCTGATGATTTTTTTTTTCTGGGACCCAAGACATTAAGGACAATTTATGACTCGGTCTTGTTTTCTTAGTCCTTCTGGACAGTGCCAGGGGTTGGACTGACCTATTAAATCTCCTTTCTTCCCTTGATAAATAGTAAGATTATAGCAGGGGTTGGCAAACTTTTTTTTTTTTTTTTTTTTTTTTTTGGTAAAGGGGCCAGATAGTAAATATTTTAGGCTTTGTGGATCAAGAGGCAATATTGAGGCTATTATGTAAGTACTTATATAACAAGAAAGAAAACAAATTTATACAAATTTTTTTTACTGATGAAAGACAAAACGTAATAACATTGAGTGCAATATTTTGTAATACTATTTCAGTAACGAGAAGAGTGGATGTTATTATTTTGGGGGGGCTGGATAACATTTTGCTGAATTGGAGTTCGAAGTGGTTTTTTTCTAGTATCCAATCAATCACAGTGTTCATCTGTAAAAACCATTCTTAGTTTACAGATTGTATAAAAATAGACGGCTGGGCTCACAGGCTGCAGTTTGTCAACCCCCGGTCAGTAGCATAAACTCTGGCGATCTTTGTTTTGGGACAGAAAGACTCGGGATCTGGAATGGCCCAGGATTCCATTCCATGATGGACGTGTGGATGCCATTATACTGGAATTTTGTTTATTTGTTCAGTAAGTAGCATCAGAGAGGGTAGGCACTGGGGATACAGATGTGAATAAGATGATTCAAGTCACTGCCCTGAGGAGCTGACATTCATTCCAGTTGGAGAGACGATAAGCCAATAAATAAGTATAAACTATGATTCTAGGTAGAGGTCGTTGAAGAAGTGGAAGAAGAGGATGTAAGTAATGCCAGAAAGGTGTTTCAGGGACACCTCTCTAGGAGGTGATTGAGACCTGAGTTAAGGGAGGGAAGGAGCCACCAAAGCTCCGGGTGAGGCAGCAGCCAGTGTGGGAGCCTTGAGGCAGGAGAAGCCTGTGGGTGGGCACCGGCAGGGAGGTCAGAGGGGTGGGCTTTGGGTGGGGAAGATAGGAGGGGAGTTTGGAGAGGAAGGCAGGGGCCAGCCAGATAAGAGGAACCTTGAAGCCCATAAAAAGGAGATTGTGAAGGGACGTCGTGGGAGGGATCTGAGCCAGAGAATGATGTAATAGGATTAACTGTTGAAGAGCAGTGCTCCAGCTGCTAGGCTGACAGAAGATTCCAGAAGGCAAGAATGGGAAGTGGTTTTATGGGGCCACAAAACTGGGCATTGAAAGTGGAGATAGTCTGAAAAACGTGGTATGTGTAGTCAGTGTATATTTAACTGTGTCTTACGATGTTTCCTAAGTCTGCATCCTTCGGGTTACAAATGACCCCCCTCCAGTGATCCCAACGAGAAAAGGGATATGTTGGCCCATGTAACCGTAGCATCCAGGAGTTTTCTTGCCTTTATCGGTTCCAAAGGACTCAGATGATGTCATCGTGGCTCTCTCTGACCCTCATCAATCCCTGTTCCTTCCTTTCCTCTGTGGGTTGGCCTCATTCACTCCTTTTGTAGATAAATGTTTTCCATGAGTTGGATAAGATGGCCACCGGAATCCTGGGTTCACGTATTAGCTTGGCAGCTCCAGTGGAAATATTACTGCTTTCTTTTAGCATCTGCGTATCACTTTCAGGGAAGTTCCCTCTTGGCCCTTGCTTGGGTCACAGACCCAGCCCCTGCGCCGTCTCTGATCGACAGTCCCATGAGAACTGCATGGGGTGAGGGAGGGCTGCTTCCCCAAAGGTAGGCGTGCCGAGCAGACAAAACATCGTATGTCGGTGACACAGCGGTCTGCCCGCCTTTGGTCCCCCTTACCTTTCTCTCCCTGGGGCCTCTGTGTTGGGGATCATGCCAGAGCTCAAGTGAGCTCCGTGTCGGTACCCTCCAGGCACCGACTCACGGAGAGGTACCATCACGGGCTGCTTCTCGATCACCGTTGCTCAGACCGCGTGATTTTCTTGCTCTGTGGGCTGGGCCCAAACCCCTCCCTTATTCTGGCGGTGCTATTTTGAGAAGTGGCCTGGCTGGGTTCCAGGCTCTGGTCTGTCTCTTCCTAACTAGCTCCGTGACCCCGGATAGGGCATTTAACCTTTCTGAGACTTTGTTTCCTTATCTTCAGGTCACCAAGTTGCCTTGTACATCAGCTAAGATATCCACCAAGTGCTTCGTAAGATGTAAAGTGCCATTTGGATGATAACTGTTAATTGGTCTTTTTTTTTTTTTTTTTTTTTTTTTAATCCTTTGCTCAGGAGAGAACATGGCTGGGGGAAAGATGTAACATTTTCATTCTGGACCTTGTTACCCGTCCACACCGGCTCTCCTCCCTTTGTGTAACTTTTCTCCCAGGGGGCATGCCTCTTCATTTTTATCTCCTTGGTACGTTTCTGCCCTGGCTGGACTTTTTTTTTAACAGATATCCTTGGGTGGGGATGCTGGCAAGGGAGAACCACCCAGATTAAGACAAGTTGTGTTTTGTCTGTCAGCCTGAAGCACACTTAGCAATTTGACACAGACATCATTTTAGATTTACGGAGAAGAAAGGACAACACGTTCCGTATTGATAAGATTTCAGCAGGACTCAAAAAAAAAAAAAAAAAAAAAAAAAAGAAAAGAAAGAAAGAAAGAAAAGAAAACACGCAAAACTTAATGCATTACTATGTAATGCCTTGATTCCTAGTTCCTTAATTAGGCCTGTGGTTTAGCAGAGTGCACCCTCTCAATACACAGATGGTTTTTATGTAAAAAAATTTTTTCAAATGTTAATTTCCAGTGACTGATGTTCTCTGCCTAAATCATTTTCCATTGTTTGTAGTTGATAAGAACTGTATTTGAACTGCTCCTTTCTAAGTTGGAGTCTTTTGTAATGGGATTTAACTTAGTGGTTTTACAGGTGTATGAAAATGTTAAGCTGTGTATTGTACTTGAGAGTTTGAAAATTCTTAGTTGCAGCTAATTTAAGAAAAAAAAATTAAACAGGTGATTAGCAGCTGCTTTCGGTTTTGAATGTCTTCGCTTTGGGGTTTTGTGTTTGCTTATTCGTGTGCAAATTGGTGTGGTTATTTTGGAGCGGGTGAGATGCGCGCCAAGGGCGCACCTCCCCGGCCAGCTGCCCGCCCCATTCAGCAGACCCTGCCCCAGTTCTGCAGGCTGATTTGTTCCCCTGCTAGCGTGCACGGCCCTTGCTCTCTCCCTAGTGATTCAGTCCTTCCTGAGAAAACAAAGCAGGCCTGGCCCTGTTTCTCCTTGAGGACAGCCTCATTCATTGCCACAAAGGGCCCCCTCGGCCCCCTTACAGAGGAGTGGCCTCCTACCCCCTCGGGCCCCCTTACAGAGGAGTGGCCTCCTACGGCGGCCAAGAACCACAGACCGGGCACTGCTACGGCCTCTTTAGGGTTCTGAACTTCTGGTCTCCCGAGTGACAGCTTCTAGACGGCTTTGAGCGCCGGGACCCTCCAAAGCCACCAGAGTCGGGGTCTGTGCCTGGTGGGAAAAGCCGTGGGAGGTGGGTGGCGCGGCAGGGGCCAGTTAAGGATGTGGGGCTGCGGAGCTGGGCCCAGTGAGCCGGTGTCACTTGGGCAGCCCAGCAGGGCCTCGGCGCTCTCCGCTCAGCCCCGCATCCCGTGCTGCCCTGGCACCGGTGGGTTGCGTTCGCTCGGCCCCGCCAGTGTGCTTGCCAGGGCGAGGAGAGCTTTGCACAGGCCGCTGCCGCTTACTTATTAACGATGACGCCAGCGGGAGCCGCGCCACCAGCTCCCTTTCCAGCCCTTTGTGGCTGTGCCTCCTGTTCACTCAGAGGTGAAATCACGACCTGCTGGACTGGATTTTTCAGTTGAGGGGCTCCTGTGTGTGTCTTTCGTGCTCCAGTAAGAGGGCTGTGCTCTCGTTCGCAAAGATGTGATCAGTAAATATGGAGAGAAAATGCTCATGCAGAAAGGCTTGCTGTCCGGATTAATAAATTAACGCTTATTTATTTATTTATTTAGAAGAGCCGAAGGCACTTTGCTCTTTCTCTTGACCAAGTCCGTGCTTTGCCTTTACCTTTCACCCTGGCTGGCGCGATAACTCAGCCAGGATTCCTGCCCGTGCCCATCTCCTGTCCGGGCTCAGCCGGTCACACGGGTGCTTTCTTGTCACTCCCTTGAATGGCATTTCTGCGTCCCCCACAGGAGGCAGCTCATGGGGGCTGCTGTTCCGGGGACCCACAACTTGGCGGGTTTGGCTTCAGAGGCAGTCACGAGGCTCCCAGTTACAGACATTGGCAACTGTTTGCACCTGAAGCAAAGCATCAGTAAGAAATCGAGTTGAGGGCAAAGGGAGAAAGAGAGAAAGCCTTTGTGGGTTTTTCCTCTCTCTGTCCCTCTCCCCCCCCCTCCCCCTTTTTTTTCTGGACAGCATTTTGTACCTGTAAAACCAGAATGACTCCTTTGGGCATTTTTCGCTAGGCGGGTTCCAGTCATGGGCTGAAGTTGGCTTTTCTGCAGACTGCAGTGATGTTTAAGGTTAAGCGTTTGCCAGGTAACACGTTTAATGACTCAAGTCTATAGTTGGAACCTCATCAGCTACAGTCTGCCTTTTCTTGGAAATTTAGAGCTATTCTCTGTATGTGGGTGTTTGTTTTTCTGATTTTTTTTTTTTTTTTTTTTTTTTGGAGCGTTGGAATAAGAATGTAATGGTGAGGATCACTTTTAGAATTTAGAAGTGGTCTGCCCTGACAGATGAAGGTGTTTCTGCTGCAGAATCCTTAGGTGCGGTTCTGAGCAGAGCTTCTTAAACAGGTGGGGAGGGAGCATCACTTAGTAAAGAACCAGGGGTCTGCGTTCAGACAGAACTCTGTATAGAGTCAGGCCTGACTGTAAGTGCCTTGAGGGCAGGGTTGTGTCTGCCTCTTGCTTTAGCTGCACTGCCTGGTTAATACTGGTTGCATTATTATTATTATTATTATCATCATTATTATTACTATCTTTTATTTTGCATCGCTGAATTTGAATTCCATTATTATCACTATTACCGTTGTGCATCAATGAGTTTGAATGCCAGCTGCACCACTAACCGTCTGTGTGGCCTTGGGCAAGTCATTTAACCACCTGAAGCTTCAGTTTCCTCATCTGCAGGATGGGGCTGTTGGTACCCATGCTGCCACTGTTGTGAGTCTTCCATGGTACCTGGCACTTGCCTTATTACTGCCGTTGCCTTTTACAACACCGATGATTTACAGACGTGTATCAAAAGAGACAGGCAAGACAGGCAGGAATACTTAAACTGTGATTCCTCTTATGTGTGTTCAAAAATACGCAAATTCACAGTGGCAAAACTATAAGGAAAAGTGGGAGAGCGGTACACCCAAAATTCAGGATGGTGGTTACCTCTGAGTCAGGAGGGAAGGGGATGGGGTTAGGAAAAGGCAAAGCTAATGTTTTTTTGTTTCTTAAACTAGCTGATAGGCACGTGGGTGTTGATTGTGTTGCCTGTATGGCGTACATTGTACACGTATGCTGTTAATATTTTTTATGTGTGTTCAGTAGCATTTAAAACCAAAGTTTTCACAGTGCCTGGTGCATATAATACAATCAATGAATATTAATTGCTATTTTTGTTGGTGGTGGCGGCAGAATTGAGTAGTAAGGCACCAGTAACCTTAAATGAAAAGGTACAAGGCTGGCATGCATGGTTGTTCAGGTGGTCCACTGAACAAGGCTTCTGATCGACTGTGGGCTGAAAGCCAAGTTTTGCCCTGAGGCAGGGCTGTGTCCATAGTAGCATCTTTTTCTAATTCACACAAAGGTATTCTATGGGTTAGTGGTCACCCTGGAGAGGCATCACTTAAGTACAAAGATCCTTTGGAAAGGTGAGATTGGGTTGGGTTGAGCATCCCCATGGTATATCAGAAGGCAAATACGGGATATGGGATCCTGATTGATAGAGTTTGGAGGGGACCTCGGAGATTGATTAGGTCAGAACTTTCATTGTGTGAACGAACGGGCCCAGGGAAGTTGAAGACTTAAAGGTCACATGGTGATTCTGTGAATACAAGAAGTACGAGGCCTGAGGAAAACAATTTTAGGACAAATCAAGGAAGTACTGATTTTCATAGCACTTCTAATGGCTGTGTAGCCGTTATCACACCTGAAGTGATGAAATGTAAGGGTGTAGGTAAATTCAAAGGTGATATGCCACTGGGATCCTTTGAGGGATGTTCCTGATACTTCGAGATTGGTTTTATGGAGGGCAACTACGTTCACCCCCAAACGTCCCTGAATGCTGCTCTCTGGGAACTGCTCTTCAGACAGGTTAATGGCTGGTCCTGCCAGGTCCCTGAACCCCTGAGATCCCACTGGGGTGAGAGGTGGGGAGAATCTCTGCTGAGAGCCTCTGGCTCACAAACTGCGCAGGCCCCCACTGTGGCAAGTCTTTGTTGTGTTTGTGTTTGTCAGTGTTATTGTGAATCTAGGTGTAAGGGAGAGAAAATGGGTTGATAATTAAAAGCATGGACCAGGGGCACCTGGGAGGTTCAGTCGGTGAAGCATCCGACTTCCGCTCAGGTCGCGATCTCATGGTTCGTGGGTTCGAATTCCACGTCGGACTCTGTGCTGACAGCTCAGAGCCTGGAGTCTGCTTCCAGTTCCGTGTCTCCCTTCCTCTCTGCCCCTCTCCCACTCGAACTCTGTCTCTCTCTCTTTCTCAAAAATAAACGCTAAAAACAAAAAAAAAGGAGGGTGGACCTTGAAGTCAGAAAGACCAGGGTTCCCAATCCAGCTACCACCACCAGCTACTGCTTACCTGCCTGAGCCTCAGTTTCTTCATCTGTGAAATGGACCTCCCAGAATACCCTAAGGTACTGTGAGTGGAGCCATCAAGAACAGCCTGCAGTGGCATTATTCCTGCTAATTGACGGCAGGGTGGGTGGGGGGATTGTATCTGCCGTCTGTGGTCAGCCAGTAACTCCCCAGGCCACAGGGCCCCACCCCTGGGAAATCCCTGCTGTCGAAGCCCTGCGGGGCCCCACGGGGACCACTGCTACCATTTCCTCTATAGTTGACCTACCCTCGTCTCTTCTCCAGTGAAGATAGTTCTCAGTCCCCTTTTTATTTTCCTCTGGTCATTGACTTAGTCTGTCGGCCCCTCTGCTGAGCTCCCTAGCCCGTGAGATGTCACACAGCATTTTATTTGTGACTTCAGGGTATTTGGGAAATTCCTCTCTAGCAACTCAGGGAGCCTGGTCCTCTGTCTTCTTGCGTAGGAAGTCCCCTTGGGGTGTCGTCGGGTTCAACGCCAGAGAAGTGGCATAGACATGGTTTTCTAGAATGTTCTTTGTCCTCATGCACGGCGAAGCAGTGGATACCCGAAACAAGTGAAGAGGCACCGGAGGTTGGACCCTTGTTTTGTCAAGATGGGGCTTCAGAAGCCAGACGCCTGCGGCCATGTGGGGCCAGCCCTGGGTCTTCCAGAAACACTGAGGCTTCAGGGCCCAGGGAGCTGTCACATGCTGGTGCTTATGCATTTACATCATATCTCAGTGGGATTTATACCCTGCCTCGTGTCAGAAGGGACTGAAGCCCAGGGGTGCAATAGTTGAAACTTCTTCTCTTTGACAATTCTGCCTTTCCCGGACTTATCTCTGAGCCTCTCATCTCTAGGAGAGGCCGTTCAGCGGGAGGTTAAGGGCTGGGTTTGGCTGCATCGAGGACACTGTGAAGGGCAGAGCAACGGTGGCTTGGGGGTCAGCGAGAGGAATACTTGTGCAGCAGCTCTTGAGTTCCGCGTGCCTGCCCCTCGCCTCCAGATCTCCCTCGGCCTGCGAGGGCCGCAGGACTCCACCTCATTGAATCCGGTAGTGCTTAGCTGGGTGCTGTTTCCGGACGCTTTTGCGAACTCACGAAGAGAAAACGTTAAAACAAAGCTGTATGCCCGCGGAGTGATCTTCTCTGGTTTCTCGGTTCTCTTAAATTTTTAATATGTCTTACTGCTTCCACAGAAGAAAAAATTTGGGATATAGAAAAAGCGCATGTAACATTTTGTTCCATATTAAAAGTTAATTTAAGACGGAAACGAGTCCAAGACAAGTGTCTTGTCTTGTCTTCATTCGGTGGTATAATTGACCCTTCATACCTCCACGGGACTTAATCATTCAGCAGAGGCTAATTGCAGGGTGTGAGGGTGCCACACGGTTAAGGTGAAGATACAGATTTCTGCGTGAACTGCTTAATTCCGATGGTTTATAACTTGTCTGTAAAATTTGCTAAGGAATATTGACTGTGTGTGTGTGTGGGGGGGGGGGGTCCAGAAGTATCTCCCATATCGCTTCCTTCTGAAGGGAGCTCAGTGGCACTGAACGGGGTGTCTGTTGTGAGTGGTTCATGAACTTTCTGAACCCAAAATTGGAACACATGGCCTGCCATCAGATCCGTTTCCTGTGTCAATCTATTTATATGTATCTTTGGTCAGCCTCACAAAGGTAGAACAATGAAATTCTGTTTTCTTACATGGTTCACAGATAGTCTTTGCTGCCAATAAGATGTATAAAATCTGAGCTCTCCTGCAAAAGCCCAGATTTCTCTCTGGTGTTGGGGATGATTGGCTGTTAGGAAGGGGGTATCCCTTGGTGACCTGGGATCCCGACTTTCCCCTCTGAAACTGAGCAAACCCTTACCTCTGCCTGGGCCCCACATCTGTGTGGCTGGTCCAGGGTGTTTATGAACAAAGTGAGGTTGACTGCTCTTCAGCAGTCAAGAGAAGGAATGTAGAAACTAAATTGCAGTTTGTAGAAGCAGAGTTGGACTCAAACATTTAAATTAAACGTACGTCTCCATTTCCATATCAATACTGCCTTATCGCAGTATGATAGGGCATTCTAATGGAAGTCTGGACTTTGCTTGTGACTTGGGGGGGGAATGGCAGCCTTCATTCCCCAAACCAAGGATTCTGTGGCTCTCTTGACATGAAAACTCACTGGCTGATCTGAAAAGGGAGATGAAGTAACCTGTCTCTGGTTACCCTGCCCGTTGTGGAAAATTAATATGTGACCCAATTCTGTTTGCCCCGTGAGTTTATGGCTTGCATAAGTGGCTGTTGTAATGATCTATTGGCTGTGTTTCCTGAGAATTGTATTTTATAGTTCTGAAGTTGTAGTCCATAAATCTTTTGAACTTGAGGTTTTGAGTTAGAGGAGCCATGTGGTTCTAGGAAAATAGAAAGAGCCAAGTTTATTTTTCACACCTGTTAGCTCTGCCTTTCCCACATTCTTTTCTTTGTTTACCTGCCACCCCTCTGATATTTACTCTTCGGGGGAAAAAAAAAAACCCACAACACAGTAAAGTGTTCGTCTTCATGGGCTGCCACTCGTAGAATATTTGTATTAAAAGAAAACATGGAGACAAGGCAATGTTCAGCACAAGTGCATGCGTTCATAATCGTAAAGTTTCTATTTGAAAATGAAGTCTCTTGGAGCTCTTGTGTATTGCTAGTGGGGTTCTGAAATGGTGCAGCCACCGTGAGGAATGGTATGTCAGATCCTCAAAAAAAAAAAAAATCAAACACAGAATCACTATATGATCCAGAAATTCCACATCTGGTTATATACCCAAAAGAACAGAAAGCGAGGACTTGAGTTGATACTTCTACACCAGTGTTCATAGCAGCGTTATTCAAAATAGCCAGAAGGTGGAAACAGCCCAAATGTCTACCGACAGATGAATGGACAAACAAAATGTGTATATATATATATATATATATACATTGGAATATTATTCGGCCTTAAAAAGGGAGGAGATTCTAACACATGCTACAGTATGGATGGACCTTCAGGACAGTATGCGAAGTGAAATAAGCCAGACACAAAAGGAGAAACATTGTATGATTTTTTTTTTATAAGAAATAAATTTTTTTAAGTTTATTTATTTTTGAGAGAGAGAGAAAGAGAGAGCATGAACAGAGGAGGGGCAGAGGGAGAGAGAGAACAGAATCCCAAGTGGGCTCCGTGCTGTTAGCGCGGAGCCTGATGTGGGGCTCGAATTCCCAAACCGTTGAGATCATGACCTGAGCCGTAGTTGGACTCATAACCAACTGAACCACCCAGGTGCCATGTATGATTCTTCTTATATGAGGTTCCTAGAGTTGTCAAATCCATGGAGACGGAAGGACTGGTGGTTTTATGTTGTTTATTTTAACACACACACACACACACACACACGCACGCACGCACACACACACACATAAATGAAGGCCGATCAGAAGCCCTTTGTGGATAGGGGTTGTTGTCTCTCTGAAACCAGACAGGTGAGGAACTACCTTCCAGATGTCCTTGGAAAATATGGCATCGCCCAGGCTCATCTATATCAAGATTCGTAAGCTAACGTGGACCCCGGGTCCCAAGCCTCCTCCGGTGTGGGGGGGTCCATCCCTGTGCTGACCTGTATTTTCCTTCCAGGCGGGGAGTTTGGAACAGAAGCAGTTTCCACCTGAAACCCGTGTTCTTGGTTGCTCTCTGTGATAATTATTGTGGTCTATTTTAAGCTGCTTCTCTGCATTTGGTAACCGTCTGGGATCCTGTTTTGTTAACTCTGTCCGCGAGACACAGTAAAAGAGCAGAAACACCTCTTGTAGGTGGCGAGGGGCCGCGGGCTCTGCTTGCTGGGTTTAGAGACACAGTTCCCTCCTGTGCCGCGGGAGACTGGATTCCCTTTGGATGAAGACTGAGAAGAGGCGAGGCTGAAAAGAAAAGAAAATACATATTTTCCCCTTTCTCTGGAACGGGCGCTTGGCTCCATCACAGCAGGTGGCCGGGGAACTCAATCTGTGGAAGGCATCAGCGCTTTCCGCGCAATCAAAGTTAAGTGCAGAAATTTAATTAAACGGCATCAAGGATGGCAGAAACTTTGTAAAGCTGCAGTGCATTGTCAGATTCAACAATTATTTCAAGGAACACAATCCACAGATGGCGTCTAATTGATAAATTAAGGCTCTGCTTCTCTAATGGGCTTGCATTTAAGCCCGTTTTCCACCCATACAATAACCCTCGCCTCCCTCACCCCTGCGAGGGGGGAAAAAAGCCCACATCATGCCCCCAAACAACTGTAGGATTGGGTCTTGACGATTTGGTGTGAAAGGCCTCTGGCTCCTTTCATTGTGGTCCCCAAGCCTCCATTTGGGATCGAGTCTTGTCCTAAAAACTGAAACCCTTGGATTTCTTTGGGCCTCTGTGTCCTTTCTGCTCCACTAACCCGGATGTGTTGCTCAGAGATGGGCTGTTTTTTTTTTTTTTCTTTCTTTCCTTTTTCCTTTTTAGCATAGCACCGGCTTTTATCCTTCATAGCACAGGATTTTGCCCAAAACAGAAGTCTCAATTTATTTATTCCTTACACACACAAAAAAAGAACCTGTTTTTAAGACCTGTGGCACTTCCTGTCTGTTAACAGCAGACACCCAACTTATTTTTATTCCATAAGAAAATATTTGCTGTCTCTAAAGATCCAACCCTGTTCAGAGAAATGTATCCTGTACTGAGACTTAATTTTTAAAAAATCTGGAGGTCTTGAGTGTTTACCAGAACTTCATTTTGCAGATGAGAAAATTGAGGCCCTGAGGTTTACGTGCCTTGGGACTAGTTCCATGAAATTGTGTTTGTAGAGATGGAAGGAGACCACTCCATTAAGTGGTTCGTTCATTCATTCATTCATTCATTCATTCATTCCACTAACTGATATGCATTAGGTACCTACTATTTCTTTTCTAGATGCTAAGGGGAAATTCAGTGGTGAAGGAAGACACCTGTATGAAACCTACAGGAAATGGTGGGGGACAGACACTAAAAGGATCTCACAGATAGATGCGTCAGTGCAACTTTGATCTCAGTTCTATGGAGGAAGAGTAGAGGGTGACTTGAGAGCATAGTACAAGGGCATCTGTTGGGAGACATCCAGGAGTGACGTTATGGATAAATGGAGTTAGGTCAGAAAGGGTAGAAGGCGCCAGGCAGAGGGGGGGATAGCCTTCTCAAAAGCTCAGTGTGCTAGAAGAGCTGGGAGAGGCCATGTGAGGGAAGGAATCCCGTGAGGGGGGGAGGGTGTCATGGCTGCAGGGCAGCTCCCATATACTGGGCACTTAGCGTGGTCCTGGTGTTGTCCAGGGTTCTGCTCTTTTTTACGTCTTATCTAACCCTCAATTTTATCTGTGGCTGTATCTCAGTATCTTTTGTAGTGCCTGGCATAGCGTAGAGCCTCAGTAAATGTTGAGTGAATGAACGAACGAATGAATGAATCCTCCCGACGGTGGGCATTATTTTCCTGACCTTGTAGTTGGGAAACTGAGGCCACTGGGGTGCAAATTTGTTTGCCTGACTCCACAGCCTCTGGTAGGTCTGGTCTCCGTGCTGGAGTCTGACTCCCCAAAAGGGACGAGGTGTGTGAACCACTTAGTGAGGGGGTCTCTAATTAATAGCCCTAACCACCCCCCACTCTACATGTTTCCATCTCTCGAAAGAAAGGAGAAATAAGAGAAGCCTCTAACTTTTATGTCCACATATGTGGTAGTTAGTGGTCTAGAGAGGCCGTATTTAAAACAGAACCTTTGCGAAAACAGAAGCACAGGGTCCAAGTCTTTTAACTGAGCAACGTTGCCCGATGTTTGGTTTGTCCTAGAAGGGGACAGCCGAGAAGGACAAAGGGGGGAGGTTGGGGTATGTGGGGGGGGGGGGGCAGGGAAAGCAAAGGAACAGATATATTTACTTATTTGTTTGTGGGGAATGCCGTGGCAGAACCCTAATTACCTTTTTTTGGGGGAGGGGACCCTAGCGTGGGTGGCTTTTGAAATTCTGTGTGGTGTGTGGAGGTGCAGGTTCTGTGCCTGGGATGCCAGATGATGTAGCTGAATGGCTCTTGGCTGCTTATTTGCTAGTCTGTCGTTACCATCACAGTATTCTTGAGTTCAGTGGCACGACACTGCTTTATCCCCCGCTTCCCCCACATCTAAATATATCCAGCTAGTCAATCAGACTTGGCAGCCCTCAGGATTGTGGTTGTCAGATGGAGTTTGCCTTGGATCCTCTGAGCTATTGGCTTGTTTTCCAAGCTTGGACGTGTATTCAAATAGTGATATCAACATTAGACTTGCAAACGCGCACCCAGGTAGGGGCCTTGACGTAGGGTAAGGATGAGGCAGCATTTTGGTATCGAAAAGGCATTTCCTTCTCCTCCGCTACCAGTTGTAGAGCAGAGACAGAGCCACGCGTGGGGAATGGCTTCACGCTCGGTGAGCAAGATGCGTGGGCGTGTTTTCCTGAATCGTGATTTTTTTTTTTTTTTTTTTTTTTAAGTTCTCTGAGGAGAGAAACTGGCGGCTGGTGGAAAATACTCTGTGTGTGTAGTAGGGGAGGTGGGGGTGTGGCTGAAGAGGAAGACGGGATGGTACGCAGTTGGAGGCATTGCAAGAACGACTGGTCACCGAGATGGTGTTGCCCCGGCTGGGGATTTCAGGGAGTCTTGGGCCTTGGAGGGGCCCTAGTTTCTGTGGCTTCCCCACCGGGCCCACAGCGGCCCCTTTCCTCAGCACTGCCTGTAACCTGGGAACCATGAGATCTAGTTCCTGGGTCGTTCCCCGGAGGCTTGCTAAGGGGATCGGTGGAAAGCAGATCAGAAGATTTTCAATCCCTGAGTTCCCCAGGGAATGGCCTTTTATAAATGAGTGCCGTGAGTGCCCGTCTCCCCATCTGCGGAGAGGCATGACTCTGGGAGCGGGTTGGGGGTCACCATAGCATAGGCCTGTGCACCGAGGCGCCCGTGCTCATGGCCCCCCCTCCCCGTCCCCCGCTTTCCTTCCAGCCGTGTGGTGTCTTGGTGGGAGATGGGAGTGTCCCGCAAGTTCTCCTCCAATGAGGGGAAGCCACAGTTGGTTTTGCAGGGTTCCCGGACCTCTGATAGGGTCCAGGGAGGGAGAGGTGAACACAGAAAAGACGTAAGCTACAGACCCTGCCCTCAGGCTGCTCCCAGAATACAGAAAACACAGACATGCAAATGAGTGAACTAGAACCGTGCTCTCAAATTATGGTTCAGGGACACCTGGGCATCCCTGAGACCATTTCAAGGATTCTGTGGTGGCAAAACTGTTTTTCATAATAACTCCAAGACTTCGTTTGCCTTTTTTACTCTCGTTCTCCCATGAATGTACAGCGGAATTTTCCAGAGGCCTCGTGACCTATGTGGATGTCATTGTTCTGATGGCTAATGGGATGTGTGTATATTCCTGTTTAAAAGTGTCTCAGTTTTAATTTCTAATACAGTAAGCATTGACCTATGAACAAAAGCTCTTGGGCGGTCCGTGCTTTTTAAGAGGTCATGATACCGCAGAGTTTGAGAACCCACACAATTAGAATGTAGGCAGGTGAGTGGCAAGTTGAAGTTATGTACTAGGTACCGAGGTAACACAGGTATTGGGTAGGGTGGCAGATTCTGGTAGGTGAGCCAGGGAGAGGAGGGTCAGGGAAGGCTTTCAAGAGGAGTTACTAGGGTATTTGAAGGATGAATAGGAGTTTACCAGAGGGACAAGGCAGGGAAAAGCATTCTACAAAGAAGGAACAGCATGTCTGAAGGAACGGGGATAGAAAACAGCAGTGTGTTGGCCTTTGCTCACCAGTCTTTGGGGGCAGAAACCGTTTCATATTAGCCACCAGGGGATTTTTTTTCTACCCGTGATTTCCAAGGCTGCATCTCAGAATCACTTAGCGAGCTTTATGGAAATACTGGTGGAGCTAGTTCTCAGGCCTGCTTTGGATCTGTTGATGGCGGCCCTTTTAGCTGAGGGTGGGAATGACCCGGAGCTCTCTGTATCATTTTTAGTTATTTTGTGGACAGTGACATCACGGCGGTCCCCGCAAACAAGCCTAGGACATGCCACATTTTTGGCTCTGTCACAGAATTGCAGCGGGTATCACCGGATACACGCGTTCCCTCCTCACCTCACCTATCCACCTGCATCCGGGAAACAGATGAGAACGAAGTGTAATGAGAGGGGCGATGTGTTGTAGTTCAGGGACCACGTGTTCTGAGACCCGTTTACCTCTTGGTGCTGAGCGGTGTGACCTTGAGAAGGCTTTGACGTCTCTGAGCCTGTCTGTTCCCCTGGGAATAAAGCGTGCTGGACAGACCTTGTTTAACAGACATGCCTAAATCTGCCAGTGAGAGGGACCTTCCTGTTTGTTGATGAATAATTCATTCTGGGTTTGTTCTTAGAAAGTATTCCATGGGGCATACCACCTTCTCAGCTATCTGGGTTTTGCAAAGGAAGATACCGAAATGTTCAGATTAACAACGTAGACGGCTTCTGAACCACCGAAGAAGGGAAAAGTGGAGACCAGGGCTCCCGGGTGCTTAGTCTGTGTCAGGCGTTGATCTGAGGGTTTTTGTGTGTGTGTGTGTGTCATCTCATTAATTGGTCACACTATTCCTGTGACCATTTACTTTTACCATCATACTATTCCATTTTATAGATGAAGAAACGGAGGCACAGGCAGGCTACCTGAATTTGCCCAAGGCCACACAGGGTCCAGGTGTTCAGGCTTTATGCCTTCTATTCTGGATATCATCTCCTGTGGCCCTGGGGAAGGGAGGCGCTATAGTCTGGAGCTGTTCAGAGGAGAAAACAGGCAGAGTAACCACCACAGAGTAGCCGGAAGACAGAATAAAGGGCACAGGAATAAAGTATCGTTAACCAGACTGGTAAATCAATAGACTAATTAAAAATCAAACACCTTAAAACACTGTTGCTGGGTTAATTGTAAACCAGCATTGAAACGTTCAAACTTGCCCGGCCAATGGGTTTGAATTATTAACCGAGCAAGTTAATTTCAAGCCATCGGTTTGGGTAGCTGTGAAAGCTACCCTCAAAGAAGGGGAATTCGTGGGCCATTCCTGCTCGGGCCTGCCTGGCGCCCAAGGTCTTGTTATTGTTGCTGCTGTTTTCGTTTTTAATCGAACTGTCTTAAACATTTAGACAGACCTCACAAATTCAGATAGATTGTGGGAAAGGACAGCTTGAATCAGGAAGGAGTTGGATTACATACATCTTTCCAAATGGAAGAAATGCCATTCTGTTTTGTAATAAAATGGAGCCCCGATGGGAGGAAGGGCCTCTTTAAAAGTCCTTTTGGCTTCCAGTGTTTGATCCGAGGCTGATGTTCCTTCCACCTGTCCCGTCTGTTGCTCTTTGGTATTCCTTTCTGCCCAGAGAGACCAAGGTCCTGGGATGTGTGTCGTTGGAATTTAGCCCTAAGACAGTCAGCTCAGCATTGAGACCTCTGGGATATTCATTGATGGCTAATTGACCACAGGATGTTTCTGTTAGGTTTTGTTTTAAGTAGAGACCCCTGCTGGACCTGCTTTGATTATAGATAAAACTCATCAGCAACTAGCTGCATCGATTTTCCTTGTGTGAGCTGTATTTCTGACCTATTTGGGGTCACGGATCACATGGGGACTATTAGGGGTGTTTACCCAGAGCTGTGCAGGATGCCACCATCGCCGGGAGTTTTCCCTCGCTGCTCAGACATGACTTTACAAAGAGTTAAGAACAAAGTCACGAAGCAGCTGGACTCTAAGGATAGTGATTGTATTTCACTACTACTTACTTAAGTGTTTTATTTTTTTTTCCAGAGTTCTTTATAAGACCATCTCATTTGACCCTCATGAGAATCTCGTAGCTACTAGCTCCTATATGACATATGCGGGTGGGTGCAGTAACTTCCCTGAGTGTTGCTGTTTTCTTGTTAATTTGCTAAATGGGCTTTAAAAAGGGAGATAAATGTAAATTTCAGGCCCATAAAATAGTCTCATTTCAAATGCTTGTGACTCAAATTAATTAATTTAAAAACCGCGTAAAACACTACCCCAGCCACAAACATGGCAAATGCGTAATGTTTGTTCCATTCAGACAGTTGATGGGGTAAAATTACGAGATTGGTCTGTGATAAGAAGACGCTTTTGATTCCAACTTGGGCTTTTACAGAAAGGAAAGCGCGGTAGCTTGTTGATTTAGAACATACATTACAGCTTCTGCTCTACTCCAATGACAAAAACTTGGGGAAACTGTGGAAAACCACAAGAATTAAGCAAAACTCTCCCTAACTGTACCATTTAGAGATGACCATTGTTAACATTTTGGTGCGTTTTCTTCCATCCTTTTCTCATGGCAAAAACTATGGCAAAAAATAGGCACTTTATACACACATAAGTTATTTACTAACCTTGTTTTATGTCTATATCCTGAATACTTTCCCCTTATAATTAATTGTTTTTTATGGTATGGTTTTTATTATCTGCATTGTACTGTGACTTACAAGTTTATTTGACAGCCTACTGTTGAATAGCTTGTTAATAGATTTATAATAGTTAACAAATAACACTGGTGAACATGCTTGTACATGACCCCCTATCAATGTCTCTGCCTTTTTACAACATATGCCTAGAAGTGGAATGTTTGGGTTAAAGGCTATAGATATTTCAAAGGAGAATTTACGTATATACGTATCTTGAAAAAATATACATACATAATGTATTAAAATATACATAATGTATGTTTTAAAAATATACATGATGTATTATATGTACTTGCATATTTATAATCTTCTTATAAAATATATTTTTATCTTAATTGACTCTATAAAGAGGATGGTACTACTTTATACCCTTGCCAGAAGCTTGAGAAATGAATTTTAAAAAACTAACTAGTTTTTATAAAAATAGATGCATGTTTATGGTAAACATCTTATTTCTGCTGCCTCGTAAGGCTTAATTTTGAAAAGACCGGTGTTTCTCTGCTCAACCTACACTCTGTTTATTCTTTAAGCTCCCCCCTTCTTCAGGGCCGTTTGGCACATCTGTCTCTGTAGAGTTTATTTGTTTACCTACCTGCTTATCTTCAGCAGGCTGACCAGCCCACCTGTCTGTCTTACTTGGTTAACATTTATCCAAGTTTGAGGGTGGAAATAGCTTTCCTTTGAATCAGAACTTTGGGTGTAACCGTCCCATGAAGCCACCTGCACAGACGCGAGGGGGCTCTTCACTGTCCTTTTGACTTGCCGGTTAATAAATGTGACTAATTTGGAAGACTACAGTATGCAAATGAAAATAAACATCCCTGAAATCTCACTGCACAGAGATGATCGTGGTCAACATAGGGATCTGTGTTTTTTTGGGGGGTGGAAAGACATCACTCTTATTAAGAATGAGGACATTTCCCCCCCTACTTGAGGGGCACTGATCTTATTGATTACAAAAATAAATTCAGATTAGGAAAGTAAAGGGCATCTGAATTTAGAACCCCTCCAGGTTAAGCATGTTAGGCACCTTGGAGACCATTGGTTTCACCCTCTTATTTTCTGGATGAGAAAACTGAGGCCCAGTAAACATTAGTAAGCACCTTGTCTCATGTCATCCAGCCGGTTAGAAACATTACTGAAATTTCAGGGTTCTGGTTTGTGCCTTTATTATTATTATTATTACTTTAACTTATTTACTTTGAGAGAGAGAGCGTGAGCAAGGGAGGGGCAGAGAGAGAAGGAGAGAAAGAGAATCCCGAGCAGGCCCGGTGATGTCAGCACAGAGCCTGTTGTGGGGCTTGAACTCTCAAACTGTGAGATCACCACCTGAGCCAAAACCAAGAGTCAGAGGCTTAACCGACTCAGCCAGCCAGGCGCCCCTGTGCCTGCCTTTCTTCTTTTTAAATGAAGATGTTGATCTACTTTTAAAAACAAGAACAAAGGCCAAGTTTGGGTCTGGTTTCAGTTGCAGAGAGCTGAATCCACTCCTCTCTAGTTTCAGCAGAAAAGAACTTGTTGGAGGGCACTGAACTGCTTGCAGAAATCCTCAGGTGATCCAGAAAAACCTCTAGGTTGTGCTTTGGGAAACAACTCTTGGAGCCTCACAGCAGATCTGGGTCTCCCGAGTAGCTGCTGCCTCTTCTGTCACCTGAAAGACACTTGGCAAATTGGGAAGCGATGCTGCAGTGTTGAGGTTTGGAAGCGGAGCCGCACTGCCTTCGTCAGAAGCGCCATGGCGGCGGCTGCCTTGCCTCGGTCTCCTCCAGCAAAATAGATTCTCCGAGAAGAGTCAGCCAACATCCAGGTTGTTGCTGCGGAAGAGCCGAACACTTCCCTGGATGTGCTGCCAGAGCAAGTAACTGAAGCTCAGAATCCACACTTACCTTTTCCAGCTAGCTGCAGGGGAGTCTGAAATGCTCCTCACTTTTTCAGTTCCCGCAGAGCAGGAAGACTTGAGGGAGGATGTTGGAATGGATGATGGACGTGGGTTTACCACGAGTACTCATCAATTTCATAAACAGATCAGATGCACTTAAGTTCTGTGTTATAGTCATGGAAGGTAGACTAGCAGAGTAGGAAAAAACAAAAAATTAGAGGATGGAACAAAATATAAAAGAGATAAAAAAAAAGAAGAAGAAGAAGAAAGGAACAGCCATACACAGAAGCACTGTCATGGGATGACAGTACTACCTCGTGTTGTTTTAGGCTATGTCATTTGAAGTTCTGTTGCATTTTTGCAACAGTAGGCATAAGTGGCAATTAGGACTTGACCAGACAGTCAGTTCAGGTCCAGATCCAGCCCTTGAACTTGTATTGCAGTATTTGTCACGAAGGCTTTAACTTACTAAATATTTTTTTTCCCTGAGCTTTTTCTGAGATTTCCTTTGTCCTATTGAGGAAACCCTGCATTCCCTCTCAAAATCCAAAATTTAGAAAGATGTTTAGTCTCTGATGTATCAAGGAAACCACTTAACATTTACTGTATACACTGTTGACATTTGGGAAGTGCTTTAGGCAAGATGGCAAACAGAACACGGATCCTACATGCTACTGGAACAGTCATCTTGGTTTCCATGTCTTCAGTGTCTCTGCTGGGACTTCGTGTCACTCCTGGAAATCCCTCATACAGATGGGACATCATTCTTTGCTGTTGTTGGCCATTGTCTGCTTCTGGTGTGACAGCTGAGTGCCTAGTGTTTACAGCCCTGACTCAAGGACATCCAGCATGATGAAATTGGAAATGAGGCACATGGGAGAGGAAGGAAGGGAGTAATGGGTAGAGGGTCAGAATTCAGAGAGTAATGATATGCACTATATAGCCATCAGAAGATTTAAGTCCCTGGCAACAGGTGATCAGCAACCTTCTCAGGCCTTGAGCTGGTCAGGCGGGTCAGCAACTCTTAGTGAACATTCTGCTTGGTGGTGTGGAGCAAGGGGCAAGGAGAGGAAACCTAGGAGAGATATAATACTGTTTCCAGAGGACCTTACTTTTCTATGCAGGTGGGTAAGCGCTTTTCGGGTGGCCTTTCCTTGGGTGTCAGTGGAAGCCTCTGCTGACCATGAGTGACATCTTCCAGACAGGCCTCTTCCTCATCAGGAATGTTATGCGGGCACCTTGCTGTTTTCAGTTTCCTCCTTGCATTTCTCAACTTCCCGGGCACGGGCCCTCCTTGCCCTGTGTCTTCTATGGATGGATGGCTTGGTGTTAAAGGCGTTCTGCACTGTGTTCATCCATACGTGGGGCTGGGGGACTGTGGGGAGCTTGCAGCTGGGGAGAGTCACATACACGTCAGTATGGTTTTTGGACTGGATTGGGTGGTTTTCAGCTCTGTTAGGCATCTGGCTTTGGGCACGTGATTTAACACCTGGAAACCTCAGTGTCCTCAGCTGTGAAATGGGGATGATGAGGAACCTTCGTTCATTGAATTGCTGGGAGAATTACATGGAGTAATGCCCTTAAAATGCTTGGCCCAGAGTTGGCTTGTGGGGGAAAGGCAAGGTGTCACGTGCTCCCTCCGACTCCACTGCTTTGGGGAAGGGCGGACACTCTCAACCACTCTTGGCACCGGAGTAAACAGAAATCCAGGTCTGGATTCTTGACGCTGGGATCCACCGCCTGGACACGATACCCCTTCCCTCTGCTGGCTCCTTCCCTTTCCACTCTGCTTTTCTTCGTCTTGCCTGCATCCCTTGTTCCATTCCTTTCCCGTCCTTCCTCCGTGTCTGTTTTTCCAGAATTTGTAGTGTGCTTGATAAAAAATGGCACCCAGTCATTGCGTTCTTGGCAGAGAAGATGGGACACACTGCCAACAGTGTCCAAAAGAGGGTGTGTAGACGAATGGGTGAGGGGTGTTGACTGGGGAAACACGTTGCTGGGACTCATGTTCTAGTTCTTCCCTTTACTCTGGGCCTCAGTCTCTTTCATCCGCAACAGGGAGGTAACGATGGTTCCCACCTTGTAGAGTTGTGGCGGGCGTTAGGTATGTCGCTGTGTGTCAGGTGCTTCTGGCAGTGCCTGACACGCAGCGGTGAGCCGGTCATACTGGCGATGATGAAGATGTGTCAGCGTGACTTTGTCCCATCCTCCTGCATGGGACTTCCGTGAGGAGCGAAGGCAGTGCTCTGGAGCAAGAAAAAAGCCACCGAGGCCACTCCGAGCAAGTGTGCTTGGGGGCCCCTGGGTACGGCAGCCCGGTGGGACTAGGGAGCCTGGCGGGAATGGGGAGCTGGTGTAGGGAACGAAGAGGGGATGAATGTAGAGGTGGGGGTGGCCACGTTCCCCTTCCTCCTTCTTTCTCCCTTCCGCGCGGGTGGCCCTTAGAGCTCAAGGGCCAAGCCCCGTTTGCCGCTTCTTGCCCTGCCTGCCCAAGAGCGACAGGCTGAGCCAGGCTGACCTGCCCTGAAGCCTGCCCTCACCTGCCTGCTTTAATTAGACGGTACGTGGTTCCCTTATCTTCTCCAGAGAAGATTTCTCTTTTGGTGGTCGGCCATTGACGCCAGTGTGGGATTAGCGTTCTTCCTCCCATTCCCCGCCTCGGGCCCTGGTATAGGATGTCTGAGATAGAGAAATCACATGTTTGTGCAACTGCCGGGTGAGTTGCTTGGCGAGTCTGTGGGACTGGTACGTCCGCCGCATTTTCAGGTGGACGGAGCACTTTTACATGTAGTCACTTTTACAGTGGTGCTGTAAATATCGGGGACGTTACCCCATTTCATAGATCAGGAAACTGAGGCTCAAAGAGCCGGAGTGTCCGGGTCAGGGTCAAAGAGCCAGCAGGCAGCGGAGCTGGGAGCCAAATGCAGGTCTGGACCCAGTTCATTGCTGTGTCGTCTGGGCCAGGCAAGAGCCCCCTTAGACTTGTTTATCGATAAGGCTCTACTGTTGCTTCCGTTCGGTGCAACAAATGTGCTCCGACATGACGAGTCGGCCTCTTTGGTGCCACCCGACCGCAAAATACCACTTTTTCCACCAGCCAGCGCTCAGGTCCCTTCCCCTAGGTAGGGAGTCACTGAAAGGCACACATAGTCAAATGCATCAAGAATGGGCATGTGAGATCTTGGCCTCTCTGTGACCCTGTGTTCTGGAGATAAAGAAACCTCCAGCCGGTGAATTCACCTATGGTCCAGATTTTAGTATGTGATTTTTCATTCCACGTAAGTTTTAGGCGACAGAAAGCAGACCACTGAGGCCCATCTTTGTTTTCCTAAACCCCTTGAAGAGCGGTCTGTTTATGAGCAGCCGGTTGGTGAAGCATTAACATTTCAGAAATAGTGTCCTAACCTTTCCGGCGAATGGTGGCCTCTCGTCTGCTTACCACAATCAAGAATTTCTGCCTTTTGCCTTATGACACGTTGGCTGCTAAAACCTACATGTGAATGAGAGGCTGCTTTCCCTTCAACTCCCCTTCCTCTCTCCCGAGGGAGGGAAAGTGCATGCATGGTCATTCTGGGTATCGTTTTGACCCATAAGTGCCTTCCTGAAGGTGCTTGGGATAGAGTCAGAGAGGAAGGAATTGGCCAAGCCTGATCTCAGGAATTAGCCTGACAGTCTTTGACTTGAATCAGGGAGCCCTGTTCTCCATGGCGCTTGCTTAGAAATGCTCCTGGTCTGTTACATCACCCCCTGGTGTTGCATCACTGTGGCCGGCTCCCGAGTTGGAATTCTGTATCTGCGAAAGGGCAGGACTCTGGGGTGGTGACTGGCCGAGGATCCCGTGCAGTTCAGCCCAGCTAGTACTTGTGGAGGACCGACTGTGCTCAAGCATTAGGCCCTTCGTCTTGGCAGGACTTGAAAGTCATCTTCTTACCACACCTCTGGTTCTCTGGCTTCTGCAAATGGCAGAATTTGGAGAGAAATGCATTCATTTCTCTTCCTGCTTTCCATCACTCAAAAACACTGCAAAGCTAATTTGTTTAGATGAGGAGGGCAGAGAAGAGCCTCGCTCTACATAAAGAGCCCTTGTCCTGTCACTGATCCTGCCCCACGGGCTGAGGCATCAAAGGAATACCTTACGTAGGTCCTTTCTTAGCTTCTTACTTCAGCCTCCCAGGTGTAGGGGTGTTGGTGTGTCAAGCTTTGAGAATGGGTCCTTTGGAGAGAAGGTTCCAGAGTGAGCCGGCCTTTCCGTGAGGATGGATGGCCATACCGCACACTGAATGCCCCTCTCCCTGACTGTGCCGTGGACTTGGGGCAAGTGGGAATGTAAAATGAGACGAAGCTGCCTTCTCCCGTCACCACTTGGGCCCGCCATGTTACCTGTGCGAGTGGCTGGCCCCATATGATGGGTCGCATGTCCCCGTGATGAGCTGCGGGCCCACGGTCTGACATTCCTCCGGTGGGCTTCAGCCACAGACTTTCCATCTTGCTTTCTGCACACCCGTCCCGAGTGGTTCCTTCACTCTTGAGCCCCTCAGCGGACATACCCACCCCCACCCCCTTCAGCACGAAACCCTGCCGCCCTCACTCACGCGTTTGTTCTCCTGGATGGCGTCGCTCCCCTGTCGCCCCACTTCTCCTGACTTCTGGGTGCCCGTGTTTTGAGAATAAAGTAGGAAAACCACCGCCTGTGTCTACTCCTAACTCTGCCTTCCCCAAACCTTCCTCTGTCTCCAAGTTCAGTCCTCCCTCCCGCCCATCCTGGGCTGGGGGAGATGATGTTTCAGCTGTTACTTTACAGAAGGGTGTCTTTATTCAATTTGACTGTTACTATTATGTGGTGGAGCATTCAATAAAAGTCGTGATTTATGAGATGTGTGTGGCTATGGTTGTTTATTCATTTTCTTTCTTCTTCCTCCTCCTTCTCTTCTACTTTTTCTTCTTCTTTTTTTTTTTTCTGCTTTGTCATCTATCAGGGAGAAAAAAGCCAGGCCTGATAATTTCTTGGCACATCCTGTGTTCACTTCAGAATGTCAGCTGTCGGCCTGTCAGGAAGTTACTTCTCGGATTGGGTTCTCCCTCCTTTTACTTCTTGCCACGGTCCCCACCGTACGCAGGCAGAGGCCCTGCTCCGTCCTGCATGCTGGCGATAAGGGGACGGCTGGACGCTGCGGGGAGAGGAGCGTGGCCCCCCGTGTGGCCCTCGGCCTCCCACGCTCCTCAGCGGCTCTGTGTCCAGCGCTCTGTCAGCTCTTGATTGCTTAATAGGAAGAGGCAGGCAGGGTCCTTTCAGGAGGTTTCCAGAAGTTTCTTTGTTCTTGAATACAGCACCCCCAATCCTCTTAGTCTTTTTTGGCCTGGCCACTTTAGAAATCCTTTCCTTTTTCTTTTCTGTAAAGTATGTGCATGCTAGATAAAAGGCTCTTGAATAGCGGGCCTAGCATATTGGATATTGGCTGCTGAAAATAGGCTAATTGGAGATAGAAGCAAGTCGTCACAAAGGTGCCCGTGGTGGGGGGTGGGGAGGAGGACGATCCCCTGTAAAAATGCCAGGTTGACTTTTTCCACCTCTCCCCTCCTCCTGCTTTTATTATTAGCTGTTTGCCGAAATGCATCCGAGCCTTTGTGGAGCCTTACAATAGCATTAACCAAGTTGTGCCCTGAATCCTAAGCACCTGGTTAAGGCCTCATTCTGTGTCTGGAACTGTTCCACGCCGAGCCCCCAGAGTGTGCATAAATAAGTCTTTAACCCACAGTGGGTGGCCTGGGAGGGGCCAGGAAAGCTGGCCTGCTGAACTTGAACAGGCTGTGGACCCCTTGCTTTGAAAGCGGCTGCTTCTGAGGCCAGGCTTGAATTTCGGTCGGGAGCGGTGTGCCAGTGCCCGCAGGGCAGGAACTTGGAAGGGCCCCCCTCTTTCTGGCCCGATGGCAGTGAGCGTGAAGTGGGAGCAAGCTGAGGAGCGCACAGGCATCCACCAGGCTGACGGGTGCAGGATCTAGTCAACGGGGAGGTTTTCAGACTTTGAGTGGGTGAAACACGGTGGCCGCGGAGGGTGGTGTGTGAGCCCCCTCTCACGAACACCAAACGAACGGGGGTCTTGCCTTCTAGTTGCTTGCACTCTAAGGGGCGTTATGCTTCTGTGAGCACCCTAGATGCTTTGAATTTGAATGTTCTGTCACCCCTGAGGGTCATCGGTTGCCTAGCCGCGTACCTGCCGCTGCCACGCGTCTGTCCCTTTGTTTCTCTCTCTGCCGCCACCTTCCACCAGGGCCTCTCATCTGGTTTCATTGTGGCTTTGTCTCTGGCGGTGCCTCCCTGCTGTCCTCCCCACTCTGTACTTGCACGTATCCTGTTTCCCACTGTCCCCGGCCCAGCCCAGCCGTCTGCCTGGGATTCCAGCCTCACCTGGGCCCTTCCAGCCTCGTGTCACACAGGTCCCCACGCACCTGTGCTCCAGGCACCGTGCCCCTGGAGCCCCTCTGCATGCAGACCTTCTCTCTCTAGGCTTCTGGAACAACCTCCCCCTTTTTGGGTAGAAAACCCGACTCGGTTTTCAAGGTCCTCTCAAGTATCTCTGTCCCTGCCTTGAAGCCTCTCCTGCTGTTGCTTTCCCCCCAGGCAGTGACCTCTGCCCCCTTTCAAACCTGTAGCCGTCTTCAGTTCCCTCAGACCGGTTAGCATATCTTTTCTCCTGGTCCTCCTTGTTCTTGTCCCCTGGGCCCCACTTAGAGGGTTAGACGTCGAGGGCAAGGACTGTCTATGTCACTGCTGTCCAGTAGAACGAAGGAGATACACATTCTGCACTATCCAGTGCCTCTGGCCGCTGAGCATTGGAAATGGGGCTCGTGTAACTGAGGAGCTGAATTGTTAATGACACTTCATTTTAATTAAATTTAAGTAGCCACACGTGGCTAGTGGCTAGCATGTTGGACCTTACATGCGTGTATCTTGCGTATCTTGGTATTTCCAGAGGCTCTAGCCCTGCGCATAGGTACATAGCCATGTGAGCTGTGTGTTTTGCCTGTTTTCCATGCAATTTGATTTTTAAGTTAGATTCAATAGATTACACACTTGAGCACCACTGATGCTTTGGGGGATACAAAGATGAATAAATATGGTCTCTTCCTGCAAGGAACTTGAACCTCGTGGGTAAATATCTAGTGAGAATGGGAAGCAGAATGACATAGAGTGCCACTGTTTGGGAGCAGTTTACATCCTCTGCAGGTGTAGAGAAAGAAGTCGTTCGTGGTGACTGAAGGGAGACGGGACACTTGAGGATGTTCATTCATTCATTCGTTCATTCAACAAGTACTTACTGAATGTCCCATGTGACCCAGGCACTGGGAAAGTGTCAGCGAACAAAACAGACAAAATCCCTGACCTCATGAAGCTTGCATTCCAGCGGGAGGGAGACGGACTGTAAATAACATAAGTAAATCAGAGGGTGTGTTAGAGTATAAGCTGGGAGGAGGCCTGGGGGTGCTGGGGTGTGTGGGGGGGCGGGGGGATTGTCGCAGTTCTTAACTAGGTTGGGCAAGGAAGGCCTAGTGGAGAAGGTGGCATTTGAGCAAAGACATTTGGGCTGAGGTGTGATGGGAGTCCTGGGTGCGTCAGCGTCTCTGCAGATGTCCTGTCTCCCTGATTAAAATATCAGCCCGCACCCCCCCTACCCCCCAGCCCCGCAAGGACAGTGGTTCAAGTTCTTTTAATTTCTCTTCCCACAAGGTTTCATTCCAAGTAGCTGCTCAGAAATTGTGTTAAGGGACAGTGAAAACTAAGGCAAATCTCCTGTGATGAGATTTTGCGAAAGGAAGGGCCTGATAAGATCAGGTCTTTCCTCTGGGTTAATTGTACAGCAGACTCTTATTGTGTTTCTAGGTCTATCTTTGTGCAGACAGAGTCTTCTGCAGGGTCCCTGCAGGTGGCCCAGGCCCTTTGTTTTGACACATTCCTTTGGCCTCGACCATCTTCGGGACACCGAGAAGGTTTGGGGGAGCCAGGGCCTATGAGCAGCGGGGAAAGAGCGGACGACCAAGCGGGCCTTTAGAGGAAGAGGGTTTGTGGCCGGGGAGAGGTATGCCACATTTTCCAGCAGTGACTTGACTTGTCTCTGGGTGTCCAGACTGGCCGGCTGGATGGGAAGTGAGCTATCCTGAGCTGCAGGGCGGCTTGGAGAATGAGTGTGCAAGATGATCATAGTTTCAAATGTATCCTGAGTATTAAATCCAGGTTTTGCACAGGAAGACAAGAGAGAGGGCCTTTGGTGAGGGCAAGAAAGGGCTTTTAAAACAGATGGCTGTTGTAAGATGGCCTCTTGGAACTATTGATATTTACAATGGTAGCAAATATAAAAACCGTTTCTCTCTAGAAAAAACCCCTGACTTCTTGAGGCTTCTACCTTTCTTTTTTTTTTTTTTTTAGTTTTTTTTTTTTTTTAACGTTTATTTATTTTTGAGACAGAGAGAGACAGAACATGAACGGGGGAGGGGCAGAGAGAGGGAGACACAGAATCTGAAACAGGCTCCAGGCTCTGAGCCATCAGCCCAGAGCCCGACTCAGGGCTCAAACTCACGGACCGAGAGATCGTGACCTGAGCTGAAGTCGGACGCTTAACCGGCTGAGCCACCCAGGCGCCCCGAGGCTTCTACCTTTCTAAAGGCAAAGTTGACCCCAGCAAGCGTATGGCGGTGTGCCTTGGGGCAGTTCTCCCGTTCGTGGGTAAATCTTCAGTGCCAGTTGCCATCTGCAGTAAGGTTTTCCCCCAGATGAATAGTCAAAACTAACGACAGACTGCCAAGTCACTCCAGGGCTTGGCACACCCTTGGGCCCCCGTGGGAGCTGCTCACGGGGCAGTGTGGAGTTTGCTGTTGGGCTACACATACCGCTGGTCCTGCACGTACTGAGATTGGTCATGGACGGTGTGTGCCTGGAGGAGGTCTGGATCCGGTGAAACTTGAGAGTGGGTTCCTCCTTACCTTCCTAAACATCTTTATGAAACCTCCTTATGTTGTTGGACACCGTTGACCATTCCCTTCCATTTGAAATGCCCTAACTTTGGTGTAATGGTCATTATTGCTCTGTATCAAATTACCCCTGAATTTAGCAGCCTCGAGCAGCTATTTTATCAATGCTCAGGGAGTTAACTGGGTCAGGAATTTGGACAGGGCACAGCAGGATCGTTGGTTTCTGGTTTGCCGTGTTCAGGACCTCAGCTGGGAAGACTTCAATGTTGATGGTGGTCTGTTAGCAATGGGCTGGAATTATCTGAAGGCTTATTCACTCATGTGTCTGGTGCCTGGGCAGGGAAGGCTCCAAGAATGGAGTTCCAACAATGTGGTCTGTCTGTGTGACTGGGCTTCCTTACAACATGGCAGATTTGGGGTAGCTGGAGGTCTTACTCCATGACTCAGGACTCCAAGGGTGCATGGTCCAGCGAACAAGCCAGAAGCTGCAGCACCTTTTGTCTCCCAGCTCTGGAGGTACACACCATCTATTCGGCTGTATTCTACTGGCTGGAACAGTCACAGGCTGACTCATAGTCAAGGGAAGGGGCATAGCCCAAGGGATCATATGCCATAGTTGGTGAGACCGTTTTCCCTTGCTTCTCTACTGGTTCTTCGGGTTTCCAAAAGATGTTGGGATTCCACCTAGTGCATTCACTCTGGGTCATCTGCCCAGATTTTCTCCTGAACTCCAGGACAGATACACAAAATTGTCTTCTGGGCACTGTAAATTTAATGTGCCCAAACTGAACGCATTTATCCTTCCCCTGCAAACTTGCCTCTCCTGCATCCCTTATCTCAGTTGGTGACTTCCTCTTCCCCATCTCTGCATCTGGCCCTTTACCCAGGGCTGATAATTTTGTCTCCTTCTCTCTCTTAAATCTCTTCCTGCTTTGTTATGCAAAAGATCCTTGCTTTAGTTCAAGGTCCCTTCATCTCGGGCTATTACGATAAGCTTCTAACCGTTCTTATAGTCTCTATTTGCAAATGCTCCAGTCTGTCTTCTACAGGGTGACTTATCTAAAACACAAAGCTGGCCATGTTATTCCTTGGCTTAAAATCGTTGACCCTTTGTCTAAAGGACGAAGGTTAGTCTCCTCGATTGTTGTCTACAAGACTCTTTGTGATCTAACCCTTGCCTCTGTCCTTATCTCCCATCAGACTCTCTTTTCCACTTGATTTCTGGTAATGCCAAACTTTTAGTGCCTGAAACAGTGATATTTCATGCTGCTGTGACTCTGCCTGCTTTTCTCCCGTCTTCTTGGAACACTCCTGCTCATCCTTTGAAACCCTAGTTAGGCATTTCCTCTTTGAAGCCTTCTCGGACTCTCCTGACAGAGTTTACCGTTGATCCCTCTTGTCTTTTTTGCTTACTTCTGCCGTTGTGTGTTCTTGTCAGGCCCCCGTGACAGCTCTAAGTGAAATCGTTGAGGTTGGGCTGGTGGGAGCTAGGTGGTCATTAATGTCCGGTGTCGAATGGAATTAATCGGGGGCTGGTGATACGGACCCTGGATGTTGTCAGTGAATCTGTGATTGCTGGGTGTTCCAGGCCCTTCCCAATTTGGCATGGCTTTTTGAATGGTTTCATATCCAGAGTCATTGATTGCCCTTCTTATATATAAAGATGCCTCTAACAGATCACCAGCTCTGTGTGTCTCAGTAGTAAGGGGAAGGCTTCTCTGCCCCAGTCCAGCAGGACCCTCCAGGGCGGCAATCTATCTGTTCTTGAATGTCTGCTCTTGAAGAGAACTTCAGCCAGCTCTTCTTAGGAACGAAGCCTTTGATCTCATTGTGCCACAGGAAGTGCTCGGAAGGGGCGCCTGGGTGGCACAGTCGGTTAAGCGTCCGACTTCAGCCAGGTCACGATCTCGCGGTCCGTGAATTCGAGCCCCGCGTCGGGCTCTGGGCTGATGGCTCGGAGCCTGGAGCCTGTTTCCGATTCTGTGTCTCCCTCTCTCTCTGCCCCTCCCCCGTTCATGCTCTGTCTCTCTCTGTCCCAAAAATAAATAAACGTTGAAAAAAAAAAATTAAAAAAAAAAAAAAGAAGTGCTCGGAATTACCCACGGGGAAAGAAGGGAGACCAGGTGGTGCTCGGGGACCTGGAATCATCCAAAGGCTGGGAAATTGAGGGCAGGAAATATTCATTCCCTCCTTTATTTAGCCCATATTTATTGTGTGCCTACTGTATGCCAGGCAGTCTTCTAGGTGCTAGGTATACGCTGGTGAACAAAACAGACAAAAGTCCTTAACTTCAGGAAGCTTCCGTTCTGGGGGTTGATGGACCATGGTCCTCGCATATAAGGCTTCCATTCCGGCTTGAGGGAGGGGGTTGGGGAGTCGTCCTGACCACAGGGGATTGGCTAGCTCAGTACCTTTTTCATAGCAGGCACTGAACAAATGTTTGTGGAGGGGAATGAATGAGTGTTGTTGGACAAATGAGGTTTAACTGGGCAGATTGTTCTTCCTTGAGGGAAGGGAACTAGATTTTATTAAGCGCTTGCCAGGTGCAGAGCAATTTTCCCATAGAAGACCCTGGTCTTCCAGGATGAAGTGCCCTTCCGAGAGACCGTGTGCCATTTGCTGGGCCGTGTGGCTGATTTGACAGCTCTCCAGAGTGAACTACGAAATGAGCCCTCCACGTTTTGGCTGACAGCTACAGGTCCCCAGTTACCTCTTTGCCTCAATAAACATCCAGCCCAGACCAGTTAGCTGGGTTGGGCACGCTGGGGAACATATCTTTTTCTTTCTCTCTTTTCCATTGTTTGGTTGGCCTAGCGCAAGGGTTTTAAATAGAACAGACAACATGACTATAAAACATCTGTAACACTACACATTTAGTAAAGTTCCTGGCAGACTGCGTTCAGTTTGACTGGTGATGTTTTTGCTGCGAATGTTGTTTCCTTCCCCCCCCCCCCCCTCGCTTGTCCCTCTGGAAAATAAAGTTTTCTGTTATGTGAGGATTTATAGAAATATGTTCCTGGCAGGAGGAGAGCACAGACATATTAGGATATGGGTGTAGCAGAGAAATATTACCTCTGAGGCATGGTCAGTTTTATCTCTTACAGAGAATGACCTTCCTGTGTGGAATAGTCTGTTACTCTTGGTAGGGTAAGGGGCTGTCTGGGGCAAGGCAGATAAAGACATTGCTTTGCATTGAGATGGCATCCTTTTTGCTGGAGCATCATCAGCCCTTGGAGAACCGTGGTTGCCCAGGGTCAGCGCTGGAGGTGGGCGGAATCAGAGAGATAAAGAATCGATCGTAATTAGTCATTAGGTTTGCAGAGTATGCTTCATGCCTTTTGCAAGTGCTTTTCTGTCTGTTGTGTAGTCTCTAGGGACAGTCAGGGAAGGTTTGATCCCCACTCACAGCCGCACAGATAAAGGTGAAGTGACAGGCGGGGAGGGGAAGAGGAACTTTTATGTGCCTGTCATTCTGTCCCATGCTAAACACGTTTCATGTGTTAACTCTTTTTAAACAAAAAAAAATTTTTAATGTTTATTTATTTTTGAGAAAGAGAGACAGGAGACAGAGCACAAGCAGGGAAGGGGCAGAGAGAGAGGGAGACAGAATCCGAAGCAGGCTCCAGGCTCTGAGCTGTCAGCACAGAGCCCGACAAGGGGCTGGAACCCGAGAGCTGTGAGATGGTGACCTGAGCTGAAGTCGGAAGTTTAACCGGCTGAGCCACCCAGGGGCCCACCTGTTAACTCTTTTAATCTCATTTTGTGGAAGGAGAAACCCAGGTTCAGAGAAGCTCAGTCAGGGTCGGGGCCACATAGTACACATGTGATTGAGCTTCCTGGATTGCTTTTCTTTCGACAGTATCACGTGGCCGGCTCAGGGTGCTGGGGTTGGAACCTGGCCCTCCCATCCAGAATCTCCACATCTGATGCACTTTTCAGCCCCCAAAACCCTGTTGGATTTGGAAAGATTCCCTTCCATCCCTTTAGGGGTAACATTTAATAAATGGCCGAAAGCCTTGCTCATAATTATCTCCGCTTCTCTCTTTCACTGCAAACGCTCCTTGGCTCCCCCCTTTGCCCTCAAAGGAAGTTACTTGTGGCAACTGGCAGGGGCCAGATCAGCACATCCTGGGGGAGGGGGCAGATTTGACTTTCTTTTTCTTGACAAGTACAATTTATGGCCTAACAGATGGCAAAGTGTGTTTCCAAAGACGACCATGCCAAGGGTGCAATGTGCTTATCTCTCCTGATGCCTCCCCCACCTGCCCCCCCCCCCACCTGCCCCAGCCCTGGTGTCTCTGGAATAGTGTAATGGTGGAGCAAGGAGGGACCTTCTGGTGGGAAACTGACCCCAGGCCCACCCTGGGCACTAGGACTGGTGTCTCGGTGCCTTTCTTCTGGTGCTTGCTTTTCTTCTCACTCTTGCCCAGGCCTCCTTGCCAACACCTAGCATTAAATGACCCAGCCCCTCTTTCGCAGCCTGAGCGAAGAGTGGCTTCCCTGTTTCAGCCTCTGGCCTGTGGGGCCTTCCCTGTCCGGCCTGGCCCCTCTCCTCCCTGCATTCCGTTGCCACCTTGGCCGTAGTCGCTCAGGTCCACTTGCAGCCCTGTGGTGAATGTTGAAGATGTTGCTGCTCCCGCCGGGCAGGTCCTTCTCCCCTTTCTGTCCTGGCTCCCGGCTGCTGACCTTCAGGCCTCAAGTCCTGCCCGGCCCTGTGCTCCCAAAGCCCCACCTTGCTACCGTAACACAGCCTCTTACTTGACAGGAAGCATCCTCAGAGCAGACTTCACATGCACAGAGCCTGGCACGATGATTGGCACACAGTAGGTCCTCAAAACACCTTTGATGACAGAATGAATGAATGAGGATGTCTTGCCACCAGGGACCGTTCTCTACAGTGTCTTCTTATACCCTTTGGTCTCTGGCGTCCCTCTCCTGTAATTCAGCAGTCATCTTTTGAGAACCTACTATGCGCCAGGAAGTTCACACACTTCGTCTTGCGGGGCCTATCGCGGCTCTGGGGCATGTAGCTATTGCCCCCACTTTACACATGGCTTGCCTACAATTACACTAAGGAAGTGGCTGAGTTGGGACTCAAGCCAGTGCTCCCAGCTTCCAGCGGCTTCTCCTTAGAGCCCTGCCGGCACAGTAGAATCTTCTGGAGAGTGTTTAAAAACTACCCAGGCCTCACCGCGGACCGATGAGATCGGCATCCCGAGGGCGGGGCCGGTATCGCTAGGTTTACAAGACACCCCGGGAGATTCTGAGGCGCTGCTGGGTCGAGCACCCGGTGCTACCTGCAGCCTGGCCCAGCTCCGTGGATTAGGTGAAACTTGCTCATCAAGAACTGATTGCCGTGCATCTAAAATATGCTAATGAAGGTAATCAAGGCTAAGGGTTAAGGCTGCCATTTGTTCCTTTCAAGAAATCAACTGGAGGGTTTGGGGGATGGGCTGCCTTGGCTTCAGAGCCTGCCTGCCAGCAAAGTTTTTAATGCTTTCCCTCCTGAGAAGAGCCGTGTAGTTGTTGCTGTCATGTCTCACCGGGGTGGGTTCTAGAAGTTTCTCTGTCTCGGGCAGTCCTTCCCAGAATGCAGAATGCAGAGTACCCTCCGAAGCTTGCTTTTCCTCAACCAAGCATCTGACCGTGCTTTCTGACGTGGCTCTTCAGCCTGTCCCTAGAGGTTTCCGAAGCGCCCTGTGGAGGAGGCAGGGCTCCCTGAGGCGGCCGGGCGAGGAGTGGGTGTTTACTTCTGGTTCCAGCAAACTTGGAAGCACCGAACTTCTGTGGAGAAAAAAATGTCTCTCTGGTGGTTGCTACCCGGGTGACCTGAGATGTTTTAGGGAGGGAGCAGTTTGGGAAGTAGGAAGGGGTGCGCCGAGCACATCCCCCCGGGGCCTGGAGACGGGCCTCGGGCGCCTCTTGGCCTGAACGTAGGCACCAGGGAGGCTGGAGCTGGAGAGAAACCCCGAGAAGGGTTGGTGTTAGAGGCCTGGGCTCCGAGGCCAGGCTTTCCTTCCTGCCCCTTCCTGGAAGGTGTAGGAACTCCTGTGGGCGGCCTTCTTGGAGTTCTAATTCCACATTTGCTCCCTCAGTTTATGTTACCCAGGCCAGGCTTTTAGGCCCATTTTTCAGGGCGATATGTGAGGACCAGAACTGTTAAGAGAGTTGACCTAATCTCATCTCACCCACCAGGGTGGTTATTTCGTCTGCCTCCGTCTACACAGGTATGCCTGAAAATGCAAGCAGGTGGACAGAGAGAACATGTTTGAAAGTTATTGTCGTTGTTTCGTTTGGAGCACTGCCGTAGGCCGGATCACCTTGGACCTCTGCTTTAGCCGTGGGGCCCCCTGACCATCGGCGTCAGCTTTTCCAGGGCCCTGCCCCTCAGTGAGGCATCCTCCAGGTCTTCAGGAGAATTCTGCCAGACTCCACGGTGGGAGTGACAGGCACCCGTGGAAGGAACCGCGTTCACACCAGCCACCCTGGCTGGCCCTTCTTCCCCACCTCTTTCTGAGGTTTATTAAGAATCTGCATTGGCTGCCTTGCCAGGACTTTGGAGGCGCCTCTTTGGTATGCAGAAATGCATGGCTTCCTTGCAAATTCAGTAACAGTAAAGGGTACTTACTTAATTTCGCTTAATACCGCTGCTGTAAAAGATTATGGGTTTTAATTGCATCTACGTATCGGCAATCATTACAACACTGGAGAGTGTTGTCGGGGCCTCCCGTGACTCACTCTGTGGCTGGTATTCGGGGGTGGGGGCTCCGAGAAGGACCGAGTGACCGAGAAACTACCTGTGGATGTGGAACAGCTTGGGTGCCTGGGATTGGGGTGATGGCCAGCCAGCCACCTCGCTCAGCAGCAGTTGACGTGTGGCTCGTGATCCTTAATTTCCTGTCACTTCCCAGGCAACACTCCATCTCTGCCCCTTTTCCTCTTACCTCCCGGAGCCCCCGGTCAGAGTGCTCCGTCTAGGATATTACTCTCTGATACCAATCTGTAGACAGGTCACCCAAGCGGGCTGAAGCTTTTCCCCCCGAAGGGTAAGAGGAAGTAGTATTTTTAAATTAGCCTCCGAGGGAGCCAGGCAGAACACCCCGAGCTGGAGGGGGGGAGGCCGCTGGAGCAGGCTGATCATTTCATCACAAGATCACGTTCTCCTTTAGGTGAGTTACTGTTGTTTTAATCAGAGGTAATGTTGTAACCTGACTATGTTGGATAATTGTGTGTAAATTATATTCCGGCCCCATATAGATGAAGGCTAGTTTTTTTTTCCCTTCCAATTTTAAAGCTATTTAGGGGGAGTGCCAAACGGTAGCGTGAACCCTACTGGTCTCTGGCTAATAGCTGTAGATGGGGAGAGAGAGCTCGAGAGAGAGCTCTGAGAAACATTTGGGGTTATATTTATAATTAGTTTCCTCTGAAGTTCAATTAGTTTCTGCAGTTGGCAACATCAAATATTGTTACACCTTTGTCCAGTGGTCAACCAGGGGTGAGTCAAAGCATGTGGAATTAGCTGGTGGATGAAGCAGCCGGGGAGAGCATACTTTCTTCGGCACTTGGGTTTATTTTAAGCTCTTTTTGCAGTCAGACTCTTGATTTAGGGATCTTTTTGGCCTGTCTTGGACAAGAAAAAAAAAAAAAGAACAGCTTTATTGAGATATAATTCATATGCCGTACGATTCACCCGTTTAAGAGGCAGTTCAGTGGTTGTTAGTGTAGCACAGATACGTGTGCAATCTCCACAATCAATTTTGGGGCCTTATCATCACCTCAGAAAGAAACCCCATATTCTTGATAGCCATCCTTGCCCCCTCTCCCGTAGCCCTGAGCAACCACTAATGTACTTCTGTCTCTGTAGCGTCCCCTGTCATGAACCTTCATGCGAACGGAATCCTACACTATGTGTGGCCTTTCATGACTGGCCCCTCTCGCTTAGCGCCATGTTTTCAAGGCTCATCCGCGTTGTAGCGTGTGCCAGTATTTCGTTCCTTTTGGTGGCCGACTAATATTCCGTTACACGGATACATCACAACTTAATTCATCCATTCGTCCTTTTAAAACTTTATTTTATTTTACTTTTTTGTTTTTTAACAATATTTATTTTGAGAGAGAGTGAGTGAGCACGCGCACGCCAGAGAGTGCGATCCGGGGAGGGGCAGATAGAGGGGCAGAGAGGGAGTCCCCAGCAGGCTCCACGCTGAGCGTGATGAGTGTGGCCTGCCTTCCGTGGGAGGGCAGGTGTAGACTGTCACACCTGTCGGTGCAGCGTCTTCGTCCTCCATGATGGCGGAGCTTCCACGTGGACTCCGGCTCCACGGTCACCAAGAAAAGGCAAGACCAGGGCTGTAGTGTCCTTCATATCCATTTCTTGGGGCTTCCGGAACAAACTAACACAGCCTGGGTGGATTGAAGCGAAAGGAGTGTCTTCTCCTCCCAGTTTGGGAGTCTAGACATCTTTAATCAGGGCTCGGCAGGGCTCGTTCCTTCTGGAGACTCTGAGGCACCGTCCATGCCTCTCTTCTACGTTCCGGTAGCTGCTGGCAACTCTTGGTGTCCCTTGGTTTGTAGGCGGGTCACTTTATTCTCTGGGTCCATCTTCTCATGGCCTTTCTGTGTCAGGACCCCAGTCATTGGATTTGGGGCCCACCCTATTCCCACGACGATTTCCTTTCAAGATCCTTAACCGACTACATCTGAAAAAGCTCTGTTTCTGAAGAGCTAGGTGGGCCTAGTGGTCAGCCCGCTACGGTCTTTCTCCACACATGATTGGAGAATCATTTGGAGAAGATACTGGTACCTGACCTGGGTTCTGGTTTTGTCTGCTAAGTGAGTTTTGCCACCGGATTCAGATAGGTTGGAGCTGGTAGCAGGAGTGTTAGAGGGAGGAGGGAAGGATGGAAAAAAATACTGGGGGAACTTGGGGATTTTAGAGGGCACGTTCCTCGGAGGAAACTCCCTGTGGAGTGGGGATGTGGAGTTCGGGACTTCGGGGACCCCAGTTAGCCCTTCGATAGCTTCTTTGCCATACAGAGATTGAGCTTAATTCTCAGATGCAGAGAACCGACACGCAGTTGATTCTAACGCACAGTTTTATCCTAGAATCTGAAGAACAAAGTGCTCACCAGTTTCAGACGCTGGGATGGAATTGTATAGTATCTGCCGGCATGTCCGTTCTCCCGTGTCACTTCGCCTTCCCTTTAACCAACACCCGAGCCACCTTGCTGGGACTTGATTTTTCCATCTGCGCAACGGGGGTGACAGGTTTGCAAAATCCTGCCTGGCACCACTGTTCTCTCATCTTCCCTGGGCTGTCTCCCCCTTGGGACTCCCACAGATGAGAGAGCTTCTGTGAACCAGCCCGTGCTCTTGGGCAGTGAAGATGGCTCATGTTTTTAACCAAAGAGGGAATTTGAGCTCTTTGCAGGAACATGGTGATGGCAAGAGCTGACTTAATTTCCTTGGGCTTCTCTCCTACCCATTCAAGCCTCTCCAGAGCCACTTCCTGCCTTTCCATGCATCTGTCCGGATGAGAAACATTTGCAGTTATTGTTGTTTTCCTGTGTGACAACTAATAAATATCTTTGAGGGAAAGCTCTTGGAGCTAAGTGTTCCCCGTCAATCTTATTCTTCAAAGTAATTTTTCTAGTACCCCCACCTTCTGCTTTTAACACACACACACACACACACACACTCTCTCTCTCTCTCTCTCTCTCTCCCTCTCCTCTCTCTCTCACTCATCTACTTTATCCTCTTTTACAAAACTACAACCAGTGGGTTGGGCGCCTGGGTGGCTCAGTTGGTTGGGCGACCAACTCCAGCTCAAGTCGCGATCTCACAGTTTGTGAGTTCGAGCCCCACGTCGGGCTCTGTGCTGACAGCTCGGAGTCTGGAGCCTGCTTCGGATTCTGTGTCTCCCCCTCTCTCTGCCCCTCCCCTGCTCACTCTCTGTGTCTCTCTGTCTCCCAATAATAAATAAATGTTAAAAAATTTTTTAAAAATACAACCGCTGGCCCCACTCTGAGTGACCATTTCAGATGCAAACCTAGTTTTTTAAAGGGGTTTTTTGAAACTTAAAAAAAAAAAAAAAGGAGCTCTCTGGTTAGAAGCAGGAAGGTGGAGTGTTCTTTGCAGCTCTGGTTAGCAGCTGGCTTTGGCCAGTTCTGATGTGTAAACAGCAATTTTCCAAACTGGAATGGGTGCTGGGGTTTTCTTTGTGGAGCCAAGAGGTGTGGAGAGCAGTGGTGTTTAGTTAAATTACGGGTCTAGATGCAGAATGTGCAGCAATGATTTGTGAGAGCCTGAATACTCCCCCCACCTCTTGCTACACACACACACACACACACACACACACACACACCCCACTTCCCAGAGTGCCGCCCTGGATTATACAATTAAGGGCATCTGTTGAGGGAGGTGGCTGTCAACAAGGGGTGCAGGGCTCTTGGTGGGTTTCTAGTGTCTCAAAGAGTGGAAAGCATTCGCATACAAAGTGTTTTCTGCAACCCTTCCACCAAAAGCTCCATGGAAAGGACACTTAAGATCACTTGCCTAGTGGATTTTGGAGTGAGCCCTCTCTGGAACAGATGAGTGGCTCGTTCCATTTGGGTGTGCTGTGGGGGCCGCCTGGGGCCACCTCAGCATTTCGGTATGCAGGGGCCATCTTCCTTTGCTTTGTGTGGTTAAGTACTGTCTTGGTGTGAAGGCTGTGGGTTAGGAAACAGTTACCCGAAGGGCCTGGCACAGGAAGAAAACACAGGTGGCTGTCTCCACTACGGGCAGAGAGGACTTTTTATAATGCAAAGGATTATAGAGTCAGGGAGACTAGTGGGTAACTTGTCCGGCTCGCTGTTGCAGAAGAGGGTTAAAGTTCTGGGGATGCTGATTGGTTCCTGGGGCGAGTAGAAGCCAAGACTAAGGGTCTCGGGACTAGAGAGTTCCCCCAGATGCACACACGCGCACAGGCACGCCCGCGTGCACACTCGGACACAGAAACTTTGATCATCGATGGGAATTTGAGGACCTCCGTTGAGTCCCACTGAAAGCCCAGGCACAACATGCAGCCACATCCCCGTCCAGCCCTCCTCAGTAGGTAGAAGGGAAACAGAGGGAAGAATGTGTGATTCTAGAGTCCTCTGCCTGGCTCCAGTGTCCCTCTTCAGAATGCAAATCATCGAGCAGTGCACAGTACATTTAGCAGTGATGCCATCAGGATTCCCAAAGTAAATCACTCCTATTTCCCCCAGTGTGCCCCTAACGGGAGAGGTCACCGTGCAGAGCCCTGTCGTCCCCTGCCAGCCCTCCGCCCCTCCCCCAGCCATGCCCTCCTCTCCTGAAGCCAAGCCATTGGTGAGCAGCTAACCGAGTGTTACACATCTTCCCACTGGCCTTTTCACGTCTGGAAGGTTTTGATTAAACCAGTTTCCTTTTAGTGTTTGCTGAAGAGTGGGATCCATCACTGTATCTGAGCCGGTTCCTGGAGAGGATGTTTTAGTAACTTCGGACACTTTGGCGCAGTGTCTGGGGCCTGGGATTTCTCATCCTTCTAAAAAAAAAGTATTTTAAAGACTTTTTTTGGACCGTGCAGATTTATAGCTGGGTGTCTGCCCCAGTGTTTAGGGCTCTGGCTTGATAGGTTTACTGCTGTTGAGCAGCAGTAGAGGGTGTAAGAGGGGACCTTTTCACTCAACCGGTTACTGGGGAATGAACATTCTGTTGACTTCTGTTATTTGGAATGAAGACATGTTACTCGTTTAATTATCTGGGTCCATGTGAACATTTGGAATATAAATAGGGCCTGCTCTGTACCCACCTGGCTCTAAACAATTGTAAATGGGACCATGGGGTTCATTTTATGGAGTGCTTCTCCAGAGTTTCTTCAAGTTCAGAACAGTGCATGTTTGTGGGTCAGATTAGTGTTTTTTATAGATATTTAATGACTTGGCTGGGTGGAAAAAAAAAAGAATGAAAAATCTGAAGTGAAACTATTGGGAGTCCCTGCCCATCCGAAATCACGTCGAGATGCAGGAAAACGGTTTTGAAATTACAGTGGAAGAGAACGGGGGCACCGAGAGTGGATTTATCAAAGATCGTTGTGCAAGGTGTCTTTCTGCCGCACATCTATTCTGAGCTTGAAGGATGAATTTAGTAATTGACTTTGGATTCAGTTACGGTGACCACTTATCTAGCATCTGCCTGGTGTCCTGCTAGACACTTTGGCATATGTTATTTAATTTAGTCCTAATAGGAACCTCGCGTGGTAGGCTAATTGTTATATCTCCATTTTATAGTGGATTAAATTACACGTCGTATTGGAACGTGGGCTCCCACACCTAGCACTTCATGTGTCTGTTGAGTGCACACGTTAGGAAAGGTAGGTGGCCAAAGCTGGCGGTCTGTGAGTGTAGGGAGAGATGTCCATCTGGAGAGGGACTGAGAGTGCCACGGGGAGGTGACCTGCTCCACCGGAGGGAGCAGAATAAGGTGTCCGGCTGTTAACGAGAGGCTCTTGGAGTTGGTACTGGGTGCGGGTGGGATCTTCATAGAACGCCTCGTGTGCCTTATCTTCTCTCGTCTCCCGTTCATCTGAAGAGAGCCGAAAAGCGATAAATCACAGCTTTGAACGCACATGGAACCACCGCCTGGCTCTCACAGCCAACAGGAAGTGCGTGGCATTGCTAGGACAATGTCCTCTTAAAATAGTGCAGCATGTCCACTACAAGGACGTTCCAGATGGGGCTCAGTCAACGGGCTGTGGTGGCACACGTCCCTTCCGGAAGCCTCTAAGCCAAAGTGTCAGCTCCTTGAAGTCTGAGAGTCTCCTTTCGTGGCCATCGTGCTTCCTGATTGATGGGAGTTTGGGGTTAGGTGGGCCTGGTGGTCCAGGACTTCACAGTGCAGAGCGTGGGGCCGAAACCTCTGGGGGGCACTCCTCAGCACACAGCCTGCCACTAACCACTCGGCCACGGCACTCTTATTTCTTTGTTTATTTATTTATTACATTTATTTTGGGGATGGCACAGGTAGGGGAGAGGCAGAGAGAGGGGGACAGAGGCTCTGAAGCAGGCTCTGCGCTGACAGGCTGACAGCAGCGAGCCCGATGTGGAGCTCGAACTCACGAACTGCTACATTGTGACCTGGGCCGAAGTCAGATGCTCAACCCGCTCTGAGCCACCCAGGTGCTCCGGCCAGGGCACTCTTGTAGGAAACCGTTTGGCTGGTACATTCCCTCGGCCAGTGTGTCTCTGCCTTGGGGACAGTGGCAATCCTGGCAGCCGTGGCCCCCGTATTTAGGCACTCTCCATGGAATTGTAATAAACATACATGCCACTGTGAATTTTTAAAAACCATTCTGAGCTTTGTCTTGTTCACTTATTTTGGATTTTCAGTCATGCTTTTATTCACTTTTGAATATTTATTTGAGATAGAGAAAAAAGCCACGTGGAGGAGAGGCAGAAGGAGAAAGAGAGAGAGAGAGGGAGAGAATCCCAAGCAGGCTCCCTGCTTAGCATGGAGTCTGGAGCGGGGCTTGATCGCATGACCCTGGGATCATGACCTGAGCCGAAATCAGGAGTTGGACGCTCAGCTGACTGAGCCACCTAGGTGCCCCTTCAGTCATGCTTTTTTTTTTTTTAATTTTTTTTAACATTTATTTATTTTTGAGACAGACAGAGCTGTCAGCACAGAGCCCGACGCGGGGCTTGAACCCACGGACCGCGAGATCATGACCTGAGCCAAAGTCGGCCACTTAACCGACTGAGCCACCCAGGCGCCCCTGTCATGCTTTTATTTGAATGGTCTCATCAAACATTTTTCCCTCAGCTTTATTGAGGTGTCCCTGACAAAAGTGTGCAAACATTATGACTTGATACACATGCGCATTGTGATAGAATTTCTCCCATCAGGTTAAGACGTTGGGCTTTTACCATATGCAGCCAAATTGGTGAGACGCTGTACCCACTGAGGTTGAACATTTTTTTTTGAACATTTAAATAAAAAATGTTTTATGTCACATTAAAACACACACACACACACACACACACACACACACACACACATACAGTGTAAGCTTGGTGTTCAGAATAACATTTATTTTCTTGTTTCACTTTTGGCGCCTACCAAATCTGGCTCCTTCTCTGAACCGTTTGTATTCTGAAGCTTTTCCCTTTGCATTGGAACTGGTGGAATTCTGAAACACGACCACATTCGTTTGTTTTCGCGTCCACCATTTTGGTGTGGGCTTCCGTGTGCCTGGCCGTGGACTTGGCATTGTGGAGGGTACCGAGAAGAATCGGGAATTCCCAGTCTGGGGGAAAAAGTAACAAAGCCAGGATTATCAATGATTTCTGCTCTAGGTGGGAAGAAGTGGGTGCTGGGACTGGCGGGTGCAGTGTCAGCGTTCTGGAAGAGATAGGGACAGCTTCTGGATGTGGCGACTATATAGATAACTTGCATTTTGGAGAAGGTCGTTGGGTCTTGCGGGATGGTGACAACTTGCCATGGGAGACTTAGGCATGGGGAAGCATTCCAGGGAGAAGGATTGGTGTGGACAAAGGGTTGGATACCTGGGGATTGGCTGGCCTTGACTGAGTATAGGGTGAATCAGGGTGGATAATGGCGGAATCGAGAGGGGAAAGGAGAATGAGGCCCAATGGCCCAATGAGGTCACTTGGAGAGTGACCCTTGAGTGGGAGGTCAGCCTCTGTCTTGTTGGCGGACACAAACCAGCACCCGGGACGGCTCCATGTAGACAGCCCGCCCATACGTTTGGATGACGTGTCAGTTTCTTCTTGACAAAGTTTACAGCACTTTGGGCCACAGGTTTTTATGCACGTAATTCTGTTCTCATGTCTCAGGTTTGAAATAGCTTTGAACGTGTCGCTTTTCTCTTTGCGCTGGAAATCCGAATGAAGCTTCGTGTCGTGGCCGAAGAGGTTCCAAAGTCCACTCTGTGTCTGTATGCAACTCCAGCTCGTAGATTGTGGGCTGAAGGCCTGAGAAATCCGGAGTGGCTGTCTCCAGCATTCTGAGATGTCTGCAGGGCCCGCTCCGCGCAGCTCAAATTTATCTAGAATTGCCTTCCTAGAGAAACGTGGAAAGCGGCTTGTTTCAGCATCTTGGCGAGCGTTCCTTCAGATAACCTGGTTAACCCATGCCCTCCTCGTGTCGTTTCTTGCAGATGGTCACAAGAACAAAGAAAATATTCGTAGGCGGATTATCTGCGAACACAGTGGTGGAGGATGTAAAACAGTACTTTGAGCAGTTTGGCAAGGTAAGTGGTGCGTGGGGCTGGCTGCCGTGCCCTCTCCCCACCCCCTCCCTTTGCTGCAGCTGCGTCCTCGAGAACCTTGTCCTTGAACTTGGTTGTCAAGATTTAAGTGAAATCTGTCAGGAGCTGACATGGAGGAGTCCGGCTTGTGGTCGGCACGGTGCCCCGCGTGCCTGCAGGAGCAGACAGACAGAGCAGCCTTTCAGTGGGGTTCTGCTGCCATTTGGTGACCACGTGGGGCCTGGGCTGGGAGCTGGTGGTGGCAGCGGCTGGGGAGGGATGCAGGGCCGTGACTCACAGGACAGGAGCTCCCACGGAAGCTGCTAGAGGCCTGTGAGTCGATGCTGGGCTTCCTTCTGTGCCTTTCTGGAAGATGCATTAAGAGAGGAAGCTCCCGGGGGCCTTTGGTGGCTGAACCTTCCCCTGTCAGATGCCCACGGAGACTTGGGAAAGATGCTTGGGACCGTACCTGTCAGAATGTATGTGAGACAAAAGTAAAATTATCCCCTGAGCTCTGCTGCTGGAACAGGCTGGGAGCAACACACAATCCTCCCAGTCAGTCAGGAAATGGAGGGTGAGAGTGTGCGGGTTATACAGAGTCAGACAGACAGACAGATGGGACATGTAACCATGGGTGATGTGCTTAATTCAGCCTCTTTTTGGTTGGCGGGGGAGCTGGGGCTTTGGAAAGTAACGTTGTTCCAGGGCTCCAGCATGGCAGCCTGTGGGGAGACTGGCCCTGCTGGCTTTGTGTGACACCCGTCCTCTGGCTGCTGTGTCCCAGGAGGCTGGCAGTGGCTGGGCCGGCCCTCTGCTTCCCTCATCTTTGAGCAGTCGTGGATGTTGTCCTGGGAGCCCGGGTTTGGGGTGGTCTGCACAGGCCTGTGTCCCCAGAGGACTGTGTCCCAAGAAGACACTGTGTGCCTGTCCTAAGCGTTGTCACTCAGTTCCCCCTGTGTGGCTGTCGCTTGCCCTAGGTGGTATAAGGCACTGCTGACTGCCGACTGGTCCGAAGGTTCTGTGCTTTTATTTATTTGCCCAAGGCGATGGGCTGCTGTGACCCTGTCCCCAGGCGTGTCCTGTTGTGAGCTCTCGTCTCGGAGGAGTGCCGTGACTGCTATTTAGCCTCCAAAAGGAGATTTTCCTGCCTTTGGTAATAGTCAATTTCTGCACGGATGGGAGACACGCAACAAAGAGAAAGCAGCCTCCTCCGGGCCGGCCTTGCATTCAGAGTGGCACTTAACTGCCCTTCCAGGTCGGTTGTGAAAGACGCCGTCCCCGTGGCCCTGCCTCGCCTTGCCCGTTGGGGGCTGATTCATTCTGGCCGGTTTCAGAGAATACCTGAGTGTGGTGGTGACCGTGTACTTTCTCTTCAAGACATATTTAAAGCACCAGGGAGGCGGGGGGGGGGGGGGGGGGATTTTTGCCTCGCCCAGCCCCACCCTGCCTCTGGAGAGAGGTTGGAAGTAATTAAATGAGACAGGTCCAGCTTGGGTAATGGAAGGCTCGGGAGAGTGAGCCCCTTCGCTCCAGTTCTGCTGTTACAACCAGGCCCGGGGGGAGGGGGGGTAGTGTTTGCAGACGTGTTTGCAGGCGGGGTTTCTTGCTTGAGCCATAACCTGCGTTGGAATCTCGTGGGCCTGTTCGTGGGTGTCAGGGAAGCCGGTGCTGCCCAGATGGGCTGTGAGAGTTTCCCAAACAGGCCGGTACCTGCAACACCTCTCCGCACGTTCCCGCCTCCGGCTTCTCTCTCGCTTCCCCCTTTCTCTTCTGACTTTGTGCCTTTTTTCATTAACACTTACCGGTTGGGACCAGTTTGCCAGCAGTGGGAGGCTCTGTGAGCTTCGGCCCGGCCCAGGGCAGCGACCACCCCTGCCCTGAGAACGGTTGTCCGTTGTCACGGAGGCGTTCACAGACCGTCTTCCCTGGCGTGGCCCGCACTGGGTCTGGAGCTGCTCAGTTCATTTTAGCAGTAACATTTGTAGAGTCCAGCAGGCTGTGTAAACTTATCAGGTGTGTCATTAAAGGACTAAGGAGACTTTTGAATGTCTCAGAACCGTAACGTTGTCTGTGCTCCTATTTTTGTAGCTTGTTTCATGCACATGCTCTGTGTATTATCTGGGTCTGTCTTCAGAGGGGTTTATTCCTCCTCTTGCTGGTGGCCGGTGTTATGTTTGTGGCCCCTTGGACAGGGCCCACCCACCACCTCTCAGGATTCTGGTGTAATTCATTTGAATCCAGACTGATCCAAAGAGAAGAGACCCTGCCACTGGGCCTTAAGGCGCTAAGTAAATCCAGCGGCAGAGTGACAAAGTGACTCTACCCTTCGGTAGTTTATGTTCTGGGTGAAGAAAACAGAACACACACACACGCCTGTGTGAAGTAGACTCACACACTTGTGCACATTCCCGACCGTAAAGGGGTTTGGGGCTCTTTTTAGTTGGTTAACTGCGAGGTGTGGTGTTAGTGATTCCGTACTAAGCGTTGGGTGCTGGGTCAGGCCGTTGACTTATATTATCTCGTTGAATTCTTCTCTGGGAGGCTACCGTGGTCGCCCTTGAAAGGCAGTGTGGGACGCAGACGTCCCCTCCAGGCCTGTCCGATAGCAGAACCTGAACTTTGGGTCCTGTTCCAACCTCGGATCAATCCGCAGGATGGACTTGGGGTGGGGAGGATGCAAAAGAAAGGGAAAGACCATGACCCCCTGTGGTCCCGGGACAGTGCTGGCAACTGGACATTTGTCGCCTGCTTTTACCTGCATGGTGGATTTTGGTGTCGTCCAGTCCTTTGACGAAGGTGAACAATAAGGGCCAGGGAGGTTGGGTCTCAATAAAGGTCGCCCAGGTAAGGCAGGATAGCAGCCAGAAGAAAAAAAAAAAAAATCCCAAACACCCTACTTCCTCTTCTTCCATGTCCAGAACTTTCCATCCTCCCAGGCCTCCGTTCAGGATTTGCCACCCGCGTTTTAGGTTTCCCTCACTGTCATTCCTCACTCCTGTCACCCTTCCCATCGTGCCTGAGGTGGCAGCTGCTTCAACTGTTTATTTCAGGTGGCAGTCAAGATGGGTGAGACTGCTATCATGGGGCTGAGCTCAGGGAGTTTAAATATGTCATTACTGTAACTAGAGTGGGTGCAGAACACCACACCGGGAGCTTTAAATAACTCAAATTGGAGGTTTGTAAACCCTTTTGTGCTTTTCTCCCACCCTCCTCCCAGAAGTTTACCCCCACCCCCCTGGTTAGGGATGTCATTACTTGTTTATATTTAAGATGAGATTATGAAGGGTGGCCATTGGCATAAGGATTCTGCTACCTTGGATGGCCATCCTCGCCCCCTGGGTAGCTGTTCTGATGGCTGTCATTAGAGAAAGGTAAAGGTAGAACTAGCCAAAGTGCTCATGGTGGGCCTGACTGTGCAGTGACCCCACTGTGACACCTTAACAGGCCATTTCTTTCCTGGCCTCAGGTTCTTATCTAAGGGAAGGAATTGGAAAACTTGTGAAGGGTCAGACAGTAGATATTTTTGGCTTTTGCAGAGCATAGGGTCTCTGTTATAAACATTTACTTCTGCTCTTGTGTGGAGAAAGCAGCCATAGCCAATCCATAATTGGATGTGGCTGTGTTCCAATAAAACTTTATTTATAAATACAGGCGGTGGGCCGCATTGGTCTCGTGGGTCGTAATTTGCCAACTCCTGAACTAGGTTATTCTTAAGGTTGGTTTCAAGCTTGCAAATTTAATAATCTAGAAAATGTGTTTAAATAAACATACGTAGGAGGGTATATGGCTGGATAGATAGATAAGGCATCTGTAGACCATAACTAAAGCAAGATATTCTCAATAGTACCAAGTGTGAGAGAGTAAGTGAAACAGTCATAACTGTGGTGGAGCTAATTTCTGGACTTTAAGTTGCAGGAACAGTGAAGGGATTCTCTATTTGGAAAAAGCTGCTATTTATAAACCGGAATCTTCATCCTATGAGTAAGATCTAGGGATCCGTAGAGTATTTCCAACTCCTTTTTACATGCGCTTGATCTAAATTAAACGAAGACTCAGAATTTGTGAAGTTCAGATTTTACTACAAGAGCTTCTTTTACTACAAGTTGATGTTTCTGACTTCAGGGGATGTGTGCTTTGTGCTAAGCTGTTTGATGCCTTCTAAAATTCGATTCTCAAGGCTGTCCAAGCAAGAAAGGTGGAATATCCATCGCGCAGATGGCCACACTGGTGTTGAGAAAGGTCAGGGAGTTGTCTGAGATCACACAGTCCATGCTGGGGAGAGCCCAGACAGTCACTTTTGTACAACCTAGCCTCTTCTTTGCTGTTTGTAAGCCCCCCTCTCTCGCTTCACCACGAAGCAGCCTGTACTCGGACGGAGCGGGTTTTGTCCATTTGTCAAGAATGTTGATGTGCAGTAATTTATTTCACTGCTTCAGGTTTCCTGGTGGACGTTATCTGTGCTCACGATTTCATACGTACAGGCATGATGTACACAGACTATTCCGGAAAGTGGCACATGAATGGTGCTCTCGCTGTGCACGTACAGACCCAGACAGTCGATCGCAGGGTTCTCCGCCATTCTGCCTGCATAGCCGTCCGGAAGAGCCCGGCTTGGTAATTAAAAAGCACTGGGATCAAAGAAGCCCCGAGTGTGCGGGCTTCCTCCTTCTCCCCTTTCGGCCCCTCCTTCAAGTACCGGTTTCTTAAATTCTCACTTATAGGATTTTGGAGATCAAAAAGAGGCCTTTAAACTTAATGAATTCTCGGCTTCGTCCCGGATGGAGCAGATCTGCACCTTTCAGCTGCTCACCTCGATGATAGGGCTGCTCGGTGCCGGGCTCGCTAGGTAATTCTCACTTTATGTAACTCCTGTGAAAGCCAAGCAGCCCGCATCTGGAGGCTTCCAATTATACTTCACATGGTGAACTGTGTAATTAGTTTGGAAGACTTACGCTCAGTCGTTGGTTTATCCTAATCGGCTTTGGCTTTCCCCACCAACAAAGTGAGCTTATTTTGCTAAGCCGAAGCGACTCTGCACCCTTTGTTCCAGCCTTTTATTGTCTGGTTCCTTTCATTCTGTTTTACTGCCAAAGTTCTGTTTCATTAGGCCTACAAGTCATTTCCAATTCAGTGGGCTGCTACAATCCGGCCTTTATCACTCGGAGGCCCCGGTTCCCATGTCCCTTCTGGGCCAGTGCCCGAGTTTGCGGTTTGACATGAGGGCTTTAACCCCTTCCTGGGCCAGCCCCTTGTTGTGGTGGATGGCCAGGAGAGGCCTTCAAGGAAACGGCGTGGAGACCTAGAGCCCTTCAGGCCCCGTCCGAGGGGAGCCCCGCGGAAGCGAGGTGGAAGGGGGCCTTCGGTGTCCTTTTATTGGATCGGGGTTGTGTGTGGGCCTATGAGAGTGAACAGAGAACAGTGCTTGAAAGCTTTTGGAGAAAAAAAAAAAATTGAAAGCAAGAATGAATTGGCTTTTTAATACGATGAGATCTTTTCGTTTATCCCGCTTGTGTGTGGCATCGTCGGAGAGTGAGCTCTAAGGAAGGGTTTGACACCTATTATTTTCTAGCTCCGGGTTTTACGTGCAGGTGGGATGTTCACGGCCGCTGCTCAGATAGTCCTTTTGATACAGTATGTGTGAGGAGAGTTAAGATCTAGCATAAAAATATTATAAAGCCTTTGAAATTTGAAAGGCAAGAGATTTGTGAGAAAATAAATAAGCAACTTTACCATATTCCTGACGGTGGACTGTGATTCCGAGGTAATGTTTTATCACCTCCAAATGTGTGTTGTGGATAAATGGAGCTCCGTGCGGCGTGCGGTTCTCTCAGACCATGCCTGGAAAACAAAAGTCCCCGTGTGTCCTTTGTGGGCACCAAAGCTCCCAGGAGGCGTTTGTTTTCTGAAGTGGTTTGTCCGGGTGGACTCACTGGAAAGTGGCCGGCACGTCCCAGCCTCGCCTGTCCTCTGCTCGTCCTTGCTCTGGAGAGCCCTGAGGTTGCTCAGGCCTTCTTGAATTATGGCCGCGGAGTGGACCAGGAAGGGCCCCGTTTGCTCTCCCCTCCCTGGCCGGCCGTGCTGAAGGCTACTTTTGTGTTAAATTTTCTTCCTGTAATAACCCAGAACAAGGCCAACACTGTCCTCATGTTTTATTAATTCTCTGTCTGGTTTGTGTCAGTCTCTCCCTTCGGAAGTGTGTCATAGGGGGGAGGGGACTTTATTTGCCCCCTGACCCCTGGCAGAGCTGCTGAGTGCAAAAAGTCGAAGTGAGCAAACAGGAGAACCGCCTTCATCTGCCTGCCTCGGCTTCCTAGGCCAGGTGCCTGCAAGCAAACAGGCAGTAGCCACAAGTAATGTGATCCTTGGGCTGTGCAGGTAAACCCTCCTACCACACAAACAACTTTGTGTTTTCCTGATGAACTTTTTCCTCTGTGGCTGGATTGCTGCTGCAGCCAGTGGAAGGAGTTGAGTTAGAAACTGATTGGGCACTCCAACCTTGCGATCTGACTTCTAAATTCTTTCTTCCTTCCCTCCCTCCCTCCGTCCCTCCCTCCCTCCCTTCCTTCCTTCCCTCCCTCCTCCTTTCCTCCTTCCCTCCCTCCCTCTCTCTCTTCTTCTCTCTCTTAAAAAAGGGGCTCCTGAAATAGTAGGTTTCTAGGAAAACTTCACATTTCCTTTTTAGTGTATAAAATATAGCCAGCCGTTGTTGGGCAAATGCATCAGACAGACATTATTATTGCTGTGTTAACAGTGTTTTAAAATACACAAATAGAAAAACAGGATGCCTTCTGGGTAGCAAGCTGGGAAAACTTTGAGATTATGCTAATCAAATTCCATGGTTCATATGCGTAGTTAGGTAGAGCCACAAGGCCCGAACTTTCCGGCTTGGCTGTTTAACTGTGCTTCCCCGCTTGGTTCATCCTTACTGAATTTTTCTAGGGGGCCCCAGGCAGGAAGGGGTTAACGAGCCCTGGATGGGGGTGGGGGGCTGTGAAAGGGGAAGGGGTCTCAAGCACCTCCAGCAGCTCACCTTCCCGGAGCCCTCCTGGCAGCCTCTGAAGACGTCACTTACAATGGAGTTGTTAGCATGAGAAAGCAAGCCTTTCTCCCCCTGGACGCACTTCAGTGGGAATGGCAAGTGTCTGAGAAACCGTGGTTCAAGCTTGTGCCAGTGGGTGCAAGGAGTGGTTCTTATGGGAGAGAACGCTCAGTTCATTTAGACTTGGCATAGAAACCGCATTCCATTGTCTGGTGGAGTGAACATTGATATGGAGATTCCTGCCTACCCCCCACCCCGTCAATTGGATACCCCATTACATGGGTCGCGTATGCTTTTCTTTTCTCTTTCTTTCTCCTCTCCTTTTTTCCCCCCTTCTTTTGTCCTCTGAGAATTGGTCTCTCTGTAGAACGGCCGGATCTGTCAAGTTACCACCCTCTAAATTTTTACAGCTCTGTATATTCAGACTTGGTGTTTGTGAATTAGCTAAAAGCGGGCTGCCAATCGGCACTTTATTTACATTCGAAGCCATAGGAGTGAGAGCCCCAGAAAAATGTTAATATGCAGAAAGAGGCAGAAGGGTTGAGTTTCTGACTGTTGCTAACCTCACCACTGCCTTTAAAACCAATCATGAGGCACACGGCTGATATTTAATAGCTTTTAGCTGATTATTTTTCTTCTCCTCCTCTTTCTTTTCTATCCAAGTTGACCTGGGTGTACTTGAGCGGAAATGAAGTCATCCAAATGCTGAATTAGAATAATCACAGGCCTCCAAGAATGAAATGGAAGCAGAGATTAAATGGTAGAGGGAAAGCTGGCATTAATAAGCACCGGGAAAACTTTGCATAAAATAAATAGATTTGATAGATTGAATTTGTATATCCTTGTCTCCATTTTGCTCCACTTGGTGTTGTCCTCCTAGAGTGGAGCTCCTGGCAAAGTGGGATTTGTTTCGCCATGAGCCCACATACCTTCCGCAGCCTGGGTGACGGTTCTTTCTTTCTTCTTCGTGGGGCGTTTGTGTGACAGGGAACGTTTCCAGGATGGAAGAATCTGGATGGAGGGGCGGTGACTGGGAAGGGTTGGGGATTACTTGTTGCGAGTGGGGGGTGGGAGGCCCGAGGCAGATGGAAGGCAACACAACACGCTGCAGGCAAACAATGAATATTGTTGACCTATCCCTGATGGTAGGGAGAAGAGCAGGGCTGGATAAAAGTAGGGTGACCAACTGTCCTGATTTGCCTAGGACACGAGTTTCCAGGAACCTAGGACATACAGAGCAGAATGAGTTGGTCGCCCTGAATAAACGGGAGGCAAGAAAAGTGGAGACACTTGTCCTGAAACTCTTACAGGGGCTGAAGCCTTCTTTGACCACCTGCAGGCAGATTTAAATATTCCTTCCTGTGTGTTCCAGAACGCTTACTTCAGACCCTTTTACAGTCTGCCTTTCCGATTTCACTAGGCCACTGCGGGCAGGAGCCAGCACAGGATCTGCAAGTTGTTAAACAAGCTGTTGGCCTGTGGAAGGCAGGACTCCCCGCCCCCCCCACCTCCCCCCCCACCCCCGCCCCCGACAGACCCGCAGGCCTGGGGCAAGCGCTCCTCGTTGACTTGGAGTGTAGGACCCTTTGGGCTCCTACTTGGGGATTATTTCTCCGTCTCTTGAAAGTAAAAAATTCTGCCCCGTGTAGGGAAAAGTGAGTTCCTTGTAGTTAAAGAGCAAAATAAGGCATTCATTCGATTAAAAAACCCGGCAGAGTGGTTTGTTTACAGGAAGTCAGTTTTCAGGTGGTCTGTAGCAGAAGATGCAATTTGTGCCATCGGGTTCGCTGTGAATTAGAGATTTTTGGTTGTTGAGCTTGCTCATGGTCTTTTATTTTATTTATTTATTAAAAACATTTTTAATGTTGATTTATTTTTGAGAGAGAGAGAGACATGGTGCAAGTCCGGAAGAGACAGACAGAAAGGGAGACACAGAATCTGAAACAGGCTCCAGGCTCTGAGCTGTTAGCACAGAGCCCGAAGCGGGGCTCGAACTGGGGAACAGCGAGATCATGACCTGAGCTGAAGTCGGACGCTTAACCGACTGAACCACCCAGCCCCCAGCCCCGCCCTCCCCGACTGTCTTTTATAATTGACAGCGGAGATAAATATCTCCAGACTTGCTTATTGTTTGTAGAGTGTTAGTATTTGGAAAGAAAGAAAACGGTTTAGGGGGCTTTTCACTTCAGGAAATCTAAATAAGATTATGGGATGACCAGAGGTGGCCTTCCTGGTCTGCTTCTCAGCTTTCTTAGGGAGGGGTGGGTGGAGGGCAGGGTGAGCACCGGGCAGACACCTGCTGGAGGAGTTTCAGAGCGACTTGGCCGATTCGCGGATAGGGAAGAAATTTTTTTTGATTTTTATCTTTTAAAAAGACCACCCCCATTTCCTTCCTTGATATATGTGTTTTTGTAGCAAAAAAAGGAGGCTCTCTTGGTGTCGTAGCTTTTCTTCGTTCCAGCGAAGTTGGCAGCTGTGCTCAGATCCCGAGATTCCTGTTTGTTGACAGCTTTCATGTGTCTTTTGGCTTCTATCTGTCCAGACAGCCCCATGAGGTAGGACGATTTCATCGTTTTAAAGTTAGGAAAGAAATGGGGCGCCTGGGTGGCTCAGTCGGTTGGGTGTCCGACTTCGGCTCAGGTCATGATCTCACAGCTCGTGGGTTTGAGCCCCGCGTCGGGCTCTGTGCTGACAGCTCGGAGCCTGGAGCCTGCTTTGGATTCTGTGTCTCCTCTCTCTCTGCCCCTCCCCTGCTCACGCTCTGTGTGTGTGTCTCTCAAAAATAAGTAAACATTTAAAAAAAAAATTAAAGTTAGGAAAGGAAGGTTGGGAGGGTGTAAATGACCTGCTCAGGACACCTCAGCTGGGTTGCAGTAGGCCCAGGGTGCAGAGGTCCTGGGTTTGCTGTTCCACCTGAGCCACTCACACTGGGCCGCCTGCCTCAGGCGTATGCAGTGCCCACGAGCAGCAGCGTGCAGTGCCGTAGGATTACTGTGGCACACCTTCCAGGAAACTAGGACTTTATGGTTGTTTTGCTTTAAACATATTATATTAGAAGAAATATTATGGCACAGAATGCAAAATTTGCATAATTGTTTTTGAAAACCCGTGAGACTTGGAGACATTTCAGGATAGCTGCTGGCTTCATTAGCCTCTGTCCCCAGTCATTTGGGCTGTCCCCTAATTTACTTGACCATTAGGAATACTTGGGTAGAAACATTGAGAATTACTTCTGTTCAGCATAGGGGTTGGCATACTTTTTCTGTGAAGGGCCGGATAATAACTATTTTCGGTTTTGTGGCCCAGATGGTCTCTCACAGCCATTCAGCTCTGCCACTGTAGCGTGAATGACAGCAGCCATAGACAGTATGAAAACAAATGGCTGTGGCTGTGTTCCAATAAAACTTTATTTACAAAACCACAAGGCTGCTGGGTTTGGCCCTCGGCCATAGTTTGCCGACCCCCTTGTTTAGCTTATTGCCTGGTAATAAGGGCGGGGAATTTTTATACTCAGACTGTCCGATATAAAACTCAACTCACCCATTTATTAGCTCTGTAACCTTGGGCAGGTCATTTAATTTCTTTCTTCCTCAATTTCTTTATCTGTAGAATGGAAATCAGGATGGGACTTACCCTATAGGCCTGTCATGATGATTAAATGCACTAATACCTGTATTCTAAGTTCTTAGCATTCTGCCAGAAACAGACCTAAGTGCTTAATAAATGTGAGAAGTAGTAGCTGCTGTAAGTTTTTTTTGTTTTTGTTTTTGTTTTTTTAATAGAACGATGTGTTCTGGGGTGCCTGGGTGGCTCAGTCGGTTGAGCATCTGACTTCAGCTCAGGTCATGATCTTGCCGTTTGTAGGGTCAAGCCCCCCCCCCGGGTTCTGTGCTGACAGCTCGGAGCCTGGAGCCTGCTTTGGATTCTGTCTCCTTCTATCTCTGCCCCTCCCCCACTTGTGCTCTGTCTCTTTCTGTCTATCAAAAATAAATAAATGTAGAAAGATGTGTTCTACTTCTTTTTTTAATGTTTATTTACTTTTTTTTTTTTCAACGTTTTTATTTATTTTTGGGACAGAGAGAGACAAAGCATGAATGGGGGAGGGGCAGAGAGAGAGGGAGACACAGAATTGGAAACAGGCTCCAGGCTCCGAGCCATCAGCCCAGAGCCTGACGTGGGGCTCGAACTCACGGACCGCGAGATCGTGACCTGGCTGAAGTCGGACGCTTAACCGACTGCGCCACCCACGCGCCCCAATGTTTATTTACTTTTGAGAGAGAGCGAGCGAGAGAGAGAGCAAGCAAGTGCACACAAGCTGGGGAGGGGCAAGGGGCACACAAGCTGGGCTGGGGAGGGAGACAGAGGATCCAGAGCAGGCTGTGAGCTGACAGTGCAGAGCCTGATGTGGGGCTGGAACTCACGAACCGTGAGATCACGACCTCACGTCGCGTGCTTAACCGAAGTAGGGTGCTTAACCAACTGAGCCACCCAGGCACCCCTGGCTGCTGTAAATTTTATCCTCCGAGACCCAGATTCAGCCTCTGGAATTGCCTTTCCTGTTCTATCGTGCAGTAGCCCCGACTTGACGTGCGCGCGCACACACGTGCGTGCGTACACGCGCACACACACACACACACACACACACGCATGCGCGCGCGCCTGTGCACTCCACGGGCTCTTCCATCTTTCCTCTGGGTCGGCCTACCACTCAGTTCGTCCCCCCGTCCTTATGGGTCACACAGATTGAGGAGTCTTTCCTGGGTCCTCCCAGCCTAAAGGTGGAGATTCAGTGTCTTGTCGTTTTCTGCGGCGTGCGCCTCCACTTTGGTCCGGCTACCCGGATGCTTCCAGTTTGTGGAATTCACTTCGAGTTGTTCTGGCCTTGATGGAAAACACGTTGAACTGATTTGGGCCAAAAGAGAGTTCTTCTGGTTGGACCCTGCTGATGAACTCTTTAAACTTGTTTGAAGAATTAAACTCGTGGTGGGGGTAGG